>NC_136271.1:69239765-69551818 GCF_964187855.1 Myxine glutinosa
CCTCCATCTACTTTCTCAACAATCCTCTCCAAGAAGTTCTGTCGCTCAAGATTTTGGGTCTCACTATCTGCCATGATCTTTCTTTGGGAAAACCACATTTCCAAGCTGGCCTCCAAAGCCAGTCGCCGACTGGGCATCCTCTGTCGTGCGAAGTCCTTCCTCGGCACACCTGAGCTCCTCACCACATACAAGGCTTTCATCCGCAGCTCAATGGAATACTGTTCTCCCCTATGGGCCGGTGCTCCTGCCTCACACCTAGCTCGGCTTCACGCTGTTGAAACCAAAGCTTTCAGAATTATTGGAATCTCCCGCGATGAAGCTATCTCTGAGGCCTTTCACTCACTCACCGCAGGCAGGTAGGTGGTCTTTCTGTCTTCTACCGACTCCTCTCCGGCCTTGCACCCCCAGCTCTCTCTGTGCTCTGTCCCCCAAATATTCCTACAGGTCGCACAAGATCTGCCAGCAACCCTCTGATGGTTAAACTGCCGAAATCTCGGCTCTCTGCTCACCTTCACTCTTTCATTCCTCTTTTCTCCCGCCTCTGAACAAACTCCCTCACTCCCTTCAATCCCACTCCTCCCTCCAGGTCTTTAAAACAGCTGTTCACCACCATCTCTTATCTTCCCCCATCCAAAACCTTGATCTTTTCTACCCCGCTAATTCACCCCAGATCCACCTTGTTTGAAATTCCAACTTCTTTCCTGGAAGTCCTGGCAGTGTCCATATGTTTTATACCTCTCCCACCGCCCCCTTCCCATGCCCCCCCCCCCCCAAAGCCCTCGCCCTCTCTCAGATCTCTCGATGTCTCCATGTCTCTTGGTCCCTGCTCTCAAATGTTGTGTTTGTGTCCTTCCCCCTCTCTCCCCATCTTGTCTACCGCTCCCGATGTTATATGTTTTATGTGTCGGTTTGTCTTTCTGTGTGATTAATGTTCGCTCTTTCACGAGCCTCGATCTTGTATACAAAAAAAAAAAAAAAAAAAAAAAAAAAAGCCTGTTTAGATAAGCTAGCAAATTTCACTGTGTCACCTTTCCTCTTCTGTATTTTATTTTATTATCCTTCCTTCTCCTTGGTTTCTTTGATTGTGTAAATAGTAGGAATAAATTTAGTAGCATTTCCAACCTTTTTGCTTTGGTGTTCTTCTTCTTCACATCCTTCGCTTTAGTCTTTTCCCCATTGAATATCTGTGGCGCGATTCGGCAAACGTTCAGGAATCGGGTTAGTCGGGGTAACTGTTCGGGCACGGCGGCCATCCCGCTCGGCAAACAACATCCTCGCCGCGGTCCCGTAACAATATGTATATATATATATATATATATATATATATATATATATATATATATATATATATATATATATATATATATATATATATATATAATATATGTATATATATATATATATATATGTATATATATATATATATATATACATATATATATATATATATACATATATATATATATATATATATATATATATATATATATATATATATATATATATATATATATATATATATATAACTGTAAGAAATAGTAGAAACTCCAAAGTACGAGCAGGGCGTCTCATTTGTATTGAATATATAATCGTTAGATTAAATAAGACGCGGACGTAGCTTCAGGACGTCGATCTTTAATTGTCGACAAGCTTTCGACCAACAAAGGTCTTCTTCTGAGTCAGCCCCAAGTTTGGGTCTTCCGTCCGACTTCCGTCGAACTTGGGGCTGACTCAGAAGAAGACCTTTGTTGGTCGAAAGCTTGTCGACAATTAAAGATCGACGTCCTGAAGCTACGTCCACGTCTTATTTAATCTAACGATTATATATATATATATATATATATATATATATATATATATATATATATATATATATATATATATATATATATATACATATACAGTGGAACCTTGACTTACGAGTTTAATCCGTTCCGTGACCGAGCTCGTAAGTCAAATTGCTCGTATCTCAAATCAAATTTCCCCATTGAAATGCATTGAAATGCTATTAATCCGTTCCAGCCCGCCAAAAACCACACCAATTTTTTTTAAATATACAGTATATATAAAAATATCTCGCGCTTTATATTTCACCTGTATGCAGCATACAAGTTGGCAGGATGGCCTGGACTGGAGGTACGCACACTTGACTCTAAAGTCTAAACTGTCCAGCCTGGGTTTGAATCCCGACCCAGCTATAACCTGTCATGGGTGAATCACAGGCAGGGTGATTCATCAATGGGTGTACCGCTAAACTGGGCGCCCCGTTTGCGTCCCATTAGTTGTTGGATGTTAAGGATCTCACCGTGTTTTCCACAAAGAGAAGGCGAGCTATCGCCGGCACTCTGAACAAGTTGACGGCAGAGATACTGTACTTGCACGGCATGATAACCACGTGTCGCACGATCTCTTGTCATGGTCCACAATATTATCACAGAGAGGTGCAGCTTCCAGCGTTTCGAGATCTGATCCAGGCCTATCCAACGAGACCGGTCCCAGCGTTCTAGGCCCGGTGGTTGTCTCAGACGGACCCGACAACGGCAGTGTTCGTTTTAACTCGATTCGATTCGAGCGCCGACGTGCCGGCGAACAAAACCGGTCATATCTTTTGAACGCGTGGCTCGATTTTTACAAAAAAAATACACGATCAAAATACACGATCGATACAAAACACGATCAAACTTTTTCTTGAAGGTCTGAACCGTGCGCTCAAAACGATACCGAGTTTGACCCTGAGAGAGCCGTTTTGCGCCGGCAAAGGCGCCTTGTGTGACGTGAGGACCACGTCGTGCTGCATAGATTATCATAAATTATCATATCATTATCGGCGGCGTTATATATCATTAGCGCTATACGACAGAGATACTGTACGTG
This sequence comes from Myxine glutinosa, assembly GCF_964187855.1. Taxonomy (NCBI): domain Eukaryota; kingdom Metazoa; phylum Chordata; class Myxini; order Myxiniformes; family Myxinidae; genus Myxine; species Myxine glutinosa. The sequence goes on from NC_136271.1 coordinate 69,242,640, forward strand.
CACGGCAAGATAACCACGTGACCGGAGCCCACCTGGCGGCGTAAACTCAAAATAACCGAAATGCGAAATCTAAAATGCAGCGCTATACTACGACAGAGATACTGTACGTGCACGGCAAGATAACCACGTGACCGGGTGGCGAAAGCTCGTAACTCGGATCTCGGCTCGCATCTCAAAGCAATAAACTGCCAGAGTGACGGCTCGTATCTCGAAAAACTCGTAAGTTGGGGCACTCGTAAGTCGAGGTTCCACTGTATATATATATATATGTATATACAGTGGAACCTTGACTTACGAGTGCCCCAACTTACGAGTTTTTCGAGATACGAGCCGTCGCTCGGGCGGTTTATTGCTTTGAGATGCGAGCCGAGATCTGAGTTACGAGCTTTCGCCACCCGGTCACGTGGTTATCTTGCCGTGCACGTACAGTATCTCTGTCGTATAGCGCTGCATTTTTGTTTTCGCATGTTGGTTATTTTGAGTTTACGCCGCCAGGTGGGTTCCGGTCACGTGGTTATCTTGCCGTGCACGTACAGTATCTCTGTCGTATAGCGCTGCATTTTTGTTTTCGCATGTTGGTTATTTTGGAAAATTCATGTTCATGTCGAACATTTCATGTTCATGTTCATGTTTTCATGTTCATGCCATGCCAGGCCACAACTTGTTCAGAGTGCCGGCGATAGCTCGCCTTCTCTTTGTGGAAAACACGGTGAGATCCTTAACATCCAACAACTAATGGGACGCAAACGGGGCGCCCAGTTTAGCGGTACACACATTGATGAATCACCCTGCCTGTGATTCACCCATGACAGGTTATAGCTGGGTCGGGATTCAAACCCAGGCTGGACAGTTTAGACTTTAGAGTCAAGTGTGCGTACCTCCAGTCCAGGCCATCCTGCCAACTTGTATGCTGCATACAGGTGAAATATAAAGCGCGAGATATTTATATATATACTGTATATTTAAAAAAAAATTGGTGTGGTTTTTGGCGGGCTGGAACGGATTAATAACATTTCAATGCATTTTAATGGGGAAATTTGATTTGAGATACGAGCAATTTGAGTTACGAGCTCGGTCACAGAACGAATTAAACTCGTAAGTCAAGGTTCCACTGTATATATATACATATATTGTTGCGGTTCTGGGAAAGTGTACATATTTTATTAATAAAGGTTAAAGGTTCTGCCCCCATAGTTAGTCCACATGCAACACGTAGGTCACCTGAGAACGTTAGTTATTTCTTAGTATACGTGAGATAAGGCCATTTCCAATAGTTATCATCTGCGTTGTGTAAAACAAATAAGAGTAGGTCCCGTTTCATTGTGCCTCCACCCTCCAAATTCCACCTCGTTGGGCAGAATCCATCCCGCACCCCATTTGACAACTCGCAGTTTGTTACGCTTGGGATGCTCGCAGTTTGGGATCCTCATCGTTGTTGCGCTTTGGCTGCCAGCAGCGTTTGCTGCTCTTGGTTTGCTGGTTTGCTGGAACTAGCCCAGTGACACGAGGTGGGCCCCAAAAGGGGGTGGAGCGGCAGCGAGGCTGAGATCGGGGTTGGCAGGGGGACAGTAAGGGCCACCAGCCAATCAGGGCTGAGGCGACATCACCTGACAGGGTGTGGCTAGAGGTTCGAGAGGGTTCGCTGGGCAGCGCTATATAACCCAGCGCACAAAGCCCTCTGAAGGACTTATGCGCATCATGAAGGACTCGCGTGCATACGGCAGTGGAGAGGACTTGGACTTGGTTGGAGCGCATTGCATTATTGGTTAGAGGACTTGAGTTATGAGAAGGGAGAGGCACTCGTGAGGTCGCAGGACTTGAGTTATGAGTAGAGACGCGCTGTGACAAGTATTGAGAAGGGAGAGGTCTGAAGGACTGACACAACTGCAATCGTTGTGCAAGGTCGATTGGAAAAGGCGTCTTGGTGACATCATTGTGAAAGCATTGCTGGAGCGGCGCATTGTAGAGGACTTGTGGAAGTGGCGCATTGTATCGAACTATACCGGGAGCGCGTATAAGGCGCTGGTACATCTATTATGTACGCGAGTGTAATCGCCCAGCTTACCGATCCCCCCCCCCCCCCCCATATAATTGTCCGATCCGCACCTCCGACATGCGGAGATCTTGCCTGCCGTCTACCATCTTCATCGCCTTCGTGGTACGAGTCGGGGACAGGAGCGAGCTGTGGACACCATCGGTGGACCCTCAACCCGACCATCGCCAACCCCCGTGTGAATCTGAGTCTGAGTGTGAATGGGCCTGTGTCCAGGGATAAGTTAAGACTGTATTGAAGGCTGCCCTGTGTGTACTTCTCTTCTCTTCCTTCCCATGCAATTGTAAATAAACCACTCTGTTCTTCCTGTCTTTCCTGAATCGACCGTCTTCGTGATTTCTCAATTGGGTAAAAGTGGCACGATTTGGAACCGCTCCAATCGGGTTAGTTCCCGTTAACGGCCCGATCGCGGCTCGCTATCGCTCGGCGTGTCCACTGAAACCGTGGTTAGGGTGGGGTTATTTCATTGCTTCACGGCCGGTGTTAGTACTGAGGTAATAAGAATTCGGCTTACAACCCTATTTAACGCCGACCAGAAGGAACGTGATAGCCCCGGATCGCGTCGGCTAGTAAAAAGAGTAAGGGGATTAATCCCCCCTTGGTAAGGGGAAGGCCGACGTTAGAGATCCGCAACAATATATATATATATATATATATATATATATATATATATATATATATATATATATATACACACACACATATATACAGTCACGTGAAAAAGTAAGTACACCCCATGTAAAGTTTTGACTTTTTCAACATATTTCAACATACAGCTATTTGATCTTCATTTCAACAATATTGATAGATAAAGGTGATATAATACAACAAATATCATGAAACATTTACATTTTGTAGTCCATTGTATAATTTAAATAAACATAAATGCAAATTTCGCATGTGGAAAAAGTAAGTACACCCCATGAAATGTTTTTTTATTCTTTTTAACATATGTGGACATATCGATAGTTGATCTTCATTTAAACAGTATCTATAGATAAAGGTGATCTATTTGAACAAAAAACAATGAAAAATTGACTTTGCAATAATTTATTCAACAAAAAATGTACAGATGCCATTTCCTTCTGTGGAAAAAGTAAGTACACCCTTGGCTCTAATAGGTGGTATTGCCCCCCTTGGCAGAAACATCCTCAAGTAGGCATTTCTTATAACTGTCTACCAGTCTCTGACATCGACTGGGAGAAATTTTTGCCCACTCCTCCATGCAGAATTCTTTCAGCTGTGCGATGTTTGAGGGGTTTCTTGCATGCACAGCTCATTTCAAATCCCCCCACAACATCTCGATGGGATTTAGATCCGGGCTTTGACTTGGCCATTCCAGAACCCTCCATTTCTTTCTTTTCAGCCATTCCTTGGTGGATTTACTGGTATGTTTAGGGTCATTGTCATGTTGCAAGGTCCACCTTCGGTTGAGCTTCAACTTTCCGACAGATGGCCTCACATTATCCTCAAGCACCCTCTGGTACAATGAAGAATTCATAGTGGATTCGATGATGGTGAGCTGCCCAGGCCCTGATGCAGCAAAGCTGCCCCAAACCATAATATTTCCACCACCATGCTTTACAGTTGGTATCAGGTTCTTGTGGTCAAATGCTGTCTTTGGTTTTCGCCAAACATGTCTTCTGGTACTGTGGCCAAATAGCTCTACCTTTGACTCATCTGTCCAGAGCACATTGTTCCAGAAGTGCTGGTCTTTGCCTAGGTGTTCATTGGCAAACTTTAGTCTTGCCCTGATGTTCTTTCTGGACAGCAAAGGTTTCCTCCTGGCACACCTCCCATGTAGATCAAATTTGTGCAGCCTCTTTCTAATGGTAGACTCGTGCACTTTGACATCAACAGTGGCAAGAGCTACCCGAGGGTCCCGTGATGACATTCTGGGGTTTTTAGAGACTTCTTTCAGCATATTGCGGTCTGCTCTCGGGCTGAACTTGCTGGGCCGGCCTGGCCTGAGCAAGTTGGCAGTTGTTTGGAATCTTCTCCACTTGTAGATGATCTTCTGGACAGTCAAATGATTGATTTCAAATTGTTTGGAGATCTTTTTAAATCCCTTGCGAGAATCGTAGGCATCTATAACCTTCTTTCTGAAGGCCTCAGAGAGCTCTTTTGATCTCGGCATGGTGATGCCACACACTTCAACAACAAAGAGCAAACCAAACTAAATGTCTGAGGTTTAAATAAGACAGGTTCCTCCAAGATCCGCTCTAACGATGTTCTAATCATTTGCACCTGAGCTGGTGCACCTGATTCTAATTTTTGGTATTTGAAGTAGTGATAAATTTCGGGGTGTACTTACTTTTTCCACATGTGAAATTTGCATTTATGTTTATTTAAATTATACAATGGACTACAAAATGTAAATGTTTCATGATATTTGTTATGTTATATCACCATTATCTGTCATTGTTGAAATCAATATCAATATTGTTGAAATGAAGATCAAATAGCTGTATGTTGAAATATGTTGAAAAAGTCAAAACTTTACATGGGGTGTACTTACTTTTTCACGTGACTGTATATATATATTATGAGTATGTGCTTTACTTTTAATATGTGTATAAAACACACTTGTATGTTGTATGCCTTTCCTGCTTATGCTGCTTTTCGCAACTGTGGTATATGGCAGCTGTGTGATCAGTTGATTTCAAGATTGGGCTTTGGATAAGATTGCGGTCACATGACTTGGTTCCACTCAGCCAATTAATAACATCTGTCACGTGACTGCCAGCACAATACTCGTTTGTATATAACCTCACCGGTTATGGTGATACTGCTGCTCTGGACTTGGTGGCCGGCAAGAGGTTAATGGTACAAAGGGCTATCGTGGTCATTTCGGGACTCGCCGTACCCGTCTGAAGTTATCTGGACATGGCGACTGTAACAATATGTATATATTTAATTGACATATGTGGGAAAATTGCATGCCCAGACCAGGAATCGAACCCATGTCCTCTGGTGAACCATACCAGTGATCTGCCATCTGAGCTATCAGGGCGACTCTTGCCGAGCATGCCATTTTTCCCACATGTAATTGCCACTCTCTTTCCGTTACTGCTTCCGGGGCACTCGCTGCCAACCATAGGAGCAGTGTAATTTTCCCAAATATGTCAATTAATTAATTATAATTCCTCAATTCAAGGTTTTAATAATTCAAGGCGGCCGTTTCCTTTAAAATCAACATGAACATCTGGGTTAAAGTAGATTTAATACTGATCTTCATGGAGTAACACACATTTTAAAATTGATATATTTTGCCCTCTTTTTAGACAAATCCAACCTCCACCACCTGATGTTGCACCACCATTGAAACTTTTTCCATCACCAGAGATGGGTACTTTTGCTTGGAGATAATATTATGTGTTGGTCTAATTGAGAAATCAGAAAATATCCATTTCGACCTTTTTGAGCTTGGAAATGACCTTCGAAGTCATAATCGAGTTTGGCCTTTTGAGTAATTATTCTGGCATGGATACCTGCTTTTTCCAAGCATTGGCACCACTAGTACACAGTAACATTTTGTCTTGTTTACTATCCTCGATCTCAACTTCAAAATCGCCCACTTCAATCCATTGCAGGACAAATGCCTCGATCAACTCATATTGAAAGGTGTTAGTGTTACGGATCCCAGATTTAGAGGAGTTACTATTCATGTCATTGCTTATTAATGTTTATTCTATTAAAGGTCGTTGTGGTTAAAGGGTTAGAGAGGCTCCGGATAACAGGAGACCGGAAACGGGATAGTGAACCGGAAGAAGAAAAAAGACACGAGGTCCGGGAGAAGCGGCGATCTTCCTCTTCCTCGCCCAGCTCCGACGCGAGCGGTGTCGATATTGAGCAGCGTGGGGAACGCTGCGTTTGAAAGCCCGTCTAGCGAAAGGAGTTACCTGCGCAGGGTAATTACCGATTACACGTCAAGTTGCCGGGGGTTCGTGCACGGAACCAAGCGTCCGGCACAGTTCGCCTCGACGTCTACAAGGACGCGTACGGGTCGCACCTTTGGCCTTTGGTCGCACCAACCTTTGGTCGCACCAACCCCGCTTTGCCAGCCGCGCTTTGCTTTTGCCCGCTTGGCTGTGCAAGGAGGAGGGTGCTGCAGCAGTAGTTCCCGGTACGTGACGTGCACGTTTGGAGCACGTCAGCCAGGGGTCTGTTCAACCGCCCGTGTGCGGAGAAGTCGACCTTCACCTTGGCCAGGAGGGGCCCAGAGACATTGTGAGGGACAGTGACCATTGAGGGGTCGTGAGTGGGGAAAGGGGGGACATACATGAGATGGCCATATTAGTAATATTGGTGATTGATTAATTGATGGTTGTTGATTGATTGGGGAATATATTATTGATGAATCCGGATCCTTGGTGTGGGGTTTCTTATTGACTTGAATTGTTGTGTCTTTCATATTGATTGTGTTACGAAAGCGTATAAATCATAGATCTTTCTGGCGGAGTTCCTCTCACGGTCCGGGGGTCACCGAGACCAGATAGTCACCGGGAGGACCACGTAACATTAGGCACACTCAACACATTTGCCAAGTGTGCATTGGTGAGAGTGCATGGGAATCGAACTAACAGCCGTCAGTGAAGATTGAAACATGAAACACCAGCTCGACCTCAAAGACACCATGTTGTCCTACTCTACAGAAGGTATTTCTGTACACGATTTTATGCAGTATATATAATATGGCCAAAGTTAATTGCTTCAAACCCTTTCTTGTTTTAAATCCGTGCATTAATCAAATATGTTTGTGCAGTCATGTAATCGTGTTTAATTCACATCAAATCGTTTTTCTTATTTTATTTATAAATACGCAAAGTGGCAACGTATCTGTGAGCTGTCGCTTTTTGGCCGCAACCCTAACCTGATTCGAGATTCTGAAATCTTGAAATTTAGAAAATTTGAGATTTTGAAATCTTGAAATGGTGAAATTTTCAAAATTTGAGATTTTGAAATCTTGAAATGATGAAATTTTGAAAATTTTAGGTTTTGAAATATTGCAATGGTGAAATTTAGACATTTTGAGATTTTGAAATCTTGAAATGATAAAATTTTGAAAATTTGAGATTTTGAAATCTTGCAATGGTGAAATTTTGACATTTTGAGATTTTGAAATCTTGAAATGGTGGAATCTTGAAAATTTGAGATTTTGAAATCTTGAAATGGTGAAATTTTGACAATTTGAGATTTTGAAATCTTGAAATGGTGAAATTTTGACAATTTGAGATTTTGAAATCTTGAAATGGTGAAATCTTGAAAATTTGAGATTTTGAAAACTTGAAATGGTGAAATTTTCAAAATTTGAGATTTTGAAATCTTGAAATGATGAAATTTTGAAAATTTGAGGTTTTGAAATCTTGCAATGGTGAAATTTAGACATTTTGAGATTTTGAAATCTTGAAATGATTAAATTTTGAAAATTTGAGATTTTGAAATCTTGAAATGGTGAAAATTTGAAAATTTGAGATTTTGAAATCTTGCAATGGTGAAATTTTGACATTTTGAGATTTTGAAATCTTGAAATGATAAAATTTTGAAAATTTGAGATTTTGAAATCTTGAAATGGTGAAAATTTGAAAATTTGATATTTTGAAATCTTGAAATGGTGAAATTTTGAAAATTTGAGATTGTGAAATCTTGAGATTGTGAAATTTTGAAAATTTGAGATTGTGAAATCTTGAAATGGTGAAATCTTGAAAATTTGAGATTTTGAATTCCTGAAATGGTGAAATTTTGACAATTTGAGATATTGAAATCTTGAAATGGTGAAATCTTGAAATTTTGAGATTTTGAAATCTTGAAATGGTGAAATTTGGACAATTTGAGATTTTGAAATCTTGAAATGGTGAAATCTTGAAAATTTGAGATTTTGAAGTGGTGAAATTTTGCCAGTTTGAGATTTTGAAATCTTGAAATGGTGAAATCTTGAAAATTTGAGATTTTAAAATATCGACATTGTGATATTTTGAACATTTGAGATTTTGAAATATTGACATTGTGATATTTTGAAAATTTGAGATTTAAAAACTTGAAATGATGAAATTTTGAAAATTTGAGATTTTGAAATCTTGAAATGATGAAATTTTGAAAATTTGAGATATTGAAATCTTGAAATGGTGAAATCTTGAAAATTTGAGATTTTAAAATATTGACATTGTGATATTTTGAACATTTGAGATTTTGAAATATTGACTTTGTGATATTTTGAAAATTTGAGATTTTGAAATCTTGAAATGGTGAAATCTTGAAAATTTGAGATTTTGAAATCGTGAAATGGTGAAATTTTCAAAATTTGAGATTTTGAAATCTTGAAATGATGAAATTTTGAAAATTTGAGGTTTTGAAATCTTGCAATGGTGAAATTTAGACATTTTGAGATTTTGAAATCTTGAAATGATTAAATTTTGAAAATTTGAGATTTTAAAATCTTGAAATGATGAAATTTTGAAAATTTGAGATTTTGAAATCTTGCAATGGTGAAATTTTGACATTTTGAGATTTTGAAATCTTGAAATGATAAAATTTTGAAAATTTGAGATTTTGAAATCTTGAAATGGTGAAAATTTGAAAATTTGATATTTTGAAATCTTGAAATGGTGAAATTTTGAAAATTTGAGATTGTGAAATCTTGAGATTGTGAAATTTTGAAAATTTGAGATTGTGAAATCTTGAAATGGTGAAATCTTGAAAATTTGAGATTGTGAATTCCTGAAATGGTGAAATTTTGACAATTTGAGATATTGAAATCTTGAAATGGTGAAATCTTGAAATTTTGAGATTTTGAAATCTTGAAATGGTGAAATTTGGACAATTTGAGATTGTGAAATCTTGAAATGGTGAAATCTTGAAATTTTGAGATTTTGAAATCTTGAAATGGTGAAATTTGGACAATTTGAGATTTTGAAATCTTGAAATGGTGAAATCTTGAAATTTTGAGATTTTGAAATCTTGAAATGGTGAAATTTGGACAATTTGAGATTTTGAAATCTTGAAATGGTGAAATCTTGAAAATTTGAGATTTTGAAATCTTGAAGTGGTGAAATTTTGCCAATTTGAGATATTGAAATCTTGAAATGGTGAAATCTTGAAATTTTGAGATTTTGAAATCTTGAAATGGTGAAATTTGGACAATTTGAGATTTTGAAATCTTGAAATGGTGAAATCTTGAAAATTTGAGATTTTGAAGTGGTGAAATTTTGCCAGTTTGAGATTTTGAAATCTTGAAATGGTGAAATCTTGAAAATTTGAGATTTTAAAATATTGACATTGTGATATTTTGAACATTTGAGATTTTGAAATATTGACATTGTGATATTTTGAAAATTTGTTTTTTTGAAATCTTGAAATGATGAAATTTTGAAAATTTGAGATTTTGAAAATCTTGAAATGATGAAATTTTGAAAATTTGAGATATTGAAATCTTGAAATGGTGAAATCTTGAAAATTTGAGATTTTGAAATCTTGACATTGTGACATTTTGAAAATTTTATTTTGAAATCTTGAAATGGTGAAATCTTGAAATCTTGAAAATTTGAGATTTTGAAATCTTGAAATGGTGAAATTTTTAAAATTTGAGATTTTGAAATCTTGAAATGGTGGAATTTTGAAAATTTGAGATTTTGAAATCTTGAAATGGTGAAATTTTGAAAATTTGAGATTTTGAAATCTTGAAATGGTTAAATTTTGAAAATTTGAGATTTTGAAATCTTGAAATGGTGAAATTTTGAGATTTTGAAATCTTGAAATGGTGAAATTTTGAAAATTTGAGATTTTTAAATCTTGAAATGGTGAAATCTTGAAAATTTGAGATTTTGAAATATTGAAATGGTTAAATTTTGAAAATTTGAGATTTTGAAATCTTGAAATGGTGAAATTTTGAGATTTTGAGATTTTGAAATCTTGAAATGGTTAAATTTTGAAAATTTGAGATTTTGAAATCTTGAAATGGTGAAATTTTGAGATTTTGAGATTTTGAAATCTTGAAATGGTGAAATTTTGAAAATTTGAGATTTTGAAATCTTGAAATGGTGAAATTTTGAGATTTTGAGATTTTGAAATCTTGAAATGGTGAAATTTTGAAAATTTGAGATTTTGAAATCTTGAAATGGTGAAATTTTGAGATTTTGAGATTTTGAAATCTTGAAATGGTGAAATTTTGAAAATTTGAGATTTTGAAAACTTGAAATGGTGAAATCTTGAAAATTTGAGAGTGTGTAAACTTAACTTTGTGACATTTTGATAATTTGAGATTTTGAAAGCTTGAAATGATTATATTTTGAAAATTTGAGATTTTAAAATCTTGAAATGGTGAAATTTTGAGATTTTAAAATCTTGAAATGGTGAAATGTTGAAAATTTGAGATTTTGAAATCTTGAAATGGTGAAATCTTGAAAATTTGAGATTTTGAAATATTGAAATGGTGAAATTTTGAGATTTTGAGATTTTGAAACCTTGAAATGGTGAAATTTTGAAAATTTGAGATTTTGAAATCTTGAAATGGTGAAATTTTGAGATTTTGAGATTTTGAAATCTTGAAATGGTGAAATTTTGAAAATTTGAGATTTTGAAAACTTGAAATGGTGAAATCTTGAAAATTTGAGAGTGTGTAAACTTAACTTTGTGACATTTTGATAATTTGAGATTTTGAAAGCTTGAAATGATTATATTTTGAAAATTTGAGATTTTAAAATCTTGAAATGGTGAAATTTTGAAAATTTGAGATTTTGAAATCTTGAAATGATGACATTTTGAAAATTTGAGATTTTGAAATCTTGAAATGATTAAATTTTGAAAATTTTAGATTTTTAAATCTTGAAATGATGAAAATTTGAGATTTTGAAAACTTGAAATTGTGAAACCTTGCAAGGTGGTACACTCCAGCCCTACCTGGAGTTGAGATTGCATGTGTTGAGATTGCATGCGATTTATCGCCTGCCAACCCACCGAGTTTGCTCCACGATGTAATTGCCATTTGCCCAATACGAAACGCCCTTATGTGAACGTTTATTTTTGGGTTTTGAACCCTGATATATGGACTCCTGCTCGGTGGAGCCGTGGGAACCGAAATGTCAGGAGTAGAGGACTATGATGGTAAAGCGAGGAGTCGTGACACGGACCATAATTATGGCGTCTGTATCAAGTGCCATCCCGCAGACGTAATTTACCTGACATTGGTTACCTTATCTTTAACCCGGGCAGGGCAGGGTTGGATTTAAACCTCGAAATCGCTGCTATAACTTGTGTGGGTTTGGAGGGCGAATGGGGCTATCAAACCTTGCCAGGTTATCCACAACCCCCGTGTGTTTTGGGTTTGGGGGGGTGGGGCGAGGGGAGTTCTCAACCTTCCCAGGTTATCCCCCCACCCACGTGTGTTGTGGGTCTGGGGGGCGAGGGGGTCTCTCAACCTTGCCGGGTTATACCCCCACCCCCTGTGTTGTGGGTATGGGGAGGCGAGGGGGGCCCTCAATATTGCTGGGTTATCCCCCCATCCCCGTGTGTTTTGGGTTTGGGGACGAGGGAGGCTCTCAACCTTGCCGGATTATCCCCCCACCCCCTGTGTTGTGGGTATGGGGGGTGAGGGGGGCCCTCAAAATTGCTGGGTTATCCCCCCAACCCCGTGTGTTTTGGGTTTGGGGGCGAGGGAGGCTCTCAACCTTGCCGGGTTATCCCCCCACCCCCTGTGTTGTGGGTATGGGGGGGCGAGGGGGTCTCTCAACCTTGCCGGGGTATCCCCCCACCCCCTGTGTTGTGGGTATGGGGAGCGAGGGGGCCCTCAATATTGCTGGGTTATCCCCTCAACCCCGTGTGTTTTGGGTTTGGGGGCGAGGGAGGCTCTCAACCTTGCCGGGTTATCCCCCCACCCCCTGTGTTGTGGGTATGGGGGGGCGAGGGGGTCTCTCAACCTTGCCGGGGTATCCCCCCACCCCCTGTGTTGTGGGTATGGGGAGCGAGGGGGCCCTCAATATTGCTGGGTTATCCCCTCAACCCCGTGTGTTTTGGGTTTGGGGGCGAGGGAGGCTCTCAACCTTGCCGGGTTATTCCCCCACCCCCTGTGTTGTGGGTCTGGGGGGTGAGGGGGTCTCTCAACCTTGCCGGGGTATCCCCCCACCCCCTGTGTTGTGGGTATGGCCGTATGGGGGGCGAAGCGGGCCCTCAATATTGCTGGGTTATCCCCTCAACCCCGTGTGTTTTGGGTTTGGGGGCGAGGGAGGCTCTCAACCTTGCTGGGTTATTCCCCCACCCCCCTGTGTTGTGGGTATGGGGGGCGAAGCGGGCCCTCAATATTGCCGGGTTATCCCCCCAACCCCGTGTGTTTCGCAGGAAGTCAAAATCTCCTGTCGTAGAGTTCATCCATATTTTGAGACTTGAGGGTTAACGTCGAACCACAATCGCCTGCTGGACCGTCCCGGGCACAGCGCAGGTACGTCCTTCGCCAGCACCGTACAAGGGTCACGTTCCAAAACGTACTAATTCGCAATGACGACATTTTTTAAATTGCAAATTCCATGGAACCAAGTAAACGAACGAGACGAGGCGAGAACAGACATATTTTCGAGACAGCCATGTTCTTGTGTTGATTATGAGAATCACTTTGATTATAACGTACGGATCATCGTGCATTCGTGCATGCTGCCGCACACCCGGGTCCACATTCCAATTTCCGGGCTTGTGTGTGCGCGTGTTTATGGTCGGACCGGACATGATTCCCGGGGTCGAATCCTGATGGGTTTTTCTTTGGGATTTCCGATGAACAGCCGTCGTTGCGACAGGAGAGTCCGACATAGAATATCGGTTTACGTTGCGACGAGTCAATGATCACAAATGAAGGCGGGAAACCATCGTGTGGCTGTGCAGCAGGTATGAAGGCTCAGGTTGTCATAGGTGGTGGTGGCGATGCGTTAAATTTCGCAATTTTGCGACAATGTGGATTAATTTTTTTGTTGTGCAGGTGACACTTTTAGGATTCCACGCAGGTGAGACTTCCACTGGAGCAGGTGTTTTCGCCGATTATGCACAATTTCCGCTTACGACGTAATGATGTATCGATTGTCGTTCATTTAATCACTACCGACGTTATATACAGTGGGGGAAGTCTGTTGCGTTCCCATTTTATTAATATGAATGGGACCCGCGGGGGATTTATTCCAGAAGTCACGCGCGGGAGGCGTCGGGATTACTCCACACGTGTGTGGGCGGGGCGTCGGGGATTACTACACACGCGTGTGGGCGGGGCGTCAGGGTTGCTTCCACGCGTGTGGGCGGGGCGTCACCCGGTGGTTGGTGGGGACTGGATAGTGGAGGGTCGAGTGGTGGCTTGAAAAGGAGCGAATAAGCGAGATGCATCACCAAGGTAGAGTACGAAGGCGTAAGATTGATGGCAAGAGAGTACGAGACAAGTAAAGGTGATTAGGAAGAAGAGCGTGTTTCGTTGGTCGGAAATGAAGAGGAATATAATAAGTCGTGTCGGAAATGAATTGCAGGTGGAGACGGATGGGATTCATTAAAAACCGAAACCATGAATACACAATGGCCCCTTTGTTCTGTACTCGCTGGGATATAATATATATATAATGTGAAGATATAAACGACCGGAATATTGTCTGGAGAGACGAGCCGTACGAACGTGACAATTGGAGAGGGCGTTCAATGTGGTGCTAAAAGGGGGCGGGTCTTTTGCGCTAAAAGGGGGCGGGGCTTCTCAGGGGGCTGGACTTGCGTCAGCACGGTGGCTGCTCGCGCTCTCCGCTGCTCAGCATCTTAATGAGGAAAGCGGGACTATCGCTGGAGATGCTGCGTCCTGTCCCATCCCATCCCATCCCATCCCGCCTCGCTCTGCCTTGCAAGCCCATCTTTTTGTCGAAGTGAAACAGTTGCAGAGTGACGAGGCTCGCCTGGGCTGATGCGGAGCAGCGGAACGCGCGTCGGTGCGTCGGCACCGCGGTAATCGCCCTCCGGGGAGAGGAACCCATTTTTAAGGGCTCTCGGAAGCGCTTGTGGGAAGGAGCGGCTGAGACGCGGCGCCACGGCCTGGGCCGCACCATGCAGCCGGGTTGTCGCATCGGCGATTGAGTAGATGTGCCCGCGAGTCGCCGGGAGAGGTTGCCTGAGCACGGGAATGGAAGTGACGTGCTCCTCGACCTCGGCACTGGCGCTCATTCTCGCCCTGATCGTGTCTGCAGCAAGGATTTTGGCGTCGGGCCCCGGAGCTTATAGTAAGTGCTGTCCGGCGTTTCTCGGTGGATCGTGGAGCGCTGGGGAGGAACCGCCGGGAGACCGGTATAATAATGTACGGACTGATGGGTGGGAGAGTTAGGACGAAACGAGACGAGGCGAGACGAGGCGAGACGAGGCGAGGCGTGGGCGGCGTGCTGAGAACCAGGAACCCCACGGAGCTTCGGGTGCTGATCCCTGACAAGTGCGACGCACGACGCGGCACGTCATCGCACTTCGCGGAGCTCGATGCCTCTCCTCAGCGTATACCCCCAGCCCTCCCCCACAACCACCCAACCCTCCTCCCACAACCACTCAACCCCCTCTCCCACAACCACTCAACCCCCCTCTCTCTCTCACAACCACTCAACCCCCCTCTCTCTCTCACAACCACTCAACCCCCCTCTCTCTCTCACAACCACTCAACCCCCCTCTCTCTCTCACAACCACTCAACCCCCCTCTCTCTCACAACCACTCAACCCCCCCTTTCTCCCCCACAACCACCCAACCCCCCCTTTCTCCCCCACAACCACCCAACCCCCTCTCCCACAACCACCCAACCCCCTCTCCCACAACCACCCAACCCCCCTCTCCCACAACCACCCAATCCCCCTCTCCCACAACCACCCAACCCCCCTCTCCCACAACCACCCAACCCCCCTCTCCCACAACCACCCAACCCCCCTCTCCCACAACCACCCAACCCCCCTCTCCCACAACCACCCAACCCCCCTCTCCCACAACCACCCAACCCCCCTCTCCCACAACCACCCAACCCCCCTCTCCCACAACCACCCAACCCCCCTCTCCCACAACCACCCAACCCCCCTCTCCCACAACCACCCAACTCCCCTCTCCCACAACCACCCAACCCCCCTCTCCCACAACCACCCAACCCCCCCTTTCTCCCCCACAACCACCCAACCCCCTCTCCCACAACCACCCAACCCCCCTCTCCCACAACCACCCAATCCCCCTCTCCCACAACCACCCAATCCCCCTCTCCCACAACCACCCAACCCCCACCTCCCACAACCACCCAACCCCCCTCTCCCACAACCACCCAACCCCCCTCTCCCACAACCACCCAACCCCCCTCTCCCACAACCACCCAACCCCCCTCTCCCACAACCACCCAACCCCCCTCTCCCACAACCACCCAACCCCCCTCTCCCACAACCACCCAACCCCCCTCTCCCACAACCACCCAACTCCCCTCTCCCACAACCACCCAACCCCCCTCTCCCACAACCACCCAACCCCCCTCTCCCACAACCACCCAACCCCCCTCTCCCACAACCACTCAACCCCTCTCTCTCTCCCACAACCACCCAACTCCTCTCTCTCTCTCTCTCTCCCACAACCACTCAACCCCTCTCTCTCCCCCACAACCACCCAACCCCTCTCTCCCACAACCACCCAACCACCCTCTACCACAATCACCCAACCCCCCTCTTCCACAACCACCCAACCCCCTCTCCCACAACCACTCAACCCCCTCTCCCACAACCACCCAACCCCCCTCTCCCACAACCACCCAACCCCCTCTCCCACAACCACCCAACCCCCCTCTCCCACAACCACCCAACCCCCCTCTCCCACAACCACCCAACCCCCCTCTCCCACAACCACCCAACCCCCCTCTCCCACAACCACCCAACCCCCCTCTCCCACAACCACCCAACCCCCCTCTCCCACAACCACCCAACCCCCCTCTCCCACAACCACCCAACCCCCCTCTCCCACAACCACCCAACCCCCCTCTCCCACAACCACCCAACCCCCCTCTCCCACAACCACCCAACCCCCCTCTCTCTCCCACAACCACTCAACCAACCCCCCTCTCTCTCCCACAACCACTCAACCAACCCCCCTCTCCCGCAACCACTCAACCAACCCCCCTCTCCCACAACCACGCAACCCCCCTCTCTCTCCCACAACCACTCAACCCCCCTCTCTCTCCCACAACCACTCAACCCCCCTCTCTCTCCCACAACCACTCAACCCCCCCTCTCTCTCCCACAACCACTCAACCCACCCTCTCTGTCCCACAACCACTAAACCCTCCTCTCTCTCCCACAACCACTAAACCCTCCCCCTCTCTTTCCCACAACCACTCAACCCTCCCCCTCTCTCTCCCACAACCACTCAACCCTCCCCCTCTCTCTCCCACAACCACTCAACCCTCCCCCTCTCTCTCCCACAACCACTCAACCCTCCCCCTCTCTCTCCCACAACCACTCAACCCTCCCCCTCTCTCTCCCACAACCACTCAACCCTCCCCCTCTCTCTCCCACAACCACTCAACCCTCCTCCTCTCTCTCCCACAACCACCCAACTCTCCTCTCCCACAACCACCCAACCCCCTCTCCCACAACCACTAAACCCTCCTCTCTCTCCCACAACCATTCAACTCCCCCCTCTCTCTCCCACAACCACCCAACTCCCCTCTCCCACAACTACCCAACCCCCTCTCCCACAACCACCCAACCCCCTCCCCCACAACCACCCAACCCCCTCTCCCACAACCACCCAACCCCCTCTCCCACAACCACCCAACCCCCCTCTCCCACAACCACTCAACCCCTCCTCTCCCACAACCACTCAACCGCCTCTCCCACAACCACTCAACCCCCCTCTCCCACAACCACCCAACGGCAAAACACACCCCTCCCCACAACCACCCAACACTCCCCCTCCCTCCCTACAACCACTCAACCCCCCTACTGCCCTATCGTACTACTTTTTTTTTTCTCCGTTATTCTCCTCAGCGTATACCACTCCCCCCCCCCCCCCCACCCCCCATTCCCTTTCCCATTTCCGTCATTCTAAAATTTTATCCCTTCGTTTTTGTTCCCGACTCTCCTTCACAAACCTGGCTCGTTCATTAAACGCATTTTGAGTGCGGCCATGCATCTTTCAGTCAGCAACCTCCCTTACCCCTCTTTGGTCGGGCACGCCATCGTCCCATCCACCCAGCCGAGGGAATGAAGGGTGCTTTCGTTATAATGGCAACGAGTACACTTCAGACCCAGGGCTCTTGGTCGATTCAGGATTCCGATCGTCCTCGGTATTTAATTTATGTATTTATTTTGGCTTCCATAGGCATAGCGTCGATTCGTTCTCCATCGCCTGTCCCATCCCGTGCAATGCACGCCGCGGTCCCGCCATACGTACGTACGTACGTACATACACGCATAACCACGTCCAGAGATCGGACATGCGCCTCGTCGGAATAAGGCTCACAGACGGATCTACGAGCTATTACGACCCAAATACCATGTGTAAGAGTCCTGGCAAGGCACGACGTGCCAGGTAAAGTGTATGTTGTGCCTTTCCAGGACTCATCATGCCACACACAGCATCGTCCTCGTACGTCAGGTGCTAATATCAGGGGGAGTGGGGTGGGGATTGTGCCAGACAGCAAGCTGACTGCTACTCACATATATACAGACTGCCTGCACGCATGCATATATGTATAGGTATCGGTGCGCATGTTCAGCCAGCGGACATATTGCTACATACGGTGTTTAATACTTTCGATGACCCCCAGTTGCCAAGCGAGACGGCGCTCGTGGCTTCGCCCTCGCCTTCCCCACCCAGAAATCGTTCCCGCGCAGCTTGGTGCTCCGGAGGGTTCTGCGTGGGGCATCGAGCCTGAGCTGGGCACAAATGATGGCAGTCCGCCCGTCTTGATTCGAAAATTATGCCAAAGCACTAAGCTTCACTCACTAATCATCTGTGATGGACGACCACGCCGACTGCTTCCCCAGTGACGAGAGCTATGCTCACCCCGGTTTCTCACTACGATGGAGGCCGCTTGTTCACAGAGAGGGGTACCGATGGGTAACCGGCATGGGATTTATAAATAAATAAAAAATATAATTAATTATGATGAAGATAACAGTGTTTTACCTCTGAGATATCACCTGGTGTTGGCCTAATGGTTAGGGCGGCGGGCTTGGGATCCTAAGGTCCTGAGTTCGAATCCCGTTGAATTAAAGCCAGGTGGGGTTGACTCAGCCTGTCATCCTTCGGAGGTCGGAAAATTGAGTACCAGATAACTGGTTATAGAGGGGCATTGCATCAGCGGCAGACGCGCCCACTGAAAATTGATGCAACCAGCAGCCGGGTGGCTGCACACGAACCGCCACCCACCTCTGAGATACCAGCGGTAAAGGGAAAGATCATTTGTATAATGTCGATCTGCGAGATATCCATCTTAGGGGGAAATGGCTTGTGTGGGGCATTCAAAAAGTCTTGGAATGACAGGTAATGATCCAAGAAACACCGAAGTTTGTCATACTCATAATTTCGAAGGAAATGTTTTTATTACTAATTTATTAGGTACACTTGTTTAAAGAAAAATATTAAACATTGACTTGTCTTGCTTGGCACATGGACGCCCCACATACTGTATGACTCGTCCTACACAATCGAGTCATTTTGGGGCGAACGTGTTTAAAATGTTCAACAAAATTAATCAAAACAAAGACTTCTCTGCTCTTCACACTCGTGTCGCATCCCCGTTCCAGCACTCTTCCCACACCGTAATCGAGGGAGTGTTTGAGTGCGTGTAACTTGGGGCAACGCAACCCGACGAAGGCTGTTGCGTTGATGTCATTCGAAGCGGGCTCGTTGTGGCATCCAACGACCGTTGAAGATCGGCGGAAAACTACCCGTCGTACGTGGCCACTTAGCGGGTGGGAACGTGTAGGTGTTTAGTCACGCACACGACAGCCTCAGGTCGAACTCCATTCCACATATAACGTCCGACAGCCACAGCCGTCACTTTGTTGTCTCCGAAACCCGGTTCGCGATCCCCTCCGTCACCATTTTCTTGCAGCATCCCGCCTCGATTTTTGATTTCTTCCATTCTCGGCCCTTTATTTTCCCCTTTATTTTCCCCTTTATTTCCCCTTTGACGAGCCTTGCCTCGTGCGTACAAAAGTCAAAAGGCGCTTTCAATGACCCGGGCATGCATGTCGCTTGTGCGTAAACGCCTTTAATATTATGGCTGTTGGTGGCACCGTGGCTCTTCAGATTCATTTCTGAGCGGTGCACGGACTTCCCTTCGCTGTTTGCTCCGACATGAATGTCTTGGCCTCCACTCCATGATGCTGACTCAGCTCACACCTTCCAACTACCAATCCCCAGGTGTCGGCTGGTTTAGGAAGTAAAGCTACTACTCATGTGAGAGCAGGGAGCATTTTTCCTGACCACCACCAAGTTGCTCCCTGACAAATGTGATCGGACAAAAACCTGTCGATAATCGTGTATTGCTAACTGTTATTATGTCGGTCTATAAACGCTCGAGTGAGATGTGCGGTCTATGACCTTTCAGGGTCGATGACGCTCGAGGCTTTCAGTACGTTGACCCCGCGCACGCAAAGAGAAAAGCAGGGTTAAGCATTTGGTTCACTTTGTCTGGCTGTCCTGTCTGTCTGTCTACAAACATTGGTTTACGATCGAGGAACAACTTGATTTCAATTGAATGTTTTATTTTGAACAATAATTGGAACATGAATCGTTAAACGAATCTAGTTTTGCAGAACGTTGTCTCTGAATTCCTCCCTGGCGCGCATGCGCAGACAGGAGTGAGATTTTTTTTTTACTCTGTCTGCCTGTCCGGCAATCCAACAAAATTGAGGATCATTCCAAACAGGAAACGGACTGTTTTGAGGACGTCATAAAGGACACAAACGTGCACAAAGAACCAATTAAAATAAGGTGATGTAAAATATGCCGCAACAACGGCTGTAAATTTACGGGAAAAACCCCAAACTTCTACAACCTTTAAAATCTTTATTTTATTTCAATTGAATTATATACTTGAACACTGTAGAACACTAATCACATTTTTGGAACTTTCAAAAACCCTTTCGTTTACCTGTACAAAGAATACATACAAAATGTTACACCATTTTACACCATCTCGACCAATCAAATTTGCCGTTTGCAGACCCCGCCCATGTGCTTGTTTCTCAAGACTGTGTGAGGAAGGTTTTCTTCTTAACTCTCCAGTTTTATTTCTTGAATATGTCCATTTATCTTGTATGCCCAAGGGCTGACAGGATGGCCTAGAGGTACGCACACTCACCTCGAAGCTGTCTATCCTGCGTTTGAATTCCGACCCAGCTATAAACTTTCAGTTCGGTGTTTCACAGGCAGAGCGATTCATCAATGTGTGTGCCGTCCCTCGGATGGGCGTTAAACCGGGAGTTCTGTCTGCCAGCATGGGTTGGTGGACATTAAAGATCCCATGGTGTCCTTCGCAAAGGATAGGCGAGTATCGCCGGCACCATGGCCGAATTCCAAATTCCTGTCCTAATTTCGAATGGCAAGCCTGACAAGGCCGGTTCGTGAAATATTTGGGCCAAGCTTCCCCCAACCGACCCCACAAGGTGGGTTAACAGTGGCCGTTAAAGAGCAACAAACGAATCTTGTATACCCAGCTGTAATTAATACTTTGGTATGCAATGTAGAAAGGTCAATCATCATAGTATCATTCCGACCATGCAAATTAATAGTGTCACAATTTTATCTAATCCATAAGACTTGCATATCATGTAAGTTGTGTGCAACTTGCATTGCAATGTCCATTGTGTGAAAGTAGATGGATCTCATTGACTCAACATAGCTCATGACTTCATTTTATCAATGCAATGGCGACGGTGATGGAAGTGTCGGCCGACACAATATTTGAAGTCTTTCCGAGAATGGCATATTTTGCAGGAAACATCCATCAGGTGACATTGTTCATCTATTGTGAAAACGAGGCCCAATTCATCCCAGTACCATGATACTCAAGCTTTTGGGTCTCACTATCTGCCATGATCTTTCCTGGAAAAACCACATTTCAAATCTGGCCTCCAAAGCCAGTCGCCGACTGGGCATCCTCCGTCGTGCGAAGTCCTTCCTTGGCACACCTGAGCTCCTCACCACATACAAGGCTTTCATCTGCAGCTCAATGGAATACTGCTCTCCCCTCTGGGCTGGTGCTCCTGCCTCACACCTAGCTCACCTTCACGCTGTTGAAACCAAAGCATTCAGAATCATTGGAATCTCCCGCGATGAAGCTAACTCCAAGGGCCTCTCACTCACTCACCACAGGCAGGTTGGTGGTCTTTCCGTCTTCTACCGACTCCTCTCTGGCCTTGCCCCCCCAGCTCTCTCTGGGCTCTGTCCCGCAAATATTCCTACAGGTCGCACAAGATCTGCCTGCAACCCTCTTTTGGTTAAACTGCCAAAATCAAGACTCTCTGCTCACCTTCACTCCTTCATTCCTCTTTTCTCCCACCTCTGGAACAAACTCCCTCACTCTCTTCAATCCCACTCCACCCTCCAAGTCTTTAAAACAGCTGTTCACCACCATCTCTTATCTTCCCCCATCCAAAACCTTGATCTTTTCTACCCCCGCTAATTTTACCCCAATTCCACTTTTTGAAATACCAACTTTTGTCCTCGAAGTCCTTGGTGTCCTTGTGCTTTATACTTCTCCCTCCCTCCCCCCCCTTCCCACGCCTCCTCCCCCCGGGCCCTCTCCCTTCCACACATCTCCCTGCTCTCGGATGTTGTGTTTGTGTGCTTCCCCTTTTCTCCCCATCTTGTCTTCCGCTCCCTCTTTTTGTGTATTTTGTTTGTCTGGTCGATTTGTTTGTGAAGTTAATGTTAGCTCTTTCACGAGCCTCGATTCAGTATACAAAAAAAAAAAACCAAAATAAAAAACAACTGTAACTGCAGCATATAATGACTTGCCAATCAAACGCACATTCAACAATAGACAAGTTGTATGTGGGCTTGGAGCAAGTCTGCCTGCAGAATCCCGAAGAGCTCAAACTGTTGAAGGACTTGAGTCCAGCAAATGATCCTTCACCCCATTTGCAGTACCACAAAGTTAGGTGGAGACATCAAGAATCACTTTACCCCAAATGTATCATTGTGACAGTTTGGGCTATTGAAGATCAGATCATTTATCAGGGATTCGTTGCTGCCCCATCTTTATCCATCAAGCAGCAGAATCACTCAGTTGGTAGCTTGGTCAGCTATTGAGTTATATAGTGAGTTTTTATCTCCAAATCGGTTGGATGGATGAAAAATTGTACTATTGTCTCTTCCAAAAGTAGGTATGCACTGGTTGCTGCACCAGAAAGGCAGTTTTATGTGGTCAGTTCCATCAGGCCCGAATTAATGTGAACGTTGCTCATCGGTGAGTTAGACATCAACTGAAGTATATGAATACCCAATGTGGGACTTATTTGTGTATAAATGAAATCCTTGAGACTCATACGGGTATTTATACAGTGACACAACTTCCATGAGGAGTTTTCATGATTTCATTTCTACTTTCGCAATTTTCATTTATATATATATATATATATATATATATATATATATATCTATCTATATATATATATAAAATAATAATAATAATAATAATACACTTATTTTATATAGCGCTTTTCAAGAAGCCCAAAGGCGCTTTGACAGAGTACAAAAAACAAGTGCAAAAAGACAAAAATCAATAGGTAAATAATCAAAGCAAAAGGAAGGAGAAGGAGAGGAGATAGTCAGGGGTTAAATGCTGTGGGTTAAATGTTGAATGCAGTGTTGAACAAGTGGGTCTTGAGTGATGTTTTGAATGTGGTGAGTGAGGAGGAGTCTCTGATGGTGTGAGGTAGTGGGTTCCAGAGGGTGGGAGCAGCGATGGAGAAGGCCCTGTCCCCCCAGGATCTGAATTTGGTCCGGATGGGGGGGGGGGGGGGTCAGGAGGTTGGTACCAGCAGAGCGGAGGTTGTGGGTGGGAGTGTGTCTGGAGAGGAGGTCAGTCAGGTAGGATGGGGCCAGGTTATGGAGGGCTTTGTAGGTCAAGAGGAGGATTTTGTACTGGATTCTCTGGGGGATGGGGAGCCAGTGAAGCTTATAAAGGATGGGGGGTGATGTGGTCACGGGTCCGGGAATGGGTGAGTAGACGGGCAGCGGAGTTCTGAATGTATTGGAGTTTATTGGTGATTATTGAGGGTGAACCATAGAGGAGGCTGTTGCAGTAGTCCAGACGGGAGGTGATGAAGGCGTGGATGAGGGTTTCTGCAGCCGTGGAGGAGAGGGATGGACGGAGACGGGCGATGTTTTTCAGGTGAAAGAAGGCTGTCTTTGTGATCTGTTTAGTGTATTTGTCGAAGGAGAGGGTTTGGTCAAAGATGATGCCAAGATTCCGGATGTGAGGGGAGGTGGATACTGGGAAACCGTCGATGTTGAGGGCAAAGTTATGGGTGGATTTGGTGAGCGTTTTTGGGCCAATGATGATTATTTCAGATTTATCATAGTTAAGTTTGAGGAAGTTGATTTGAAGCCAGGATTTTATTTCAGTGATGCAGTTTGTCAGGATAGAGTGGGTGGTGGTGGAGATGGACTTGGTGGAGATGAAAAGCTGGATGTCATCGGCGAAGCAGTGGAATTGGAGACCATGACGGCGGATTAAGTGACCAAGGGGGGACAGGTACAGGATGAAGAGGAGTGGGCCAAGAACTGAACCTTGGGGGACACCTTGGGGATCGGGAACCGGAAGACGGAGAAGAAGGGGAGAAAAAAGGCGTGGTGAGTGAAGCCGGACAAGAAGCGATTAGCTTCCAGCTCCGTAGCGAGCGTTGTCGAATGAAAGTCGCGAGTGAACTTTGAATTTCCTTGGAAGGAGTTCTTGCGATAGGTGTTATCGCTGGGGAATTGAAAAACCTGCGTGGTCAGGTTTGGGCGTTGCGATTCCGAAGAATCATTGCCGGGTCGTGTCGGCTCAAGTAAGAGCCATCGGCCATTTTGACCCTCGCGCTTTGTTCATCAAAAGGTCTTGGCTATGCGTCAGTTTTTTCACCATCCTGTCATCTGTCGGGGATGTGTGTGCGCAACGCTGAGTTTGGAGATTGAGTTGCGGTTTGCCTACTGAACAGTGAATGTTCATACCTGGAGGGCGCCTTTGGGATTTCCCATTCCGCCGCGAGTTTGCCTTTGGTTTTGGACCACGTGACTTTTGCGTCACTTCGACCGCCTACGCCTGAGAGCTGCTTCGGCGGTGCGACTGCCCTTGCCATCCGCACGGGATTCTGGTCTCGATCGGACATTGTTCTAGCGATCGCTGGAGCGAGTGAACTTCGTCTTGAGGACGGGAATATAGAGACATTGGGGAAGGTTTTTTCCACTCACTGGGAACACCGTGAGTTATCATATGATAGTTGATGGTACCATCATAAGATGTATGGAGTGTACTTTTGATGGCTATTTGTTGTACCGTTATTCTGGTGTGATTTTTAATACAATATTTGTTTGTTGATAATCATTGGTGTGGTTTCACTATTGATTTCTGATACAGAATAACATATTTTTCTGTCATGGCTCCTCTCGGGGCTCGGATGAACATCGTGACCAGGGGTTCGGGGAGGAGCACGTAACAATATATATATTATATTGTTGCAGATTCGGGGGTCGGCTCTCCCCCTATCAAGGGGGGGGGGGGTTAGTCCCCTTGTCTTGTAAGCTGTCTTGTAAACCCAGAAAATAAGAAGAACAAAGAGTGGGTTTATTAATTGTATACAAAAACCCGAAGAGGAAATTAAAGGAATATACAAGAGCAAAAGGACACAGGGCAAGCTTATCTAAACAGTCTTAACTTATCACGACCCCAGGACAAACAGACAGACTCACACAGGATGGTAGCGGTAGGAGGAGAAGGTCCAAGCAGATGGTTCAGGCGTTGAGGTCCGGCTCCAGGTGTCGACTCGTACCGTGGCGAAAACCCGGGCAGGCAGCTAGCGTGTATCGTTGGCGTGCGACTGGACCTTACATATGGGGAGGGGGGGGGGGGGGAGTCCTTCGCAAGTCCGTATGCGCAGTTCCTATGAATTCATATGAATTAGGAGTTCCCCAGCACGGCTCGTTCCAACGCAGCTCTGTCCATGCCCTCTCTGTTAGCGTGGCTCTCCCACTCACTCTGCTCGTGAACTCCTTACTCAGCTTCTCTCCCTCCTCTCTGTGTCCCTCTCTCTCCCTCTTCTCTGTGAAAAGGCACCGCGCTTGCGCTTATATAGTCCGCTTAGAAATCAATGCGTGCTTAATCGAGCCACGCCTATCAGTGAGCTCACCTCAGCCCTGATTGGGTAGCGAGGGCTCACCGGCTCCGCCCTTGATGGAACGTTGACAGGGCCACGCCTTGTTCTTGGCGCTCCGCCCCCTTCTTCTCCAAGCTTGACCGCGTGCGTAATGGCATTTGGAGCGAGGCAGCGAACGCTGCTGGCAAGCGAAGGCGCGTAATACAATTTGGAGAGAGGGACTGGCAAAATGGATGGAATGGGGCCTATCTTATTTCATTAATGCAACGCAGATTCAACTATTGGGAACACAGCCTTATCTGAAACACATACTAAGGAAATAACTGAAAGTCCTATGGTGTCCTACGTGTTGCTTATGGACTAACTATGGGTGCGACTTTTGACCTTTTAAATGATGGAATATTTACAAGAAGTGATTATTTATTTACAAAGTGGGGGGTTCTAAAACCGCAACTATATATATATATATATATATATATATATATATATATATAGAAATATTGTTACGGTCCGCGGATTAGGATGTTATTTTTACCGAACGGAGGTATAACCGCGGCCGAACTGTTCTTCCCCGATTCACCCGATTTACCCAAACGTTGGCCGTATCGCGCCACAGCTACTCAATCTGGAAAACTCTAAAGCGACCGAATGCAAAGAGGAAGAAGACGTACAGAAGAGTAACTGGGTTTATTATTATTTACACACATAAGCAAAAAGAAAGCAGTCACGTTTATTTACAGGGGACATGAGATGCAGGTGACAGTGCAAATTACTAGCTTATACTGACTTAGTTTACTACCCAGGACAGAACAAACAAAACAAACTCACGTAGGCAAAATGGGGAACTTGCAGGCAGGAATGGCTGGAAAGGATGAGCAGGTGGGATCACAGGGCACAGCGAGCGGGTCCACTCCAGGCGGGAAGCGGGGGGGCCGGCGGCTCCTTGTAATCTGCTTTACAGCGCACACCGTCAGGGCCTCACGCGGCTGGTTGAAACGGGGCTGCACTCCTCTGCTGTATCTCTCGTGTAGCTTGCTTCGTAAAAGCTCCTCGGCTTTCTCTTGGACCCTTCCTTTTCGTGTACCTCTCCACGCAGCTCAGCTCAGCCTTTCTCTCACTTCTCTCCAGCCCATCTGCTTGGGGGACACCCCGCGGCGGGTTATATAGGCCCCGCCCCTCAACCTTTGTGAACCTCCCCCCAAACGCTCTTCCTCCGCCCTCTCAAACCAAACCCCTCGTGCTCGGTTGGTTGTTCGGGGCTGGCTCACTCCTCCCCTCTATGACGAGGTGGAGACACGCCCTTCTTTCCCAACCCTGCCTCGTGGCCAATGGTGGTTGAAGAAAACCGCCCAAAATGCAGTTGGCCATTGAAATGAAATGAAAGGGGATCTACTCTTATTTCACTTGGTGCAATGGAGTATTTAAATTAATGGGAGACACAGCCTTACCCTAAGACACATAATAAGATATAAGCTACTGAACAAGGGTTTTATCGTGTCCTGCAATGTGGTGTTTATGGAATAACTACCGAGACGCCCTTTGACCTTCACGCTACGGAGGTATTTACAAGGAATCATTACATTTTACAGAGGGTGATATTTACAACAATTTACTATACAATACAACACAATAAAAAAACACAATCCTCATATCCGCAACAATATATATATGTATATATATATATATATATATATATATATATATATATATATATATATATATATATATATATATATATATATATATATATCTTTTCGCAAGTAATATCTCTTGAATTGGCCAGCCAATAACTGCACTCATTTCCTCCTAACCCATTCATTCTTGCATTTTGTTGGACTACTACTACTACTACTACTACTACTACTACTACCACCACCACTACTCCAATTATTCCCACCTTGTGGGGTTGGCCAGGGAAATATTTTTTCCAAAGTCATGTACGAACCAGATGGCCAGGTCTGACTTTGGAATGAAGGTGGGGCAGGCATTTGGAGTTTGTTCAGGGTACTGACGATAACTCACCTACGCTTGTCATTGTGGTATATTTAATGTCCACCAACTGATGCCAGCCAATGGGACTCTCAGTTAAAACGCCCACCTGAGTAGAGACACACAAACAGCATGAGAGCTATTTGGCTATATACCAGCTAGCAGTGCTAGTGTTCCAATAATAATAATAACTAGCCGAAACTCGTGGAACATCCACGGAAGGGAGGATGTGGTGTATGGATAGAGTGTACCATTATGGATGGCATAGGGGATTTGCTTGTCCGAGTAAGAGTTAGGAAGAAAGATCAATTTTCACTTGTGCAAAAATGCTACTCACAATTACATCGCCTGTGCGTCGGCCTGTGATTGAGCCAGAGAGTTGGCCTGTGAGTCAACTTCCTTTCCAATGTCTGCAAGAATTGAAATACTGATTGTGAATGTGTAAAATTATATGAAAGAAGAACATGCATATCAATAGACGAAGCCATCGAAAAGGAGAGCAGCTGTCAATAGAAAAGGATGTCTGACTTATCAATTTGACATTATTGCACGGGAAATGACAAACAAAGAAACAGTTCATTTCCATCGGGTAATATTACGATGAGAGATCAGCCGATACCTTTATTATGTCCATCAGCATCCATGGCACTTAGAGAAAAAAAAACGTGGCATCAGCCAGCCGCAGCCAACTATCACATACCGTCTCGAAGTCAATGCCATCCTTTTAACTCTTCGTATACAACTCACTGATTTCTATCTTATCGTGAACAGGGTAAAGCCTACTTTGATAATCATGAACGGTGGCAGATGCAGGAGTTGGTGAAACGAAAGGGGGGGGGGGGGATGCTGATCATGACCTACCCGACGCCACATGGCCTACGCCATTTGTTGAGATCATGGCCACAACGGAAACGCAACAACTGGATAGGTAATGCCTAGGCCTACGCCTACTTTTCGGCACTCGGTGAAGTACACTTTGTTTTAAGCTTTCAGAAGCTGAAGCCTTGGTATTTATTGCTTCATATGATACTGATGGGCTGCTGATCGGTTTCAGCACATTGTAATCACAGTATATGGAAGAAATGATGGTAAACCCACCTGATGAGGTCAGCGTACACCGCAATCGACACCGGCACAAATGCATGCTCTGGATTGTCCACTCAGCGGACGGCTTGCTGTCGCCTTCGACTGTCCAATCAGCGGACGGCTCGCTTTGCCTTCGCCCAGCAGATGCCAATACGATGGCGTCGTAAGATGGCGTCGTATCGGCCGTTAATCGGATGCTTTTGGGCCCCAAGGTCGGCTAATTCAGATTTTTTGAGTATGTCTATACGTGATAAACAAAGAGCGCGGTTCGTAGATCGTAAATCCATTAGTGCCGTGGGCATCGGGTCACTGGGTGCGGCGTAAAAGGGATAACAAAGTCGAGTCCTTACGGTATTATTATATAGATACTATAATTCACCAAATGTCCGTCTGTCCGTTCGAAGGTACCGCAAAAACGGCTCAACCGATCGCAACGATATTTTGGGTGGGTATTCTTGGGACCCCTAGGAGTAAAATAGGCTGTATTGTTTTTCCAAGTTTTCCAATTTTCCAGTTTTTTCAAACATGATGGAATAATATTTACCAATATGAACAGTCATGTGGCTTTTGTTGAAATTCTACAAATACTGTTTAGATTTTCATGAGAATTACGAACCTGCAGCGAATCCGGAAGTGGACAGATGCCGGAAATGCGCGGGTTTGATAAATATCCAAATACAACCGTCATTCATTCGTAATGCTAAACGTTAATCATGTTAATCGTTTTGTTAAAGTATCAATTGATGATTGGAATTGAGTGAATACAATTACGATTTTGAATTAATAATTGTGTTCACCCAACCGTACGGAACTTCACATCAGGATTTAAATATTTATTTATGTCACGAATGTTGTTAAAAGTTAATTTTTTTATATTAATGTTATTTCATTTGTGATTGGAGTTATGCTGTTTGGAATGAAAAAAGAGATATCGAGTTCAAGTGAATGACGAAATGCCATGACGGTTTCTACTTTCTAAACGTGAATTCGCGGATCGCCATATGCAGATTCGCCATTGACTGGGCATGGAACACACACGTACCTGTTTGTTTGCGAAGGGATACGTTTTTCATGGAAGTCCTTCACGAACTTGCTGTCCATGTCTGACGTGTGACTGAAGGTGCTACAGGAATGTGGAATTTATTTGTTTCATGCTTTAGCATTCACCGTTTCTGTATTGTCTGTTTGCTTCTGGCCTCCCACCTGTGCCGAGGACGGGTATCTCACTCGTAATAATAATATGATTTCCCTTGCAAGGAACTTCGACAAAGGAGGAGGCCATTAGACCCATTAAAGCCTGCATTATTATTACCACCAGACTTATGGTTGTTTGTCTGTGTTCTTTCTTTATAAACACTGACCATCAAGCAAGGAAGCCAGCTCATCCATTTAAAAAAAGTTTTTGTTATGGCTTGGTCGTGGTTTGAAGCGCCGACCTCCCAGACGGATCAAAGCAGATGCTCCAACCGTTGCACCACCGCGGCTGGTCCAAATACAGCTGATGTATCGTAAAATGACCACAAGGATATAATAACAAACTGGATATCAAAACAACATCAAACTGGATACCAAAACGAGAAAACATATTTCTGTTCATAAATTTTCACAAAAAAACAGTCTTCCAAGACTCTGTCGAGCCATGAAGGAGGCGGAAGTCTGATGGAGTTTAATTGTGTGCACCGAAAAATAATTGTAGGATAGGTGGCAAAGGTAATAAAGCTCAACAGTTAATCAAATATAATCTGTACAAGGGCACAAATAAAGCGAGCCTGAAAATGTAACCCTAATCACCTTGTTGCCAATGACCAAGAACAAGTGACGAGTGCTTGGAAAAATGTTACACCTGAAAGGGAAACAGCAGGGAACATTACCTTCTTGCGAAGAAGACAAAAGCTATAGAATAAAATAATCACAAATACTTGTATGCTGTGCCAAAAAAATGGGAGAAAGTCAAAAACAGGAATATTCCGAAAAATACTGCAAAGACTGAAAATAGATCAGAAAAGCTCACTGGAATGGCTCAGAAGATGTCGGCTGAATTTGGATTGAGGATGGGTAGTAATAAATCCCCAAGTTCAAGGATACTACATGAACAGCTTTAAGAAAATGGCAAGACTGAGCCAAATGGAAAGTGCAGATTCTGCAAGGTTTATACGGAAAGCACCATTCACCTTCTTTCAGGATGTAAAACACCGATGTCGATAAAACTGTACACATAAAGGTGTAATGATGTGCAGAGTAATCAACCGGCATATCTGCAAAATAAGAAAATGTCTATCATTTCCTAAATATTCGTGGAAGCATGTCACAGAAAAGAACGTTATCTAATGATTCTGTAACACCCACGTACATATATGGCTTGACAATGACGTCAAGCAGAACATTGAAACAAGGCAGTGCGAGCACATGTAGGACTCGGAAATAAACAAGCAAGGACAACATTGCTAATAAGCAAGTCGGTATCTAATGACTTTGTTGTAAATCATTCAAGAAGAGCTAAATCGGTCAATTGTAAGACCCTCCCCCTACCACCCTGCCACCCACTCCTAAAATATGAAAACTTGGAAACCAAAAATTCGATGTCATGTTATTCTAATTAGAATGATATTTAAAAAACTTTTTCTTTTTTAAGGGATGAAAGGAAATGTCACAACACGTGTGCTGCAACCCTAAGCTACCTAGTGTTCTGTGACACTCTCTTTAAAACATTCCTTGGAGCAAAGATGCTGTAATATTATTGAGCACCTTAAAATACTCCAATGGCTACGTTTGAAAACATCACAGAATTGTCTTCTAAACAAAAACGGAACTAGAACGGCACTCGGGAGAGTGCATACCATACCTGAACAGTTTGCATATTGTATCCCAATAATAGGCCGGATCTGTATCCGGATCCGGACCCGGACCTGAACCAAAATCAAATTCGCTTGTTCTCTTCACATACCCAACTCAGCCACCAAATTTTGTCATAATGTGTCCACAACTTCTTGAAATATCGTGTTTTGTATATTGGTTTTAGCCCCATCTCAATGGGGAAGAATCACCTACATAATTAAAAAATATTCTCGTATCCGGTTATTCACCAAAATATAATCAAATTGTCCTTGTCACAAACCCAACATGCCCACCAAATTTCTATATCCTGCTCACTAACGTACAAGACAGACAGACAGACAAGCTGGGACGAAAACATTACCTCTGTCCACATTCAGTGGTGGAGTTAATAAAGATGGATACTTTGCACCATGGGAAGGCCTCATTTGGGGTTCTGATACCCATGCGAAGGAGATAATAGTTAGATTGGATGTTTACTTCTTTATCTTTCAAAGTTTAATCTTAAATTACAGACTTGGCATTTAATATGGAATATTTTTTTTGTGGGGGTGAACTTACTTTTCAAGATGACTTAGAATCAAAAGTTCATTGGAATTATGTTGAAATTATTCTAGATTTTGTTAATGTGACCTTTATAAAAGAAACAAAAACCACATTTGACATTTCGAAGCAAATAAATTGATCCTTGAAAGTAATGTAAACTGATATCGAACTCAATTCACGGACAGTACTGTGTTAAACTTCTGTACGTTTTCCAGAAGTATCTCTTTATTTTACACATGAGCCAAATTTGTTTTCAACAAAAACAAAAGCTAAATTATGACTGGGATTACAGACAGTGAAATTACAGTTCAGTACTTCGTGTAACCCCCACGAGCATTCAGAGGAGCACGTACACGTCGAGGCATGCTGTTCACGAGATTTGCCAAGGTTTGGACAGGAATCGCTTGCCATGCAGTGACAATAGTCTGCTGCAATTCACGCACAGAGGTCGGCTGCTGGACGAAGTTGTCGATTTGACGCGTTAATTCTGCCCACAAGTTCTCCATCGGATTCATATCCGGGGAAATGCCAGACCACTCCATATACTCAACACCACGGTCAACAAGAAAGTGTTGGATCATGCGAGCACGATGAGACCGTGCATTGTCATCTTGGAAGACAAAGTTTCCTCGAAAGGCTGCACGCGCAAATGGAAGCAATGTTTCTTCCAGAATGGCCCTGTACTTGAACTGGTTCAGGTTTCCATTCAGAACAACCAGGTCAGTTTTGCCCCCTGCATGAAAAGCAGCCCAAATGGTCACCCCACCACCTCCAGCTTGGACTCTTGGCACTATACAATTTCGCTGTAGGCTTCATGCACTTGTCTGCGCACTCGGACGCGGCCATCTTGACGATAGACCAGAAATCTAGACTCGTCACTGAAGATCACGCCACTGACGGTGCTCTCTGGCCCACTGCAATCGGCGCTGGCGGTGTTGTCTGGTCAGGTGTGGCTTTCTCAGGGGACGCCTGGCACGATAGCCTGCTTGAACCAGTCGTTGGTTGACTTGCCTTCTGGATACAGGCACATTTGTCAGTTGCTGCCACTCAGCCCTAAGCCGATTAGCTGACTTGGTACGGCCATTGCGGACTAACCGGTGCAGCTGGCGATCATCCCTCCTTGTGGTTCTGCGGGGACGTCCTGGCCTCGGTATTGGAGGAGGGACACCCCTCTGAGCATTTCGTTTCAGGATCTTTGACACCTGACCTTGAGTGATGCCATACTGCCAAGCAATAGCACGCTGTTTCATGCCGGAATTCGTAAAGCCACCACTCCATGACAAACAGCATTGTCAAGTTGACGGACCATCTCCAGAGGAAGCGGCAATAACTTTTGTGGAAGTGCAGCAGTTGTTTTCCACTAATACAGAACCAACAACCCTTATATACCCGATTGTGAAGCCAATCGTCAAATGTACCTGTCCGTACATTTTGTCACGCCACCTGTGATATAAGCCTGTTATTGACTTCTTGCTGCGAAAGACAATCAGTGACATGGGTCTTTTGACAAAGAAATCACCAAAGCGAAAAAGAAACTCACCAGATTGATATACTGAGTTCAGAAAGTAAACCCGTCAAGAATAAAAAATATATTCCATATTAAATGCCAAGTCTGTAATTTCACTGTTACGAATTCGTCACTTCCGTTGTGGTGGCTTTCATCCACTTGAGACATTTCTGGTGCCCTGTATTATTATTATTGTTGCTTGAGGGAAATAGCAATTATTATTGTCAAAAGGTAAAGGGAATGTTTTAAAAATGAAACCAGATCGGGAACCGGAAGATGAAGATGAAGGAGAGAAAAAAGGGCGGAGCGAATGAGTCGGACAAGAAAGCCGAGTTGCTCCGGGTTCTGAAGCGAACGTTGGCGAGCCAGAGTCACTAGCGAACTTTCGGGTTTCCTGGAGAGGAATTCCTACGACGGAGTTGTCATCGTTGTGACCGGTCAACCTGCATGTCAGGTTTTGCGATCGATTCAGGAGAGAATCATCGCCGTGCCGTGTGCCACGAGACCGGGTCGTCGGCCATTTTGACTCGCACAGGATTTGTGCTTCGCTCGCGGTTTCGTTTCTTTTCGACAATTCTCACCGCATTCAGACGTCGATCTGGGGCGTGTGTGTGAGGTGGATTTTTGCAGGCTAATTCGTCCATACCCGAGGGTGTGAACTCTCGGTCGCCTGTAGGGTGCCTTTGCATTTTCCAGTCGCCTTGAGGGCGCCTTTGTACAGCTTCGGCTGTGTGACGGCCCTGGCAATCCACACGGGATTCTGGTCGCTTGGACATCATTCTAGCGATCGCTGGAGTGAATCAACTTCGTCTTGGAGCCGGGAATAAGAGACATTGGGGAATGTTCTAGTTACACTCACTTGGAGCACAGTGAGTTATATATTGCAAAACGGATGGTACCATCATAGGACATATTGATTGTACTTTTGAATACTATTGTTGTTGTACCGTTATTCTTGTGTGATCTCAATACAATATTTGTTTGTGAGTAACAATTGGGGTGGCTTCTCCATTGATCTTTGACACACAGAATAACACATTTTTCTGCCGTGACTCCTCTCGGGGCTCGGAGGTACACCGTGACCAGGGGGTCGGGGAGGAGCACGTAACAACTGCTATATAATTTTTACTTGTGAAAATCGATTTTTTTTTTTCAAGTATATTGGTTTGTCGTGTGCGTTATTCTGTCTGTTTGTCTGTATATCAATAGCCTTCAGGTCACAATTTTAAATTGATCTAAAAACATTTCACAACATTGTTGAGTTGGTCATAAGGAAGTTGGTCATTTTTCCTAAGCCTATTGATTTTGAGGTGAAAAGGTCAACATAGGCCAAAGGTCAACAACTATTAAATTTCTAAAATCATCAATTTTCATCCGATTGACTTGAATCACCTCTTTGTCAGTCTTCCATCAACATATCTTGATATTTAATGTAATGTAATCCACAATCGGACTCTGTGGTGTCACCGTAAAAAACATCCCCTCCGAGTCTGGGAGATCGGTGGTTCAATCCCCTTCCGAGTCATAAAAAATACTTTTAAAATGGTACGTGCTGCTTCCTTGTTTGACGCTCAGCATTTAAAAGGATAGAGCACGGACAAACTTCACTCTGTAAAGAGTACTGCACATCAACATCAATGTAATCCACATTTACAACTGATAAGTTTTTCCTCTTCTCTTGCTCTTTGGTAACAAACCACCAATTTAGATTTTTTCCTAAGTCGATCAACATTAAACAGGACACATAAATGGATAGAAGGTTTGAACCAAAATCAAAAGGTTGTAGCAGTACCTGCCTTTCCCCTTAGTTTAGGTCTTTGCTATTTGTATTCAGTGTCCCTCAAGCAGTATCTGAAGACTGTTCTTGTATCTTGGTCTCTTTTATTGGTATTTAAGCCTCCCTCAATAGGAAAGGGTGGGATAGGAGTACAAACCCTGTTGTAGGGTTTGTTTTTACAATTTGTGCCCCCAATGTGTAATGATTCCTAAATGTTTCTTCAACCCCTAGGAGTCCTAAACCCCCCCAAAAAATCTATTTTTTTTTCTCCCAATTTTCGAACTGCATCTCGGATCTGGCTGGGACTTTTGGAATGAAATTTTGCATCAATAATGGGAATAAAAAGTGTGGGCTTGACATTTTTGACCTTGACCCAATTGTAAGGTCATGACCTAATTATAAAATGTTTGCATTTTTTACCATGGCTTGACGAATTGTTTTCTAATCGGAACAAAATTGCCCACTCTAGATAGCTTACAGCATGGGTAGGCTGCATACGGCCTGAGGGCTGGATCCTGCCAGCAGAGAGATTCCATCCATCCCATATTGAAGCATTCAGTTCGGACTTCATGCCTGAGGCTTTCAATTCCATTGTATTCTGCTCGTCGTGCCGCACACTGACAGACCAACACGAAAACCATTCCCATTCAATGTTTAAACTGAAAACAGACCTCACTTTTGGCAATTAACTCGAAATGAAAAATAAACTCTTCTAACCTCTGAGCCTACTCGGTTATCATTCCAGCCCACACCCGTACAACCTTGTGATGATCTGGCCTACCACTAGAAAAAGGTTGCTGACCACTGGCCTAGAGCAAGGTGCATTTATGCTTGATTTACCTCGTATCCCTCAGAGTTAAAGGTCAAGGTCAAATGGCAGTCTGAAAACAAAAACGCGTTTTTTTGTCATCGCCTAATTTTGCCAATGCAGATTCACAGACCATCTCAATCTTCATGTCTCTTTCAAAGCCAATTTTGTTTACTGACCATCAATTGTTTGTTCCCTTTCTTCCCTATCTGTAGCATTGCCTCTCTGTGCAATAGCATCTTTATCTCCAGTTTTGCAAAATCATCATCTCAAATTGGTGAAATTGGTCTTCAAAATGTATCAATAATGGTTTATGTCATCTTTTGCCAAGTCTGTTTTTCTGTTGGTTGCTCAGTTCACCACTCCACATTTGTTTGCTTCCTTACTTGCTTATGATTCCGTCATGCCTCATGGCATATGGAGCCTCTTTGAGGAACTTTTGCCATTTCAGTCTGTCTTGGGCCCACTGACTATCACTGTCCAGGAGATGTCTAGGTCTCTCAGCTCCTTTGCCACCATACGTCCCTGCAGGTCGTCCAACCTTCCTGCGGCCTTCAGGCTTCCAGTGTATCATCAGCTCAGCCACCGAAGGTGGACGGAGGTTGTTTTCACCCTTTTTTGGTTGTCTGTGAGTCGGATATCTCAAAAGGTTATGGCCGGATTCGGATGAAACTTGGTGGATAGGTTGGGTGTGTGACAATGACGAATCAATTCGATTTTGGTGAAGTCCGGATCTGAACCAGACACTTGAATTTCCAATGTGACTCTTCACCACTAAGAGAGGGGGCAAAAAAACGATATCTAGCATTATATCTCAAGCAGTTATGGGCAAAACTTGGTTGACGGGTTGGTTGTGTGACAAGGAAGAATTGATTAGATTTTGGTTCAGTTCCGGATCCAGATCCCACCTATCAGTGGGATGCAAAACGTAAACTGTTCAGCTTGGTGGAGGTTTATGCTCTTCTGAGTGTCGCTCTTGTTTTTTGTGATCTTGTTTTCCAGATGCAGTACATGCCCAGGCCATTGCCATCTCCTCATTTTAATTTCTTCCATGATGGTTTTCTTTCCAGTCCTTCCTACCTCCTTCTTTCTTGCTCATTCTATCAGGCCAAATGATTAACAAAATATTTTTGTGACATCTATAAAGAAGGGATTCTAGTTTCTGTGTAATGATTTTGGTATTTTTTCCATGCTTAACAGCCAAATAGTGGAACCAGTCTTGCATTACTGTGAAAAAATTTACATATTTTACTGTTACTGTTACAGTATATTACTGTTACAGTATATGTAAATCCCTCTCTCCTATGTCTGCTCACTTGTACATACTGTGACATCTGCATAGAAGAATAAAGTGATATGGCATGGGCTTGAAAAGAAGTGTTACAAAGGTTAATATTATATTAATCTTCAAGGTAATCTGGATCATTTTCATCCATTTTTAATAGGCACGCATCCCCATCCCATCCCAGTCCTCTGTTATTGATTCCTCGAAGACCTTGGGAGAACCTTGCTTTTGCTGTTTCTCACATCAATAAGCGGCCAAAGCGAAGCACATGAAGCTGTTTACCAATACGACCTTCACGTTATGAAAATCTGAATTTGTGACTCATTTCGTGGTGGCACACAGGTTTAGTTATGAAATAGCTGTCATTCAGTATAAGTGCAGCACAGATCGATTTGTAAAATCGGAAGAATCGATGACATTTCAAAGCTATCTTGTCCTTGGAAAAAGCAAACCAAACACAAAATTGAGATTTGGTAAAATTATAAACATAAGATTTGTTTTTAAATTAAATACTGTAAAAGCAAATACCACCCATTGCTTTGCAGGTGGGACTAATAAAATAGGGGTGGAGGGGAGAGAGTCGGGGTGGAGGAGAGAAGGGGAGGGGTGGAGAGACAGACAGAGAAAAAAAGGACAGACAGAGAGAGAGAGAGACAGAGGGCCATTCCAATGAGCCTTCTTTATCTATCCCCACTCTGTCCAATTACTTTTTTGTATTTTCCTGCTCTTTTATCATTCTCCCAGTTGTTGTTGTATATTTCTTGATATTTATTTTCATCGATTTATTTTGTCTTTTTTTTTTTTTTCAATTGTTGGGGCTGTATTTGTTGCTGTTTCATTTTCCTGTACAGCATCTTATATTCACACCTGCTTTTGCAAATTATTTACAAGGTGAGTTAGGGATAGTTTTTCAGGTTTGTTGTGTTCATGTTTGTTTACAAATGCATCTAATATCCTGTTGAGCATTTCACATACTCTGCTAGTCCTACTCTCGTCGCTCTGTGCACTTGAATGAGTTCCATCAGGCCGCCATCTCCTTTCCTCAGCAGGTACATTCTTGGGATGCACTGATTTTTGTAGAATATTTTGTGGAAAGTGAAGTTTCCTTGTTTTGATATCTAGTTTTTTGTCATCTGCTTGTGGCCAGTTTACTATTCCGCAGCTGTATTGGAACACTAGTACTACTAGTTGGTTATGGCTTTGATTTTGGGTGAGATAAGTTTTCAGGATCAGCTTCGTTCTATACAGATATTCTTTGGTAATTGTTTTGCGCATTTGTTTGTGGCAAATTTGATGGCCCTCTTCTACTCCAAGGTATTTGTAAGATGCTTTGTTGTCTAGCTCCTGTATTGTTGTATGTACTGTAAGTCGATTTTTATGTTGTCTGTTTTTGTTGGTCTACCTTGCACGAATGTGCACTTAGCACACTATCTTGGCCAAATTCCATTTAGATGTCGTCGAACCGTAGTTTCACTAATTTCAGTTGTTTGAGTACCAGTTCACTGGTAATTCCCTGCTTGTCGTTAAAGGTGGCAAAAAGGGTTGGCGTCAGGAAGGGCATCCGGCCGTAAAACATTGCTTCAAAAAGGGGACCGAAAAACAACAACAACCACAGTTCCCGAAAAAGGCCAACCCCCGCTTGCGGGGAAAAATGGCCTCTAAAGGTGGTTTTTTTGACAATGTTTCGTCGTTCGGTGCAGAGTTTTAAGTCATCCATATACAGGAGATGCATCACCTTGTTTCTTTAGATGTTCTTTTATTGAATGTTAGGGTGTATCTGTGTTCTTGCTCATTAATGAGGTTACTTTGTGGGGCCAGGGCCAGGCAAAACAGGAGAAGAGAAAGTCTCCTTGGAAGATTCCACGTCATAGCTTTACTCTTGGTATTTCAAAAGATTTGATGATTTGACGCCCAGTTGAACGTCCATCTGGGTGACGGCACATACATTGATGAATCACCCTGCCTGTGAAACAGTGGAATTTCTCCCTGACTAAGTTTTGGGCTTTGGTGGGCCAAAATCTCAGAGGGGCTTTAAAATGATTTTTAATACAATTTTTTTAGGCAAACTGGAAATGGCTTTTATTCATATTTCAAGTATGTATATTCCAAAAATCCAATGTTCCCACTTATTGGGTTGTGCATTAATTTTCCATGACATCAAATTTGCATGTGGCCATTCAATATGTAGAATCAATACTGCGTGTTTAATGCCAAATTTCGGTATGGGAGGCATCATTCAAGTATGAGGAATACAATAATTCAATGTTCCAGTTGATTGCGATGCACATTAATTAGTTATGACGTCATCAAATTTGAATATAAAAACATTATCTGCCAAAGTCATTCTTAAACATTTTGGAGCGAGGCAAACCAAGGGAATGCAAAAAATATATAATTTGACAATGCAGAATATAAAAGTGGAATGTTCCCAGTAATTAGCCTGGTATTGGCTTAGCGGTTAGGGTGCCGGCTTGGGATCCTAGGATCCTGGGTTTGAATCCAGATCGATCGCTGAATTAATGCCAGGGGGGTTGACTCAGCCTGTCATCCTTCCGAGG
The DNA here is from genome assembly GCF_964187855.1 of Myxine glutinosa. Lineage (NCBI taxonomy): Eukaryota > Metazoa > Chordata > Myxini > Myxiniformes > Myxinidae > Myxine > Myxine glutinosa. The sequence continues at coordinate 69,282,400 of NC_136271.1, forward strand.
TCGGCAAATTGAGTACCAGCTTGCTGGGATGAATGATCCCGATGTGTACCCCGGCTTAGAATAGGTACACCGTATCCCTGCGCATCGTAAGAGGCGACCAAGGGTTGGCATCAGGAAGGGCATCCGGCCATAAAAACATTGCCTCAAACAGGGAACCATGATTGTCATGGGGCCCGCAAGTCTAACCCCTGCTCCAGCAGGGAAAATGGCCTTAAAACGATCATTCATTCATTCATTTTGTTCCCAGTAATTACAATGCATGTTAGTTATTTATGATTTATTCAGATTTGCATCAAATTTGTCATATTATATTTCTACATGAAATTGAACAGTTATGGTGGCAAATACACAAACATAGCATGTAATTGGAACATGGGAAATGCAAAGATACCATGCTGTGATTCAAATGTGATGCATACTAATTAGTGATTTCATCATCGCTAATTATCTCCGCCATCAAAGGTGGATGGAGGTTATGTTTTCACCCCTGTCTGTTTGTTTGTTACTTGTAAAATCGAAGATTTTTCAAGTATATTGGTCGGTTGCGTTTGTTATTCTGTTTGTCACCGGCCTACAGGTCACAATTCTAAACCGATCGTCATGAAGCTTCACCAAGTTGTAGAGGTCGTCACAATTGAGAGGCCAATTGATTTTAAGGTCAAAAGTAATCTGGAGGTCAAATTTCTAAAATCGCCATTTTAAATCCGATTGACTTAAAAATTGAACAGCATTTGTATATCGAGTCACTAAATTGGAAAACCAATTATTTTTGAGGTCAAAGGTCAATTCAAGGTCATACTTCCAAAATCATCAATTTTCATCTGAAAAATCATCAATTTTCATCCGATTGACTTGAAAATTTAACAGCATTTGCATAGCGCTTCAATGAATTGAGAAACCAACTATTTTGAGGTAAAAAAGTTAAAGGTCAACTCAAGGTGAAACTTCCAATAGAATCAATTTTCATTTGAAAAATCGTCACTTTTCATCCTATTAAGTCGAGCTTTGATTGAGATCGTCAATTTTAATCTGGATGAAATGGACAATTTGATGGATCAATGACATCCTTTTGGGGGGTGGGGGGTGTATTTTGCAAGTATTGTGCTCTGCATGACGTCTTGTTTGTTTGTCTGTCGTTTAATGATGTCTGATAATGATGTTGATCGGTTGGTTTGTCTGTCTCTGTTTGTCTGTGCGCAGCACTACGTCTACACCGTTGCATGTAGAATCGCCAAACTTTGCACACATATTTGTCTTGCCCATGGAATAGACTGTGCCCAATTTTTAACTCTCTCGGCCCAAGGCCTCCATTATGACGTCATAATTTGATAATTCGACAAAACTTCATCCAATCAAGATGTAATTTCTTGAACGACATGACGGCATAAACTGGTGGAGAAAAAAAAAAAATGATGAAGTCATCTGTCACGTGGTTTGGCCGCCATCTTGGAAAAACCGAAAAACTTTGCACCTCTATATCTCCGAAAGTGCTGAATAGAAAAAATTGAGACATGGCTCATTGTAAAGAACTCTCCATGGGGAATAAAATATGTTAATGATGATGTCATAGGTGCCTCCATTATGACGTCACAATTCGACAAGTACAAAACTTCATCCGATCAAGATGAAATTTCTTGAGCATCAATGAATAAATTAGTTTAGAAAACAAATAATGATGACATCAGTCACGTGGTTCGGCCGCCATATTTGTCCAAAATGGCCGATAAAAAAGTACATTCTGGCAAGTCCTCGGTCTCTGACCGATTTTTCATTTGTTTGTCTGTCTGTGAACATGATATCTCAAAACGTTGTGGACAGATTCAGACAATTTGGCAGAGAGGTGGCATATGTGACAAGGATGAAATGATTAGATTTTGGTGAAGATACGGATTCGGATCAGGCTACTATAATTTTTAAGTGATTCTTCACCATTCTGAGATAGTGCCAAAAACGATATAATATAGCAGGATATCTCAAAAGGTTGTGGACGGATTTGAACGCAACTTGGTGGACCGGTTGGGTGTGTGACAAGGAAGAATCGATTAGATTTTGGTGAAGATCTGAATATGGATTCGGATACGAGTTATTTAATTTTTTAAGTGATTCTTCGCCATTGAGAGATCGGGCGAAAAACCATATCTAACATGATATTTGAAAAAGTTATGGATGACTTGTGATTAAACTCGATGGATGAGTTGGTTAGGTGACGAGAACAAGCCGATTAGATTTTGGATCATGTCCAAATCCAGATCTGGCCTATCAGTGCGATACAAAACAAACTGTTCAGCCTGGCAGAGGTATGCGCTATACTGAGTGCCATTCTAGTTGGTGTATGTCATCATTCTACATTTTCAACAGACGAATCTGGAATAAGACACAAAAATGTATCACAAAGTTAATGTCAGAAAATGAGTCTAATCAATCCTCATCGCTGGATTCGTCTCCAGGATCATTGCCATCATCACTGGTCATGTGTTCTTGACTATTGTAGAAATCGCTGCACCCGTAAAGGTCAGTGAAAGGGAGGCTAGCTCTGACACAGGAAGTTTGTGCGTTGGCATGTGCCGTGCCTTCAGAATGTATTCACACCCCTTGACTTCTTCACATTTTGTTGTGTTACAGGCTGAATTGAAAATGGATTAAATTGAGATTTTTGTCACTGATCTACACATAATACCCCATAATGTCAAATTGGAATTTTATTTTTAGAAATGCTTCCACGTTAATTAAAAATGAAAAGCTGAAATGACTGGGGTCAATAAGTATTCCACCACTTTGCTATGACACTCCAAATTTAGCTCAGGTGCATCCAATTTACTTTGATCATCCTTGAGATGTCTCTACAACTTGATTGGAGTCCACCTGTGACCAATTCAATTGATTGGACATTATTTAGAAAGAAACATACCTTTCTATATAAGGTCCCACAGTTGGCAGTGCATGTCAGAGCAGAAACTTTCCTAGGAAGTCCAAGGAACTGTCTGTAAAACTCCGAGATAGAATTGTGAGAAGCCATAGATCTGGGGAAGGGTATAAAAACAATTTCTAGTGTCGAAAGTTGACAAGAGTACAGTGAGCTCCATCATTAGGAACTGGAAATAATAATGGTACTACTCTGACTGTTCATAGAGCAGGCCGATTGACCAAACTGAGCAACCGGGCAAGAAGGACATGCCAGGGAGGTGACCAAGAACCAAATGACCACTCTGACAGAACTACAGAGTTCCTTGGTTGAGATGGGAGAACCTGCCAGAAGGACACAGTCTCCGCAGCACTTCACAAATCTAGGCTTATGTGATAGTGGCCAGACGCCCAGACGGAAGCCACTCCTGAAAAAAAAAAGACACATGATAGCAAGCCTGGAGTTTGCAAAAAGGCCTGTGAAAGACTGAGAGCATGAGGAAAAATATTTTGTGCGCTGACGAGATTAAAATTGAACTTTGGCCTGAATTCAAAGCGTTACATCTGGCGGAAACCAAGCACAGCTCATCACCCATCTAACACCATCCCTACCATGAAGCATGGTGTTGGCAGCATCAAGCTATGGGGATGCTTTTCAGCAGCAGGGCTGGGAGACTTGTACGGATAAATACAGGCAAATTCTTGAGGAGCACCTGCTTCAGTTCTAAAGACGTAAGAATGCAGTGCAGATTTACGTTCCAACAGGACAATGACCCTAAGTATACAGCCAAAGCATCACTGGAATGAATGGCTTCAGAACAAGAACATGATAGTCCTTAAGTGGCCCAGCCAAAGCACAGACTTAATCCCTTTGGGAATCTGAGGAATGAGTTGAAGATTGCTGTTCACCGACGCGCTCCATCCAACTTGACAGAACTTGAGCAAATCTGCAAGGAAGAATGAAGGAAACTCCCTAGATCCAGATGTGAAAAGCTGATAGATATACGCAAGAAGATTTGAAGCTGTAATCACTGCCAAAGGTACTCCTATGAAGTATTGATTTATGGGGTTGAATACTTCTGGAAACTAGATATTTCTACGTTTCATTTTTAATAATTTTGTTAAAATTAAAAAAAAAAAAAAAACTTTGACATTTTGTGGTTTTATGTGTGGATTGGTGAAAAAAAACCGATCTCTATTTAATCAATTTTAAATTAATGCTGTAACACAACAAAAATATGAAAATTCAAGGGATGTGAATACTTTCCGAAGGCACTGTACTCTGGTAGCATTTACAATGAGCGTTGTGGAGTACATTCGGAGGGGTCAGAGCGTCGCACATCCAGTGTATTGTGAGGCATTCATTGTCCATCTTTCATCCATGATGAAATGGAATTGGGGCACTAATTGAGGCGTCAAGACATGGACGATAAATCGCACACTGATAGGTGGTTCATAAGGTGTGTTGACTCAGGCAATCTCTGTTTGGTGGGAGAGCTCCATCGATTCGACATCTTATTATGAACGGATTGTAAGGAGCTTCATATACATCATGGCATTGTGGGTGATTGCAGAGATTGCAAACAAAACTATTCCAGACCAGAAAAAATGTCCACATGGAATCCAGTCAATGCCAAGCTGCCTGAATATTTGTAGAACTGCCAGAGACTTCAACAGGAGAGGCATTGCCCTTGGTTTTCCCTTTCCATTGAAGGCGCTCACACTGTCACACCCGGTGAAGGCGTTTAGTCTGAGAATGGGTGATATTTGCTTACCTCACATCATTTACGATGGTATCTGAGATCAGGTTTCTGAGTGGAATCGTTCCTTGATTGTATCAGTGAATTCAATGGCAATGTTTTGCTCCTCACCATCCATTTTTTCCTTTCTTTTAACACATTGACAAATTATTTGGAAAATTAAATCAGAAATTGGTATAATCGGGCTGTTTTCAGCTGGCACAATGTGCAAACGACACCCGGGGGGGGGGGGGGGTAGGGGGGTAGGGCGGGTGTGGGGCACCGTATTGGATCAGGACACAGGAGACGTGTGTCGGCTTACGCATGGACGCCGTTCATTGGCTGCTCACCCTGGTCAAGTGACTGCTGAGCACAACCTTTCAGCGGTTGTTCTCTCGTTAATGTGCAAATAGAAATGTGGGAACATTGGTGGTTCCTAATCTCAACATCCTAATGTACATCTGGTGTGAAAATTGAGTTGCCTAAAATAATTTGCATTGACCTGACAGCCTAGAGATTTTGGCCCACGATCTAAAGGTCCTTCTTGCCCGGTTGCTCAGTTTGGTTGGACGGCCAGCTCTAGGAAGAGTCTGGGTAGTTCCATATTCTTTCCATTTCCGAATGATGGAGCTCACTGTGCTCTTGGGAACTTTCAACGCTCTAGAAATTGTTTTATGCCCTTCCCCAGATTTATGTCTTCTCGCAATTCTATCTCGGACTTGGTTCTCCGGACAGTTCCTTGGACTTCGTAGTGGAGTTTGTGCTCTGGCATGCACTGTCAACTGTGTGACCTTGTATAGAAAGGTGTGTTTCTTTCTAAATCATGTCCAGTCAATTGAATTGGCCACATGTGGACTCCAATCAAATGGTAGAGACATCCCATGGATGATCAAAGGAAACTGGATGCACCTGAATTCAATTTGGAGTGTCAGAGCAGAGGGGTTGAATACTTTTTGACTCAAGACATTTCAGATTTTCATGTTTAATGATTTAGTAAAAATTTCTATTAACAAACCCCACTTTGACATTATGGGGTATTATGTGTTGATCAGTGACAAAATTCTCAATTAATCCATTTTAAATTCAGTCTGTAACAACAAAATGTGAAAACGTCAAGGGGTGTGAATACTTTCTGAAGGCAATGATAACACAAATGCAAAGAACATTTTTAATTTTGTTGCGCATGTGTCGTCTTCCTTTTCTCCACAAGGGCCATTATGGAAGTACCATTAACATTTAACCAGACATCTACCATAAAATGACTTATCCAGTTGCAAGCCTGGCTTACAAGCTTCCTGTTGTTTCATCGACAGTATAAAAACAAACCAGCAGTGTGAAGACATGCTGTGCTGGAAAATGTCAGATAATACTGATGCTTGACCATGCACTTATCTACTTACCTTCTTGCTGTTTTCGTCGTGAGCCACTTTAAACAGTCTCTGTGAAACACTTCCGGGAGAGTAAATTTGAACTGATCTTTACATTCCAGCGATGCTTATTCAATACTGTAAAGGTGATAATATGCACTCAAATATGAATCCTTGTGCACGTATCTACATCTATGTACCTTAATTGGAGCATACGAGGAGTGCTGCAAGCTGGGATAAACATATTTGTTGCATTCTTTTTTCTTTTTTTCCCAAGGTAAGTTTGATTCGGTGGGTCTCTTAATATCCTCAATTGTCTGAAGTAATAAAAACATGTGAATTTCAATCTGCATCAGACACCGCTAAGTCTAACATTTTAGTGCTGTTTTGTCCAACTGTGTAACACTCGTAGTTTGGCCTGAATCTTTACAGTGAGCTGAAGTAGAAGCGGAGGGAAAATGTTCCCAATAAACATGAGTAATCTTGCATTTATTTTTCTGCATATACGATTGATTGATAGATACAGAAATGTGAGAACTGTCAAAATAAATTGGTGCCATGAATTTGTCATTTGCCTCATGCTGACATCTGTGATATCTTATGACTGACCACCTGTTACTTTCTGCATGTTCAAAAGCTGTGAATAGGCAGGAAATTTGGCTCAATGATGAACTTCAATCAAAGGCCGTAACCAAAGTCCGATTTTTAGGTCAGCCACAAAATGTTTTAGGTTTGCTAAGCAGATACTTCCAAGGAGTTGAAAAAAATCCAAGAATACTCAAAATATATGCTTCTGAATAAATATCCATCGTTCATTAAGATTAAGAATATAATAAGACAAGAATAGACTTTATTGGTAACACAAAGTAAACTAGAACAGCACTCTTTATGCATCCCACTGATAGGCCGGATATGCATCCGAAGCTCAACCAAAATGTAATCGGCTTTTTCTTGTCACCTAAACAACTCATCCACGAAGTTTTATCCAAATCCATCCACAACTTTTTGAAATGCTATGCTATATATAGTTTTTGGCCTGACCACTTAAAAAAAAAAATTACAATTTTATTAAATTAACTTTAAAATTAAATAACTTGTATCCGAATCCATATTCGGATCCTCACCAAAATCGAATGTATTCGTCTGACGCACACCCAACCTTTCCACCAAGTTTCATCCAAAACCATCAATTATTTTTTTGAGATACCTTGCTAACTGATAAAGACAGACAAACTAGAAATCGCCCGTAGAGCGACACTTGGTGAAATAGAATGAATCGAACACTGTTGCAGCAAACCCTCCACTGCCAGGGATGGGATGTAAGAGGCAAAGAGGGACTCAGGTTACCTGTGGATTGCCTGTTGAACAAAATCAGACGAAAAATGGGTCTTCATTTCCCAGGCCACGGTTAAAAAAAATGAATGAATAAATTCCTTTCACGACCGTGTCTGATGTGTATTAAACTAACCGCAGGGGTTGAAAATATCATTTTGTTTGCTGCAGCACACTTGGTTTTCGAGATATCGGCAAAAATGTGTTTTAAACGTTATGACATTGGCAGGCAAACTTTAAATTGCATACGCTTAGGAAATCTGTTGGTTTTATAGCACAAGTTCAAATTACAAAGTTGTTGGACATTGAATGGACAATATTCTGGCATCAACAGGAACTCAATATGACTTCCGGTTCCAGAGTTTTTGCCCAAAACCTGTTTTATGTATTTGCAAACGTTACACCATAACAGGTTGACAGATGTTTACGAAATTTTTGGTGTAGGCCGTCGCAGGGCCAGTTCCCTCAATCTGCGAAAGTTTCAGAATCATCGGCTGAGCAATTTGGGCTGTAGGCAAGCGGCCAGACAACCAAATAAACAAACAAGAAATCACTCATAGAATGGCACTTGGCAAAACAAACAAACAAGAAAGACGTCATGCATAGCACGATACTTGCGAAATCTCTAATACAAATTTGGCCTTAAAAAATAATTGGTGGTTGAATTCAGTGACATGATATGCAAATCTTGTTCTAATTTCAAGTCAATCGGATGAAAAATGAGGGTTTTAGAAATCTGAAAAAAGTGGTTGACCTTTGGCCTATGTTGACCTCAAAAATAATTGGTTGTTGAATTAAATGACCAAATGTGCAAATCATCTTCAAATTTCAAGTCAATTGGATGAAAATTGCCAATTTTAGAAATTTGGCCTCACGTCGACCGAAACGTTTAAGAAACCTTGTCTTTACGTATTGTATCCCACTGATAGGCTGGATCTGACCCAAAATCGAATCTGCTTGTTATTGTCACCTAACAACTCATCCACCTAGTTTTGTCATAATCCACCCACAACCTTTTGATATACCATGCCATATACATATATAGTTTTGGCCCTCTCTCTGAATTATAAAAATCAGCCCTTGTTGACCTTTTGACCTCAAAATAATTGGTGGGTGAATTCAGTGACCTGAAGCAAATCCTTTTCAAATTTCAAGTTGATTGGATTAAAATTGACAATTTTAGAAATTCTGACCTATGTTGACCTTTTTGCCATGTTGATCTTTTGACCTCAAATAAATAGGCTTCTTCCAGACAACCAACTCTACCATTTGGTGATGTTTCGTGAAGATGGGTTTAAAATTGTGACCTGTAGGTAATTATAGGCAAGCAAACAGACAGGCAAACAAACAACCAAAACATACTTGGCGAATTGACTTGGTCTTTGTGTAATCGACATATTTGGCAAAATTTATTTTGCCAATTAACAAACTAACGGAACTGATTAGCATACTTGGCGAATTAAATTTTGCTAATCAACAAACTAACCAAATCGATCAACATATTTAGTGAAATTTATTTTGCCAATTAATAAACTAACCGAACTGATTAGCATACTTGGCGAATTAAATTTTGCTAATCAACAAACTAACCAAATCGATCAACATATTTAGTGAATTTATTTTGCCAATTAACAAACTAACCGAACTGATTAGCATACTTGGCGAATTAAATTTTGCGTATCAACTAACCAAATCGATCAACATATTTAGTGAAATTTATTTTGCCAATTAATAAACACGGGTGAAAACACAACCCCAGTCCACCTTCAGTAGCAGAGGTAAAAATTAAATGTATTCATGGGCTCTGAAATATTGGGTAGGCCTGGCCTATCCAAACTTACCCAGAGGTACGGCCATGCCTAAATCTTTGTTAAAAAGCAATAATGAAAACGACTCACGGATTGTGCAAGTTTGTCTGAAATAAGTAAACATGATTGGAATTGTCGATCTTTACCACAACCACCGAAGGTGGATTGAGGTTATGTTTTCACCCCTGTTTGTTTGTCCGTTTGTGAACAAGATACCTCAAAAAGTTGCGGACGGATTCGGACGAAATATGGTGGAAAGATTGGGTATGTGACAAGGACGAAATGATTAGATTTGGGTGAAGATCCGGATTCGGATTCGGCTAGTGGAATTTTTAAAAAGTAATTCTTCACCATTAGGAGATCGGGCGAAAAGTGATATATATGATGATATTTGAAACAGTTGTGGATGAGTTATGACTAAACTTGGGGGATGAGTTGGTGAGGTGACAAGAACAAGCTGATTAGATTTTGGCTCAGGTCCGAATCCAGATCTGGCCTATCGGTGGGATCCAAAACGTAAACTGTTCATCCGAGCGGAGGTACACGCTCTACCGAGTTCTGTTATACTTAAGTTATTCCTGCAGAATCTCTTCATTTAGGTGAGTGTAAATCCACTAAATAATAAATTATATCTGCACTATAAATATAACGAGTGTAAATATAGATCCACTTTGAGACAGAAAAAAATTCATCATCATCGTTGCCCTTCATAGCCAAAATTGACATGTTCACATGTGATTTGTGAACACCCTGGGTTTGTGAATTTGTTTACAGTGTTAATGTCCAGACCTGAAAGAATAAGATCGCAAATATTGTAACTTGAAGACAAGCAAAAGTAGTGATGTCCAAAAGGACCACATCACTAGTTTCCTGCAGTTTTTGGTAGGAATTTGTAATTTGTTCAGGGTGACTGCGATAACGTGCCTAATCTTCAAGAAAGGCACCGTGGGATATTTAACATCCACCAACAACCATGCTGGCAGACGGGTCCTCTGGATCATTCTTCCAATGAATGTCACACCCATTGATGTTTCGCCCTATATGCGGAACAGCAGGATGACCTGTTTCTAGCTGAGCCACGATTTGAGCCCTGACTAGACAGCTTAGGGGTGAGTGTACATACGTCTTTGCTATCCTGCCAGCCAAATAATAATAATTATTATTTATAATTATTAATAATGATTAATAAGAACAACAGGTGTACTTGATGCTCACCTCTGAACTGTCCCATCTAGCTTCAGGTCTTCCTTTAATTTGGTTCGGTATTTCAAGTCTTTTCCTTTCAAAATTTCCCACAATGGATATTGATCTTCCACTTTTCTCAAAGTTGTCAGTTTTTTAATATCTCAAAATACAAGTTAAAACTACAATGAATAGTTTATTGAGGTCTACATCTCTCGTACCTTGCTGTTTCTCCTGTTCTTCCACAGGGCAATATTTACTTCAAAAACACTTGTTCACCCCTTGTTTTATTTTGCTGATTATTCCACTCTGTTGCTGCTATTTCCACTCCACTTGAAACAACATTGCTGATGCTTTCACCTTGAAAATATAAGACATGCCAAACTTCTACCAATTAGAGCAGACTTCTACTTCTTAAGCTGCTCTCTTTAAGATTTGAATATTATAGTTTTTATATATTTCCCCCCCCCCCCTCCAACCCCCCATCCATCCAACCCCCCTTTCCCTCTCCATCCTCATCCCCATCACTACTGATAAGATGACTATTTCATTTGGGCTATTTTGCCCTTTCTCCTTTATCTACCATTGGCTAATTATTTGATTATTGAAGATGTCACTTTTTATCCTTTCTAGTATGTGCATGTGTGCGTCAGTTCAGTTCAGTTCACTTTTATTATCACTTTGCGGCTTCTGCTGAATTGTATGCCCATTAAAAAAAAGGAATATACATTCAACATTTCACATAAATATAAACCATTTGATCAAACGATTACCAAAAATCCATCAAAATGGAAATGTACAAAAAGGTTAAACGATCTACCATCATACAGTGCCTTCAGAAAGTAATCGCACCCCTTCACCTTTTCACATTTTGTTGTGTTACAGCCTGAATTTAAAATGGATTAAATTTAAATTTTTGGTCACCGATCTACACAAAATACCCCATAATGACAGTGAAAAGATGTTTTTAGAAAAATATCTAATTCTAATTTACATAAGCAGGGTTTGAAATATCAGAAATATCTAACAGAAATATCTAATTTACATAAGTATCCAACCCCCTGAGTCACTACTTTGTAGAAGCACATTTGGCAGTGATTACAGCTTTGAGTCGTCTTGGGTATGTCTATCAACTTTGCACATTTGGATTTGGGAAGTTTCTCCCATTTTTCCTTGTAGTTTTGCTCAAGCTCTCAGGTTGGATGGGGAACAGCAATCTTCAAGTCTTTCCGCAGATTATCAATGGGATTCAAGTCTGGGCTTTGGCTGGGCCACTCAAGGGCTTTCATGTTCTTGTTCTGAAGCCATTCAATGTTGCTTTGGATGTATGCTTGGGGTCATTGTGCTGTTGCACTGAAGCAGGTTCTCAAGGATGTCTGTATTTTGCTCCATGTATTGTTCCCTCTGTCCTTACAAGTCTCTCAGTCGCTGCCGCTGAAAAGCACCCCCGTAGCATGATGCCACCACCACTATGCTTCACGATGGGGATGGTGTTAGATGGATGATGAGCTGTGCTCCGTTTCCACCAGACATAGCGATTTTCATTCAGGCCAAAGAGTTGTCATTGTCATCTCATCAGACTGCAGAATATTTTGCCTCATGCTCTCAGGGTCTTTTACGTGCGTTTTTGCAAACTCCTGGGGTGCTGTCATGCACGTTTTTCTCAGGAGTGGCTTCCATCTGGCCACTCACTGATAAAGCTTAAATTTGTGAAGTGCTGCAGAGACTGTTGTCCTTCTAATAGGTTCTCCCATCTCAGCCAAGGAACTCTGTAGTTCTGTCAGAGTGGTCATTGGGTTATTGGTCACCTCCTCACCCATTGTCCTTCTTGCCCAGTTGCTCAGTTTGGTCAAACGGCCAGCTCCATGAACAGTCTGAGTAGTACCATTATTATTTTCGTTTCCTAATGATGGAGCTCACTGTGCTCTTGGGAACTTTCAACACTAGAAATAGTTTTATACCCTTCCCCAGATCTATTCCTCTTCACAATTCTATCTCAGAGTTCTATGGACAGTTCCTTGGACTTCCTTGGAAAGTTTCTGCTCTGACATGCACTGTCAACTCGTGCATGTCAACACTGTCAACTCGTGCATGTCAACACTGTCAACTCGTGTAGGACCTCGTATAGAAAGGTGTTTCTTTCTAAATCATGTCCAATCAATTGAATTGGCCACAGTGAATTCCCATCAAGTGGTAGAGACATCTCAAGGATGATAAAAGTGAATTGGATGCACCTCTGCTCAATTTGGACTGTCGTAGCAAAGGGGTTGAATACCCATTGACCCAAGTCATTTGAACTTTTCATTTTTAATTAAATTGGAAAAAACCCTTAAAAAAAAAAATCCACTTTAACATTATTGGGTATTATGTGTAGATCAGTGACAAAAAAAATCTCTATTTAATCCAGTTTAAATGAAGGCTGTAACAACAAAATGTGAAAACGTCCAGGGGTGTGAATACTTTTTCAAAAGCACTGCAATTCAAAGCAAATGAAAGTGAATGCAATTTCAATGTAAATTCACCATAACATGTGAGTTAACTCATCGTCATTGGATCATATTGAAGCTGAGGCAAAATTTAAAATTAATACAATATACAAGATGAAAGCAAGTTCAAATTCATCGATAAATAAAATGCAAAAGTCATGTAGGTAAAAGGTATCGAAAACAAACATATTTACTGGGCCACCCAACATTAAACCTATGCGATCATACTACTTCCTGCTTCATTGAGACACTTTGACAGAAATGGATTTGTGCTATTTTGGTGTCTTGCTGTTCGACACAAGTCGAATTTGTACTGCGAGTATCATGGAGCTGCATCGTGTGAGTGGCATCTGCTTGTTTACTTCTACGTCTCGTCGGTCGTTGCTGCAGATGCTGAAATATGTTGTCTCAAATTACTTGGCCCGTACCATTTTGCAGTGACCTTTGTTGCAACGTTCATATTTCAAAGTTGGCGTCCTTTCTTGTGCAAGTCAACAACGATGTCCTTTGTTGTGCAAAATCATTCCTTAAAGTTTATATTGATTGGGTTGTTACTGATTACAAAGGCATTCATTAAGCGCTTCAGGGCTTCAGGGCTTCACCTCTTTGGATTGCACCTCCTGTTGCTCATCACCTTTAGCCTGTTTAATTCAAAGCATTGTTATTATTTGTGTTGCTCTTGAGGAAACTGTAGGCGAAGGTCTGTCTGTCCCATGGTAGATTGTTTGCAAATTGCTTGTCTGTTGTCAATATTTTTCTGGTATTGTTTCATCGTCTATCGATGCCTTTGCTCTTCCATCGTTTTGCTGCTCTGGGAGGTATGCACTCCTCGCCTGATTGTCACTTCGAAAGTCATCTGTGTTGTGTGGCCCTCCCCCCCCCCTCCCCTCATTTATCTTTCTTTAATAGTGCTGTTTATTTTTTCTAAGCAAGGTAGAGGAAGGTTGGCAAAGATGGGACATTGTAACTTTTATTTTACAATCGCTGCACTTTGAAGAAATCTAAAAGTACATATTGACATGGGATTGGCAGGGTGGCCTGGTATTGGCAGGGTGGCCTGGAGGTACACACACTCGCCTCTAAGCCGGCTAACTTGGGTTTGAATCCCGACCCATCTGTAAACTGTAATCCCGGTGTTCTATACAACAACAATAACATGCATTTTAAAGGCCATTTTCCCTGCTAGAGCGGGGGTTAGCCTTGCGGTCCCCATGACAATCTTCTCCATTTTGCCCTATTTTCTGCATCTCCCCTTGATAACCCCCTTGCCCGCATTTCTTCTTCCACCATCTTTAGCCAAGTCTTTCTCGGTCTTCCCTGTCCTCTACTTCCTTCTACATTCATTTCCATCACTCTTCTCAACCAGTCACTTTCATCCTTCCTCAACACATGACCAAACCATCTCAACCTGTTCCTCTTCACAGCATCAATCACAGGCTCTATTCCCATCATCTTTCGCAATTCATCATTTGTCTTCCTCTCAACGATACTCCGCACATCCACCGAACCATTCGCATTTCCACCCTTTCCAGCCTTCGTTGCTGCTCTACGTTCATTACCCATGTCTCGCTCCCATAAATCACAACACTTCTCACACATGCAGCATACACCTTTCCCTTCAGCTTCAACGACACTCCTCTCATCATCAGCACGCCACTCAGTTCCCGAAACTTCTTCCATGCACATCTCACTCTAGCAACCGTTGCCGAGTCTGATCCACCTTCTCCATTCAGCATGTCTCCGAGGTAGCAAAATGTTTTCACACCTTCCAGCTTCACGCCGTCTCCAAGATCCAACTCAACATTTCCTCCATCTGCAGCTCCCTCTGTGCGCACCTTACATTTGAATGTTCTATAAGAAGGGTAATTCATCAATGTGTGATGCCGTCCCTTGAATGGATGTTAAAGGGGAACGCAAACGCAATTTTTTTTTAAAATAATGATTGAAAATCATTATTCACGTTCTAATTTGAAGGGGAAAGATTTTTTTTTGTTTTTTTTGCCAATCCCAAAGTGCTGAGAAAAGCCCTAAAGTATCGATTTTCGATTTTCGCCAGTGAAGTCACACTCAGAACCCACCTTGATCCAAACGGCAGTTTATATAGAGAAACCGTATATGTCAAGCTTGAATTCCAATATCGATTCCACCGTCATTAGCAACTCTGAATGTTCTCAGTAAGTTGAAAATGATCAGTGGGATTTTAAAGAAACTATTGGAGACTAAATTAGTGATGAAAACGCTTTTGGGGAAATTATGGTGCCTTATCATTTTGAGCCTTATAAGAGCAATTCAGACAAAGATGGCGACAATGGAGGTGTTAGTGAAGATGCAAACGCTGGTCATGTTTTCATCTTCACTAACACTTCCATGTTCACTACAGATTGGTAGGTTTTGCTTTTCCGTTCAATTGATGGTTTATAAGGGATTTTCTTTTAATGGATAAATCAGTTACTGTATATTACTCAAGCAGAAATACTCGCCATCGCCCGAGAGCAGACACCACACAGTTACACTCGGACACCGCCGACAAAATGGGCGATGAATGCTTTGTCCCACCATCACAGGCTGACCAGGTGTGTAAATTATGGGATCTTCCCGTTTCAGTTTCCCGGGATGCCATTTGTGTCTGTGTCTGTCTGTGGTCGTGTCAGTGCTGTGTCGTGCTGTTGCAATGTCCCAACGTTGTGCCCGTGCTGTGTCTAGTCTAGTCTGTGCTGTCATGCCATGCCCTTGCTGTGTACTGCCGTGTTCATACGGTGTTCCATGCCGTGTCATGCCATATCCGTGCTGTGTATTGTCCATGCCCTGTCCATGCTGTGGCATGCTATTGCAATGTCCCAACGTCGTGCCCGTGCTGTGCTGTGTCGTGTTTGCTGTCTACTGCCCTGACCGTACTGTGTTGTGCCGTGCCGTGTCCTGCCATATCCGTTTTGTGTCGATGCTCCGCCACAGTGTTGGGGGGGGGGGGGGGGGGGGAGTGGTGCTAGAGTCGAGGAGGTGGTGTGGGTTGGTGGTGGGTATTGTTAGGGTGATAGTTGATTGGAGAGCCAGCACATCTAGCGAGGTGAGATCAGTCGCTGGCAGGCGAACCCAGGTGTTTGATTCACCACTCAAATCGCCCGTGTACATTTGCTTGTAGCTGGGTAAAGATGGTGTTACAGTTTCAAGTGACGGCTGTTTCTTCCGCATAATCGTAGGGATGGCATCCTCTCTCAATCATGGCTGATAACGACAAGATCGAGCCATCTCCATTGTTTCACAACAGTGCTCCATAGAATGTTCTGAGTACAAAAGTGAACATTTTGTAGGCCAGAGCCACACTCGGGTATTTTGGACAAATGTCGTCAAATATCTGGCAAACTTGGGGTCTTTTGGCCATTGGTGTGGAATGAAACCATCTCGGTTTGTATTACTACTCAAGGATGCATTTGATGACTTGACTTGGTGACTTGGCATATTTGTGGAAAATCGAAAATTATTTGCTGTTTTAGTTAAATCATACCACAATGTGACGTTATGGATAAGCATGAAAAAGAAGAAGATTTCGACTTTTAATCCCAAAATTTAATTTTAAAATAAATAATTTAATCCATGAACCGTTTTAAATTTTCTTGGTCTTTTCGTATTCTTCATGTGATTTCTTCCCCCATTCATTTTATTGACCTACATCGGTGTTTGTATGAAATGTTTATATTTGTCTGCGTTTTTATAAATATGTGCTGTAAATAACCCTTGAGTGATGTACACAAAAATCTATTCGAGAATATGATCTGACTAATAAAACACTCTAAATACAAATTGTGAGTATACTATCCTTCGAAGGCCCCGATAAGCCATCCATCCCATATATTTTCCTTTTATTTTTTAAAAAAAGATGCCTCTCTTTTGAACAAGACCAGGTTATGGCAGAATTTCTGTATGTGGGTGTTTGCGTGATCATCTGCTTCACCTCATTGGGATTTGTGATCGGAAACGTAGTGAGCACTCAGCTTGATTAAAGCAGTCAAAATCTTCAAATGAGATGTAATTGCATTACAATGATGACAATAATATTTTTAAAAATTGGTCCAAAACTGTGCGTTTCTGTTTCTGCAGAATCTCCTCAAGCACGTATTACTCATCAAGGCCAGGCTTGCAATTACAATGATGAAGGATACAGTGAGAGGGTTTACGCGATACGAGAAGGGGGCACTCTGGAGCTCAGTTGCCTCGTGAGTGGGCACCCAAAGCCTCAGGTAAGACAGATGATTCTTCATAGAGTTAATTTTCAACTCATCATAGCAAATGTTGAAAACGTTCAAATTGATCAATTTTACAAGGTTTGAAAAAATGACGAACTTTCTTTTGGTATAACACTGCGCTTCAGAATTTGGAGATGCTTTATCCAAGCCACAACATTGATGTGGCAATAGCGTTGAGCCATTGTGAGTTTTTATTGTTAAAGTCCGCAAGTTATTTCGTACAACTACATCTGAAATGGAGTTTAGAGGTGAGGAGAGTAAGTGGACGTGTCCATGGGATCTTGTCTCCACTCTTCCTTTCAGAATCATGATTATTGTTACAGGTAATAAAAAACATTAATGTAAAAGGATGTAGGGATGGTATGCCAAAAAAAAATGTATACAAGCTATGGATGGTCATAAAAGATAACAATGTGACACCATCATTGCATCTTTCTTTGAATAATGGTTGTTACCTGTCCATCCCTCCGTCCACTTGCAATAATAGTACATGTTGATTGCTTCCATGTACGAATTTAACTTGTGATTTATTAAAGTTAAAACACACACCCACTTTTAATTAATTGTACAGTGTCAGCTATTCCTAAAATACAATATAATAAGGATTGATATCATGTTAATTCTGCAACATCCTATATTCAACTTCATTGAAATTGTAAACCTCAAAATATAGTTCCCTTACCCATCAGTGCAATATAAAACGTAAACTGTTCAGCCTGGGACAGGTATGTGCTCTACCGAGTGGGCCGTTCTACTTTGATTAGTGAAGAAACGATAAAAGATTTTTTTTTATCCTTTGCACGTGCACATGGCTGGGGCGTCTATTTGTTTACTTCTATGTCTCATCGGTCTTCCTCAAAAGACCTCAAAAAGCAATAGACTTTTGTGACCCAATATGCAAACCCTGCTCAAATTTTAAGTCCATCGGATGAAAATTGACGGTTTTATGCAACCTTGACTTTTGACCTTTTGATCTAAATAAAACAAAACAATCGGCTTTTGATTGGTGAACCAACTCAGTGACCCAATATGCAAATTATTAAAACTAGAGAAATACCCATGCTTCGCACGGGTGGGAGGCCAGAAGCAAACAGGCAATGCAGACACGGTGAATGCTAAAGCATGAAACCAATAAATTCCACATTCCTGTAGCACCTTCAGTCGCACGTCAGACATGGACAGCAAGTTCGTGAAGGACTTCCATGAAAAACGTACCTGTTCGCAAACAAACGGGTACGTTCACATAGAGAAACATCGATCGTGGGTCCGTGGCGAATCTGCATATGGCGATGGAAAAATATCAGAAATTGAAGGCTTTTTTTTATTTTAAACGATTCATATAAACATCCGTTGAATCATATCACATGCAAATCATCAAAATCTAAACAGTATCTTTAGAATTTCAATAAAAGCCACATCACTGTTCGTATCGGTAAATATTATTCCATCGTGTTTCAAATCGTGATCGATACACTATGATCGTGATGATCGTGATCGTGAATCGTGATCGATAATCGTGTTCACAATCGCTATGTCGTATGTACTCCCGATACGTGTACCAAATTCCCGATACGTGTAACTGTACCAAATCAACAGTTAAAAGGATTTTGAGCCGATAGGTGTTACGGCCTTAGCAAGATCGATGGAGACAGCGATCTTTTAGATCTGATCCTCCTTCATGCCGAAGTGCAGATCCTCCTTCATGCCACATCCGATCGATGCAGCCGTGCAGCGATCGGTGCAGTCGTTTGTGCGTCACACGGTGCAGCAGCGATCGGTGCAAACGTGGACTCCCACACTGCCACATCCTGCTGATACTTGCTCCCGCATGACGTTATTTTCCCGGGTGCCGAGCAAACGACTGCACCGATCGAGATTTAACGGATGTTTATATAAATCGTTTAAAACAAAAAAAGGCTTCAATATCCGATATTTAGCCTTTTCATTTGGGCCTCCCAATTGAAGCCTCACCCATAGGGCGGGTACCGTTGCTCGACGTAAGAAGACGTCACAATGAACGTCGGGGGAACGCGAATGTTATGCGGGAGTCCAAACCTGAGAATGCTGGAGACTAAAGCTGAAATTGGGAAAACTAAATAGCCTATTTTACTCCTGGGGATCCCAGGATTACCCACCGAAAATATATTTGCGATCGGTTCAGCAGTTTTTACAGTACCTTCGAACGGACAGACAGACAGACATTTGGTGAATTATAGTAAGATTTTAGGGTCGATTGGATGAAAATTGACGATTGCATGTGACACTTACCTTTGATCTTTTGACCAAATTATTAATTTGCCTTTTCCATATTCTCATAATAAAGCTATGGTGAAAATTTGATGACAAGGCTCAAATGGTAAATTGACATTTCAGGTCAATGGGCTGAAAATTGATGATTTAGGTGTCTTCACCTTTGACCTTTTGACAAAATTATTAATCTGTCTTCTCCATATTCTCATAGTAAAGGTTTTAATATTTAATGACAAAAGCTCAAATGGTAAAAAAAAAAAGTTACGGCCCAGACAGACGCACACCCAGGCACGCACAGACATATATATATATACACACACACACACACACACACACACACACACACACACACACACACACACACACACACACACACACACACACACACACACACACACACACACACGCGCGCGAAAAAAACTGGAAAAATAAACACAAAAGAAAAACTGGAAAAATTCTGGAAAGGAATTTCTGAAGATTGAAAAGACCATACCAAGCAAGCAGAGTGGATCCCAAACTTGGAAAAGAAAAAGCAACATCTTGACGAAAGGCCCCCATTGATTACTGATGAAGAGAAAATTAGAGAACAACTTCAAAAACCCAGGCCCAGATGGAATTCCAAATTTCTGGCTAAAACAACTTGATGCTCTTCACAATCACTATGCCAGGACATTTAACGAACTGATCCAAGAGGAAAAGGCAGTGGATGATCGGCTCAAAGAAGGGAACGCCTTTCTCATTCCAAAATCGGAGGAAACCCAACTTCCCCACAAATACCGGCCGTTAACATGTCTATTAACCACATACAAACTGCTGACAGGAATCATCACATAAATTATATACAATCATCTAACACAACAAGGAGGTCTAGAGGCAGAACAAAAGGGGTTTAACAGAGGTTGTTATGGAACAATTGACCACCTACTACTGAGCAAGGCCATACTTGAAAATTGCAAAATGCGAAGAACTAAATTGTCCACCACCTGGATAGACTATAAGAAGGCTTTTGACAGTGTCCCACTTTTGTGGATTATAAAATGCATGCAAATTTACAAAATAAATCCCCAAGTAATCAAACTGATTGAGAAAGCAATGGAGCTGTGGAATACCACATTGATATTACAGCACTCGGAAGGAAATATCGAAATACTAGATGTGAAGATATGGCGTGGAATCTTCCAGGGAGACAGTCTTTCCCCCCTTTTGTTTTGTCTGGCTCTGGACCCACTAATACAGACTTGGCATTTAATATGGAATATATTTTTTTTCTTGACTTGGGTTTACTTTCTGAAACTCAGCATATAAATCTAGTGAGTTTCTTTTACACTTTGGTGATTTATTTGTTAAAAGAACCATGTAACTGATTGTCTGTCGCAGCAAGAAGTCAACAACAGGATTATATCACAGGTGGCGTGGCAAAATGTGCAGACAAGTGCATTTGATGATTGGCTTCACAGTCGGGTATACAAGGGTTGTTGCGTTCTGTATTAGTGGAAAACAACTGCTGCACGTCTCCAAAAGTTATTGCCGCTTCCTCTGGAGATGGTCCGTCAACTCGACAATGCTGTTTGTCATGGAGTGGTGGCTTTACGAAATTACGGCATGAAACAGCGTGCTATTGCTCGGCAGTATGGCATCACTCAAGGTCAGGTGTCAAAGATCCTGAAACGAAATGCTCAGAGGGGTGTCCCTACTCCAATACCGAGGCCAGGACGTCCCCGCAGAACCACAAGGAGGGATGATCGCCAGCTGCACCGGTTAGTCCGCAATGGCCGTACCAAGTCAGCTAATCGGCTTAGGGCTGAGTGGCAGCAACTGACAAATGTGCCTGTATCCAGAAGGCTAGTCAACCAACGACTGGTTCAAGCAGGCTATCATGCCAGGCGTCCCCTGAGAAAGCCACGCCTGACCAGACAACACCGCCAGCGCCGATTGCAGTGGGCCAGAGAGCACCGTCAATGGCAGCCAGGACACTGGAATCACGTGATCTTCAGTGAGGAGTCTAGATTTCTGGTCTATCGTCAAGATGGCGGCGTCCGAGTGCGCAGACAAGTGCATGAAGCCTACAACAAAGATTGTATAGTGCCAAGAGTCCAAGCTGGAGGTGGTGGGGTGACCGTTTGGGCTGCTTTTCATGCAGGGGGAAAAACTGACCTGGTTGTTCTGAATGGAAACCTGAACCAGTTCAAGCACAGGGCCATTCTGGAAGAAACATTGCTTCCATTTGCTCGTGCAGCCTTTCGAGGAAGCTTTGTCTTCCAAGATGACAATGCACGGCCTCATCGTGCTCGCATGATCCAACACTTTCTTGCTGACCGTGGTGTAGAGCATATGGAGTGGCCTGACATGTCCCCGGATATGAATCCGATAGAGAACTTGTGGGCAGAATTAACGCGTCAAATCGACTACATGGACCAGCAGCCAACCTCTGTGCATGAATTGCAGCAGGCTATTGTCACTGCATGGCAAGCGATTCCTGTCCAAACCTTGGCAAATCTCGTGAACAGCATGCCTCAACGTGTACGTGCTCTCCTGAATGCTCATGGGGGTTACACGAAGTACTGAACTGTAATTTTACTGTCCGTAATCCCAGTCGTAATTTAACTTTTGTTTTTGTTAAAAAAATTTTTGGCTGATGTGCAAAATAAAGAGATACTTCTGGAAAACGTACAGAAGTTTAACACAGTACTGTCCATGAATTGAGTTCGATATCAGTTTACATCACTTTCAAGGATCAATGTATTTGTTTCAAAATGTCAAATGTGGTTTTTGTTTCTTTTAAAGGTCGCATTAACAAAATCTAGAATAATTTCAACATAATTCCAATGAACTTTTGGTTCTAAGACATCTTGAAAAGTAAGTTCACCCCCACAAAAAAAATATTCCATATTAAATGCCAAGTCTGTAGTAAGGGCATTTTATGAGATATTTCACACAAATCTGTTAACTAAATTGTTACCAAAAAATTTCTTCACCAATATGTTTGTAAAGATGTGTAATAACATGTGTTAAAATGTTGAAGTTCAACTCCCGTGGGAAACCCAGAAAAAAAGCTGTTGAATTCGGGTACCGAAAAATTATTTTCGAGAATTTTTTTTTTTTAATCGGCCCTCAAGTAACTTATGAGGGGTCAAATAAGGGTTTTTCATGATTCTGAGTTGATTGTTAACATTTATATTTTCACTTTTACATTTACACACAAAGTAGCTTTTATTTCACATACATATATAATACTCAAGAGTTATTTCTCATTCACAATGTCAGAAGTTTCAACAGTCATTGTCTATGTCTTCTTCAGACTCAACAACATCATGACTGCAGTTTCTGCATGTAATGCCATTACAGACTCCACAGGCCGAGATGCACGTGACCCCATTCTTCTTGCAGCTGCATCGCCGGTTGCTGCAATCTCCATGACAATTACAGCTCGTGAACTGCAATAGCTCCTCAGGAGCCGTGGGGTCCAGTGTTGGAACTGGCTCATACCCATGCACACCTATTGTCCATCCATAGTCACAATGTTTAAATCTATATTGTCTCCAACAAACTGAGTGACTGCATTGTTTGTTTCCCCAACCTCCATAAAGACCACCTGATCATTACTTGACAATTCACTTTCACTGGCTGGCACTTTGGCTGTCATCACTGATTGATCCTCAAGCGCAGCATCAACCGCAACCTCATCATTGATCTGTTCATCGGTTTCCTCCACAATGGTGTCAAGAGTGCCAGAAGTATCTGGAACATCATCTCCACTCCTACTATTAAGGAAGCAGTATTTGTAGTTTTGTGTCTCCGTGTAAGACTCGGTGTATCCCAGCCGGTGGAACTTGTTGAGCATCCATTTTGACCCAAATCTATGATCAAGTTGTATGGCAAGCCCCATTTGGTGTGGCAATACTCCAGACCGAGGTCGACAGGCCTTAATAAAATTCTGCCCCCAAACGGCAACTCTTTCGTCTGTCTTGACAATCGGTCTCAAGAACATCTGAAGGCTTGCAGGAACAAGTGTCAGCTGACTATCGATGTCAGTCATACTGTGTGTGGTGGGGTATGACTTTGGACCTAAATCAATCAAGGCAATATCATTGGATATGAACTTGAGTGCCGTCTTTATGATCTGAGTCTTCTCATCTCCATGGTCAAGATTAGCATGATGCTCTCGCAGAATATTGTCGGTGCCATCTTTGAGACAGAGTACATCTGCCCTTCTTTCCTGTGTTGTGAAATACAAGGTGTCTTCGTATTTCTCTCGAAGTTTTATCTTTAGCCAATGCTTTGAATAAGAAAGGCTCTTCTTTGGTGACTGATCAAACTCCTGCAGCTTTTCATGGACTTGGTCCATGTTCATTACCCCATGCTCTAATTCTGAGTCTAACCATTCGTAGAATTCAATAAAAACTGCCTCTCGCTCCTCATCAATACTCCTCTGTCCTCTCTTCCTTTTTCCTTCCTCATCAGTCTTGGACAAACTGTCACCTCTCGCAAACATAAGTTTGCATCGCAAATGGTACAGTGTTTCTTCTGCTACCAAGTCGTTGATCCCTTCCAGGCGTCCAGTGACTTCAGTGCCCCAGTCATCCCCGCGACTCCGTGCTGTCTTCAGCCAGCTTGCCTTCAGTGTATCTGCAGTCAAATTATCTGGCACTCTATTTCTTTCTAGCTTGTGCTGGATTATTTTTGTAGAGCTGGGCTGGTTGGTTGCAAAGAATGCATACATCCTTATACAGGAGGTCAACTGACTGTGATCTTCTAGAACTGCAGCCAGTTGATGAACTGAACTCACAAGTAGTGCGTCTTCTCTTCAACTTTGATGACTCTTTCTCTGCCTTTGATGCTTGAGCTGACTTTTTGGTGGTTGCAACAAAGTTGTTGTACAGATCATTTTTACACTTCTGGTGGTACCTCAGTTTTCCTTCCTTTTGAGCCTCCTTCATACATTCCACAACAGTAACATTTTCGACAGTTTCTGCTTGTTTCAATAAAGTTGAGTATCCCTTTGGAGTTGCCTGTATGAGCCTTTCAGCTGGTGTATCCGAGCGTGCACAGATGAAGCAATTGAGCACAGGTGGAGTAACGTCTTCATCCATATTGCTAGACTCCATGTCCTGCAAAGTAGAAAATGAGATATATTTAGAAATTATTTTTCCACAAAGGAGTGTCTGTGGTGAAATATAAATGTTAACAATCAACTCAGAATCATGAAAAACCCTTATTTGACCCCTCATAAGTTACTTAAGGGCCGATTAAAAAAATAAAAATTCTCGAAAATAATTTTTCGGTACCCGAATTCAACAGCTTTTTTTCTGGGTTTCCCACGGGAGTTGACCTTCAACATTTTAACACATGTTATTACACACCATTACAAACATATTGGTGAAGAAATTTTTTGGTAACAATTTAGTTAACAGATTTTCATATGTTTCCCTTACTATAACTAACCTCATCAATGAACAAGGACACGGATACACCCTAACAACCAATATACGAACATCCAATAACGTAAAATAAAGGTGCACATCTACTTTATATGGATAATTTTAAACTCTGCACCAAATGACAAAAAAATTGGCAGAACAAACCAAATTAGTGAAACTAGCAACGGTACCCGCTCTACGGGCGGGGCTTCAATTGGGAGGCCCAAATGAAAAGGCAAAATATCAGAAATTGAAGGGTTTCTTTTTTTTTCTTCTTTTTTTCAACGACTTGTTTATAAACATCCATTAAATCATATCACACGCAAATCATCAAAATTTAAACAGTATGTGTAGAATTTCAATAAAAGCCACATCGCTGTTCATATCGGTAAATATTCCATTGTGTTTGGGAAAATTGGAAAAATTTGGAAAAATTTGGAAAAACAATATAGTGTGGCGGACACGATGGCTCGCTGGCGCAGAGACATAATTCCGCGCACCAGCGGGTGGCGGCCACGCCACAGGTAGGGCATGGCCTGGAGATATATACGCGGGCTCGCTGCCGCGCGTATGTTAGTGCGGATGAGTGAGCAAGTAATAAATAGCTCGATAATAACCAAAGCGTTGTGGCCTACCTTTGTTTAACGTGTGTGCTCCCGCACCACACTGGTGACCTCCGACTGGTTCAACCATAGTTGAACCGCCGAACGCGCAATGGCCATCACCGCAGTTGCGATCAAGGTACCGGAGTTCTGGGAAGCGCAGGCCAACACCTGGTTTCTTCAAGCCGAGGCCCAATTCCAGCTCCGGGGCGTCACGGCGGATGACACGAGGTACTTCTACGTGGTCGCTGCCCTTGGCTCCGGCATGGCCGCACGCGTCGTGTCCTTCCTCCGGCACCCGCCGGACGAGGGCAAGTACGCGGCGCTCAAGCAGCTGCTCCTCGATACGTTTGGCCTCCCAGAGGCCGACCGCGCCGACCGTCTTTTGGACCTTCCCGCCCTCGGCGACACACGCCCGTCCGCCCGGATGGATTACATGCTATCCCTGCTCGGCGACGGCCGCGCGGATTTCCTGTTCCGTGCTCTCTTCCTCCGCGCGCTACCTGTACAGGTACGGCTCGAGTTGGCCGGGTCGACCATTACGGAACCGCGGGCCCTGGCCAGGGAGGCGGACAAGTACTTCGCAGCCCACGACGCGCGGCCAGCATATAGCACGGCCGTCATGGGTCCCGGCGCCGCGCACATTCATGTGGTTCTGATCCTTCCGAGCACGGCGTAGGTTTGGCGGATCGCCATGTGGCATGGCGTTCGGTTCCTTCCGAGCGTGGCGTAGGTTTGGCAGATCCGTGCGTGGCCGCCGCCACGCCCCGCCCACCACCGTCGTCGCAACCGGCACAGCAACCACCACCGGGCCAGACCTGGTGCCGTTTCCATGCCAGGTTCGGCCACAAGGCCAGGTCCTGTCGCCCGCCTTGTACTTTTGGCAGGTCGGGAAACGACCAGGCCGGCGCTCGCTTCCTGCCATGAGCGTCGGCCATACTGGCAGCCTGTCGTTCATAACGGACACCTCCTCGGGTCGTCGCTTCCTGTGCGACACGGGAGCACAGGTGAGCGTCCTCCCTGCTTCCGCGCCCGACCGGCAAGCTGCGGGCCGGGGCCCCGCTTTGCTTGCCGCCAACGGCACGCCCATCCGCACGTTCGGGAAGCGTTGCCTCTTGCTGCGGTTCGGGGGGCAGCACTTTCAGTGGTCTTTCGTTACCGCTAGTGTCCCCATGGGCCTACTCGGAGCGGACTTCCTCTGTGCGCATGGGCTGCTGGTGGACGTGAAGCACAGATGCCTTGTCCAGGCCGAAACCTTCAGCTCGCTCGCTTGCGCGCTGAGCAGTTCGTTGAGCTGCTCCCTGGGCGGCTCACCGAGCGGCTCGCCAAGCGGCTTGCTGAGCGGTTCGGTTCCGGCAAGGTTGGTCTGCACGCTTCCGGCAGCAGACGAGTTCACCCGCCTCCTCGCCAGTTTCCCGGCCCTCACGCGGCCCACTTTCTCGGCAGTAGCCGTCAAGCACGGGGTGGAGCATCACACCCCCACCGTCGGGCCACCGGTATATGCCCGGGCGCGCCGCCTCGACCCGGCGAAGCTCGCCGTGGCGCAGGGGGATTTCGCCACGCTGGAGCGACTGGGCATCGTCCGGCGCTCCAACAGCGCGTGGGCATCGCCGCTGCACATCGTGCTCAAGCCGGCTGGCGGCCGTGCGGCGACTACCGCCACCTCAACGATGCTACCACCCCCGACCGCTACCCGGTCCCTCACATCCAAGACTTTTCCGCCCGGTTGGCGAACATGTCCCTCTTCTCCAAGGTGGACCTCATCCGTGGATACCACCAGGTCCCCGTCAGGCCGGAGGACATACCGAAGACGGCCGTCATTACACCATTCGGCCTCTTTGAGTTTCTGCGGATGCCCTTCGGGTTGAAGAATGCAGCCCAGGCATTCCAGCGGCTGATGGACAGCGTCTTGCGCGACTTGGATTTCGTTTATGTCTACCTGGACGACATCCTCGTCGCAAGCGCGTCCCGTGAGGAGCACCTCCGCCATCTCCGCACGCTCTTCAAACGCCTGGACCGGCATGGCCTGATCGTCAACCCCGCCAAGTGCCGGTTCGGCGTCACCGAGATCGACTTTTTGGGGAACCGTGTCACCAGGCACGGGGCCATCCCCTTGCCGGCCAGGGTGGAGGTGGTCAGGGGTTTTCCGTGCCCCCACACCATCAAGGGGCTCCAGGAGTTCCTGGGCATGGTGAACTTCTATCACCGTTTCCTGCCCCGCATCGCCCAGCTCCTGCGCCCCCTGCACGAGGCCCTCCGGGGGAAGCCGGGCAAAGGCAACGTTGCCTGGACCGAGCCGATGGACGCGGCATTCGCGGGCGCGAAGCTCGCCTTGGCTAACGCCACCATGCTCGCGCACCCGGCGCCCGATGCGCCCGATGCACCGATCGCCCTCACCACCGACGCGTCGGACTACGCGGTGGGCGCGGTGCACGAGCAATGGGTGAAGGGGGCTTGGCAGCCACTGGCGTTCTTTAGCCGGCAGCTCCGCCCGCACGAACGGCGGTACAGTACCTTCGACTGCGAGCTGCTCGGGCTCCACCTGGCGGTCCGGCACTTCCGCCATCTGCTCGAGGGCCGCCCGTTCGCGGCCTTCGTCGACCATAAGCCCCTGGTTTTCGCGATGGCCAAGGTCGCCGAGCCGTGGTCGGCCCGGCAGCAGCGTCACCTCTCGGCCGTGTCCGAGTACACGACGGACATACGGCACATCACAGGGAAGGACAACCCAGTGGCGGATTGCCTTTCCCGGGCCCTCGCCCACGCGGTCCACCTCGGGATCGACTATGCCCGGATGGCGGTGGACCAATCCGCCGACCCCGCCGTCCAGGCTTTTCGGACCGCCGTCACGGCCCGCGTCGCCGAGGTACCGTTCGATGGTGTGGGCGCAGCCCTCTTGTGCGACGTCTCCCTCGGCCGGCCTCGCCCCATCGTGCCCGCTGGTTGGCAGCGCCGGGTTTTTGACGCCATCCACGGCCTGTCCCACCCGGGCACGAAGGCCTCCCAAAAGCTGGTCGCCGACAAGTTCGTCTGGCATGGCCTCCGGAAGGCCGTCCGCGATTGGGCCAGGACGTGCCTCGCGTGCCAGCGCGCGAAGGTCCACCGCCACAACCGGGCCCCGCTGGCCCCGTTTACGGTGCCCGAACGTTGGTTCAACCACGTTCACGTGGACTTGGTGGGACCTCTGCCCCCCTCGCGGGGTTTCACCCACGTCCTCACCATGGTGGACCGCACCACCCGGTGGCCGGAGGCCGTGCCTTTGGCAGCAACGATGGCGGCGGACGTCGCGCAGGCGTTCATCGCCACTTGGGTTGCCCGTTTCGGCACCCCCTCGGACATCTCGTCCAACCGCGGCCCCCAGTTCACCTCGGAGCTCTGGGGGGCGGTGGCGCGGGGGCTCGGCGTCCAGCTGCATCGCACGACGGCCTACCACCCACAGGCCAACGGCCTGTGTGAGCGTTTCCATCGTGCCATGAAGGCCGCGCTCCGGGCCAGCCTCCGCGACGGCGGCTGGGTCGACAGGCTCCCCTGGGTCCTGTTTGGCCTCAGGACGGCGCCCAAGGACGACCTGCGCGCATCCGCGGCAGAGCTGGTCTTCGGACAACCGCTGCGGGTGCCGGGCGAGTTCCTCCCCGACTCCACAGCACCATGGTCCGCGGCGCAGCAGCGCTCCTCCCTGCAGGAGACCGCCCGGAGGTTCGCCCCCATGCCGACGGCGCACCACTGTTGCCCGCCAACGCACGTCGCCCCGGAGCTTCGCACGGCGGAGTACGTTTTCGTCCGCCATGATGCCCACCGGACCCGTATGATGGGCCCTTCCGCGTGCTGGAGACCGGGGCGAAGCATTTCACCCTGGACATCGGCGGTGCTACGGACCGCGTCTCCGTGGACCGCCTCAAGCCGGCCCACCTCGACTTGGACCACCCCCCGCCACCGGCTCCGCCCTACCCCGCCGTCACGCCACCCCCTGTCCTGCACCCATCCCAGATGCCGCCGGAGGCATCCCCGATGGTATCCCGGCATCCCAGACGCCGCCAGCCGCCCATGGGCGCTTCGGCCGGGTCATCCGGTTGCCCCGCAAGCTGACCCTTCAGGTGCGCGGGAATTCTGGGGGGGCGAGTGTGGCGGACACGATGGCTCGCTGGCGCAGAGACATAATTCCGCGCACCAGCGGGTGGCGGCCACGCCCCAGGTAGGGCGTGGCCTGGAGATATATACACGGGCTCGCTGCCGCGCGCACATTAGTGCGGATGAGTGAGCAAGTAATAAAGAGCTCGATAATAACCAAAGCGTTGTGGCCTACCTTTGTTCAACGTGTGTGCTCCCGCACCACAATAGCCTATTTTACTCCAGGGGGTCCCAGGATTACCCACCCAAAATTTCATTGCGATCGGTTCAGCCGTTTTTGCGGTACCTGGGAACAGACAGACGGACAAACATTTGGTGAATTATAGTAAAGATGGTGCTCTGATGACATTCAAATGGAATTTGGTATAGATATGTGTGCCAAGTGCACATTCGTGCAAGGTACAGCAACAAAAACGGACAACGTAAAAATTGACCAAAATGCAACAACACAGGAGCAAGACAACAAAGCATATTACAAATACCTAGGAGGAGAAGAGGGCCACCAAGTTTGTCATAAACAAATGCGCAACACAATTACCAAAGAATACCTGTGTAAAATGAGGCTGATCTTGAAAACATACCTTTCTCCAAGGATCCAAAGCAAAGCCATAAACCAACCAGCTGTACCAGTGTTCCAATAGAGCTGCAGAATAATATGATGGCCACAAGTGGAAATCAATATATTAGATATCAAAACAAGGAAACTCCTCACCATTCACAAAATGTTCTATAAAAATCATGCATCCTGAGAATGTACCTGCTGAGATGAGAAGGAGGTAGCGGCCTGATACAACTCAACCAAGTGCACAGAGTGACAACAGTCGGACTGGTTGAATATGTGAAAAGTGCAACTGACTACCAAATCCAATTTGAAAGTAAACACAAATACAACAAACCAGAGAAGGTATCCCTTACCGACCGAGCAAAAAATTTCCAAAGCCAGATGCAAATGGATATGTCAGCAATGACTACAGCCCCAATGACAGCAAAAAAGACAAAATAAAAATATAAAACGAAATATCAATAGATATACAACGGCAACTGTAAGAATGACAAAAGAGCAGGAAGGTATAAAAAAAAGTCGGACAGATTTGGCATTCACAGGGAAGGCTCTTTTGGATGGCTAAGAGGTCAGCTCAACTGGTATGGAGAACAAATCACAATAAATATCCAATGCTAAGGACACTACCCCAATGGCTTGAAGAAGATGGCAGGATTTAATCAATTGGACAGGTGTAGGTTCTGCAAGGTAGGAACAGAAAGAACGAGCCACCTCCTATCGGAATGTAAAAAAAACACATATCAGAACAGCTGCACATACAAAGGAACAACAAAGTATGTCGAGTCATCCACCGGAACATCTGCAAATGTCTCAATATCCCAGTTCCAGAAAACTCATGGAAACCATGAGCCAAAAGCAATTCTCACTGAAAGCAAGGAAGTAATGCTCACGTACGACCTGATTATCCTGTCGAGCGCGTTTCTGGCGTCAAAATTTAGCTTAAGGATCAGAATATAAATTGCTCAGCTAACCCAGTGCATTTGGCCCTTTAAAAAAAAAAAAGTAAATTAATGCAAGACCATAGAATGCCTGAGATATGTCCAAGGAAATGGTCCTGACCTCTGAGATTTGGGCGTTCCAGCAATTGCAATGAGAGGAGCAGCAGCATGTTCAGTGTTGTAACCAGGATGAAATGTAAATTGATGGTCAGAGGTATATATATATATTTTTTTATACATAATCGAGGCTCGTGAAAGAGCTAACATTTATCACACAAACAAATCAAACAGACAAACAAACAAAGTATATAAAAAGGGGAGTGGTAGACAAGATGGGGAGAGAAGGGGAAGCACATAAACACAACATTTTTTGATATTTTGATATATTTGAGGTTGTTTGATATCGGTACTAATGATGGTTTATATTATTGTTCTAATAATTGGAAGTAAGCTTCCTGGTCTGTGGTTGAGAGGACAACCTTCTTGTCGATGGGAGTGATATCTGTTGGATTCCAGGTGGATAGGAGGAGGCCAATAGAGAAGGACAGGCTGAATCGAGCAGAGCAGGATTTGAGAACATGGGCACTGATGCCCTGTGTACGAATCTCCAAAGAAGGGTCAAGACATGATTGAACATTTTCTATCTTTTTGGATGAGGAAACAAAGTCCAGTAAACAGTGGGTATGAGGGGGGCAAGATGGAGATATAATGAGATGGATTGGATGAGCAAAATTTGACGGCAAACACAGGGTAAGACATTCTGCATTATCTTGGGCTTAGTCTTCAGAGATGCCATTTGAGGTGAGAGCGGATGGAGGATGATCATACACCAGAGACATACTTAACATGGCGTCGTTTTGACTTTGAGTAATAGTCAGGGCCCTTAGGGATATTTTGGGGCAGTTTGGTTCAAATTCTTCCAAAAGCACCAAATTTGGCCCAGATGTTGCCCATGCCATACTCTTTCGATTTTTGAAGGGCGCCAAGACGGGCGTCCCCCCGTCCCCCCCGGGGCCCCATATTGGCGAAATACTAAATGGCCGCCACCCGGATTAGAGGAAAATCAGTTAAATAACCAAAAGGGTTGGAATCACGTATGATACCACTTTTCAGGGGTTTTCGAGGTCGAGGAATCCAATTATGATGTTATTTTGATGATTCGAGGTCAAGGTAAACCCTCAAGGTCATCTTAAAGGTCATTTTTGAGTCAAACATGTCGGTTTTTGAGTTTTTTGTCAAGATTTACGCGAGGATCACCATTTTATGTTTCTGGGTTGGGTAATCGAACTCTGACCTTATTTTTGACAATTAGAGGAAATATTTACATGTCTATTTCCTAATTTTCAGGCATATGCAGTTCATCAGTCTAATTACAAACGTACGGATTTTGATGTTTTATGAACTATATGCCATATCCTTGTGTTTAATTTTTGTGCGATCATGATCCGGGTTCATGTATACATGTCATAAATATGACGTCATAGGTCATGTGACCTGGTGGCCATATTGGATTTTATGAAAACCTTAAAAATGGATCCCTGCCTTCATTTTTCGATCGATTCATTTTGAACTTTGACCACTTATAGTACGCCATGTGATTGGATGCATATCCTAATTATGACGTCATAGGTCAGGTGACATGGCGGGATGGACCGGTATGGTCCCCGGATCATACCGCCCTTGGCGCCCGTCAAAAATCGAAAGAGTATGGCATGGGCAACATCTGTGCCAAATTTGATGCTTTTGGAAGAATTTGAACCAAAATATCCCTAAGGGCCCTGACTATAAGTAGACTGATTGAGAGTTTGAGGAGAATGGCATTCTCCCTGCACTGATATTTTCCATATATCCCAGGCTTTCAGGATGTGTTCTTAAGGATTTGCACATGTGCTAAAACATTTTTTCCACATGGTCTAGGGCTCATGGAGTAGCTGCGACAGACACAGACACAGACAGACACAGACAGACACAGACAGACACAGACAGACACAGACAGACACAGACAGACACAGACAGACACAGACAGACACAGACAGACACAGACAGACACAGACAGACACAGACAGACACAGACAGACACAGACAGACACAGACAGACACAGACAGACACAGACAGACACAGACAGACACAGACAGACACAGACAGACACAGACAGACACAGACAGACACAGACAGACACAGACAGACACAGACAGACACAGACAGACACAGACAGACACAGACAGACACAGACAGACACAGACAGACACAGACAGACACAGACAGACACAGACAGACACAGACAGACACAGACAGACACAGACAGACAGACACAGACACACACAGACAGACACACACACACACACAGACAGACACACACACACACACAGACAGACACACACACACACAGACAGACACACACACACACACACACAGACACACACACACATACACACACAGACACACACACAGACACACACACACACACACACACAGACACACACACACACACACACACAGACACACACACAGACACACACACACACAGACAGACACACACACACACAGACACACACACACAGACAGACACACAGACAGACACAGACAGACAGACAGACACACACACAGACACACACACACAGACAGACACACACAGACACACACACACACACACACACAGACACAGACACAGACACACACACTCAAACAAATATGTGAGACGACATCGGACTAATTTTCAGCCAACACCGAGACTGAGCTATGCGGAAGTGACATCACTTCCCAGACCACTCAGGGCACCAATGGCGCTCTCTTAATGTCGTCACTTTTCTCTCCGCATTCAGCAGGGCAATTAAAGAGGAATTTCCTCCCCCATGGATGCCATCTCAGCTGAGTCATACCAATGACCTTAAAGTGACCGAATGCAAGGCAAATACATCTTCATTGGAATTGAGCTACTGGGAGGTGTTTGATTTATTTCTTTTTTCTCTAAGTTGTGGCTAAGTTTTGATCCCTTGTGATGTGGGCCATCACTCATTTAAAGGTGAAATTAACACAGTGCATTGAATGGATTGGTGCTGCAAATTGAAACATAACTTACGAAGATATTGAGGTTTTAAATGTAAACCTTTTGCCGTTGTTTTCTGGCCTAGATCGTTTGCCCCTGTTGCTTTGCTTACTGTTTCATGTCACAGATTTTGGCTCGTGAGGCTGCATTGCATACATGATGCAACAACACTAATTTTTGATGTATATGTCAATTATCTCATCCACTCTTCAGCATGGCATATATATATATATAAATATAAGCTTAGCATTGAGCTGAGTTTGCACCTGTATCCACTTGTTCACCCCCTGTGTCATCCAGCCCTTCCCCTTGTTCTCCTTGTTCCCCATGTCCATTCTTCCTCCAGTTCACCCTCTGTTTTGTAACTCCACCCTGCTGGTGAGTTCCCCTTCCCTGCGGATAGCCCGCCCGGGGCCCCGGGACTTGTTCCGTGGAGCCCACCCTGTCTTGGGGAGAGGCCGTCGACCCTCAGCCCCTTTCCACTGCTGTTACCTCCACCACCGAAGGTGGATGTATATTGCTGGATATAGTATATTGCATGATGTTAAAAAAAGTTGTGGAATGGCTATGACAAAACTAGATGAATGAGTTGGCTGGGTGAGAAGAACAAGCAGATTAGATTTTGGTTCAAGTCCTGATCCAGATCCGGCCTATCAGTAGGATACAAAATGTAAACTGTTCAGCCTGGCGTAGGTATGTGCTCCACTGAATGTCGTTCTAGTTTTCATTCTGTTATGTCCTGGACTTTTGTGTGTTTTAGCTCCTCCAACAGCCTTGAGACTCTGTATACAAAAATAACAAAATGGTGAGGACTGGAGAGTACGTAATTAATGAATTCTCATATTGAGGAGCTGAATGTTAAACATTGATGTGTGACAGCTCTGTGTCATACCGCAGAAGAAATGCACTTGAGACTTTTATACTCCAATCCTTTGCACAAATGACTGACTTTGTGAATCTTACTCTGGGACTACAACTATGAGCTATCCACATGAAAGTCCAACCACATGTTCCCAGGATATTTCAAGCCATGCTAAAAATTGCTCCCAACCAACTCTCTCTTCTGCATGGTCCATGATGACCTGTGCGTCAATGTGAATACCTGCAGCTCACGCCGAGGAACCTCAGTTGCTTTGCAAACATCGTATGATTTGTTGCAGGTGAAGGAGCACAACTAAGTTAGATGCTTGTATCCACCCAAAGCAATAACATTGACATGTTCAGGCTGCAATGTTGTAACATTTACACCTTTTCCAGCACATCAGTATTCCAACCTGCGTTGCATTTTTTTTCCTGCCTGCATGTGATGAAGCAATCTCGCTGCTAATTGGAACAGGTAGTTCAAAAGCTATATCATCCGCCAGAGCCATAGAAGAGTGAATAGCACGACATGGTGGTTTAACTGCTCCATGATGCAGTGATTAAATAAAATGGCATGCTGTGAAGCAGGTGCATTTGGGGCAAGTTTGACGTTGACATCTCAGTGGTCATCTGCAATTACTACCACCTTTGCATTGATTTCTGAATATTTTGTTGAGGTGGATAGTAGTGGGGGTGAGTCTGGTGGCCTTTCGGGAAATGTGGTGCAAAGACAAAGCCCCCCCCCCGCCCCCCCCCCTCTTCGTGTGTGACTTCCTTTGTCCTAGTTTTGTGTTCAATAGCCAAAATGTCTACATCAGTGTGAAGGTTCTTTCCCCCACTTTGGTTCACAATCCTTTCATGATAAATCAATGTCTACTGACTGTTGCTGCTTTCGTTTTGGCATCACGGATATCCAAAAGACTTTTTTTGTGCAAATATATGAAAAACTTCCATTTTAAATCGCTTTTCTCTTGCGTAATAGTACAGCAATTTCATTTAAATGTGGTGATATTTTAGTTTGGTAAATTTTAGACAATACGGGACTTTCAAAATGACGTATGAATGCTAAACGAGGCCCTTCACGCATGCCGTGTGTGTGTGTGTGTGTGTGTGTGTGTGTGTGTGTGTGTGTGTGTGTGTGTGTGTGTGTGTGTGTGTGTGTGTGTGTGTGTGTGTGTGTGTGTGTGTGTGTGTGTGTGTGTGTGTGTGTGTTTTCACCGACTCGGTTGGCTCGACGGGCATTTTTAACCTGCCGTTATTAGCACGAAATCTAATTCAAATCGTCTTTTAGTAGCCCAGGAGCATTAGGTTAGGACCAAGAAAAAATTAGTAGAAAGCTGATTTTTCGCACAGAGCTTCAGAATACCATGTGGATGCCCACAATATAAAGTCCCACGAGTCCCACCTTGTGGCATTTTCAAAATTCAAGATGGCCGCCGGTTGGATGGAAAATACATAAATATGGAAAACTTCTGCCTAGAACCTCATAAAAGTGTACATTTCGTGGCTAAATATATGTTTTAGCACACTAGGATTTTAATAGAATATATTTCAGTGACCTCAGATAATGACATGCAGATATAATCCAAAATGGCTGACAAAATTGCCGCTGCCGTAATGCAAAAAAACATTAAATCATGATAAGTTTAATTTGCTATTATTTTATTTCATGCAAAATGTTTCACATTGTGACCACAAGGCCTGCAAGAGGTAAACAACACATGGGGAATAGACATTTAATTACAATACGACACAAAAGCAGACCAACTCTTTGATCCCAGTCATCCCAACCTGATTCTAGTGTTTTGGACAGTACCGTGTTAACTGAATGTCACTTTTCTTATTCCTGACTTAAACACTGTTATCGCCCTCTAACTCAATGTCCCGAGAGTTTTTGCAATTATGGCCATTACAAACAGTACACAAGAGGGTACACTCCAGACCAGACTTGTAGCAAGTGCATCGTTTTCCACACCCCGCCTTGCATCCACAAGATATCATTTTCAGCACTTTCTCAGGGGCGACAGGCCTATCAGTCTCGATTGGAACAAGTAGTCCCTCTCTGTACTGCCACCCCCACTCAGTTGGCAGCAGTTCATTCCCCTGCCACTGCTGAGCAGCATGGTATGCTCTGTAGCTGTGGAATTTGGTAGCTGCCGAAGTAGGTGGGAGTGATTCCAGCTTGAAACCAGATGACGTCAAAGATGTTCTATGGATTGATCGGAAGTACATGAGATATCGATGTTTGTCCAGTGACTTCGATCGAGCTGCTCCATACAGCTTCAGCAGAAACAGCTCTCCCACTCTCGCTATTTCTTGTTGAGTGCTTTTAGATCGAGAGAAAACACTCAGGCAATCCCAGTTGTCACCATTATCCAACACTGCAAGAGCCTTCCTCTTCTCTTGATTGTAGAGGGCAGAGACGGTATCACATCCTGTTATTGAATGCACAAACATCAGGTGTTGCTTGATGTTCTGGAAGGCTGCCTGAATTTCCCCTATAGAGTACACTTGCAATGGGTTCCATCCAAAGAGCATATGGAGGTCCATGTCTGTGGTAGCTTGTGCTACCAGCATCACAAGCAAATCGGTATCGGTCCCCACAACAACAACAGGTGCTGTATCTGCTTTGGTAGTGTCCATGGCCGTTGATACAATCAGGCAATCTGCATCTGCAGTGCTCTGCTTGACATTCACACCTTTGGCTGCAAATTTTTCCATCATCTTTTTAATCAGTCGATCCTTGTTCTTGCCATTACCCAAAAATGCTGTTTTTCTTGTGGTGGTTTTCATTTCCAGCTCAAACAGAATATCAGCTGATGTCTGATATCATTATCTGAGGTCACTGAAAGATATTCTATTCAAATCCTAGGATGCTAAAATATATATTTAGACATAAAAAGTATACTTTTACGAGGTTCTAGGCTGAAGTTATCGCAATTTATGCATTTTCCATCTAACCGGCGGACATCTTGAATTTTGAAAATGCCACAAGGTGGGACTCGTAGGACTTTGTACTGTGGGTATCCACATGACATTCTGGAGCTCTGTGCAAAAAATCAGCTTTCTACTAATTTCTTCTAGGCTTCCCTTCATTTTTGGCTAATGCTCCTGGGCTATAGGCTTCCCCTTCATTTTTGGCTAATGCTCCTGGGCTATATGTAAAGTCAAACATTGTGGAAAGATGAACATAGATAATCATGAACAAGAGAATACTTTAAGTATAAAATAATGGCAGAATCGTACAGACATTGTCAATAACTCGAACAAAACAAACAACAGCAGGCATTCATTTTAAGGCCATTTTCCCTGCTAGAGCCGGGGTTAGCCTTGCGGTCCCCATGACAAACTCTTCCATTTTGCCATATTTTCTGCATCTCCCCTTGTTAACCCCCTTGCCCGCATTTCTTCTTCCACCATCTTTAGCCAAGTCTTTCTCGGTCTTCCCCGTCCTCTACTTCCTTCTACATTCATTTCCATCACTCTTCTCAACCAGTCACTTTCATCCTTCCTCAACACATGACCAAACCATCTCAACCTGTACCTCTTCACAGCATCAATCACAGGCTCTATTCCCATCATCTTTTGCAATTCATCATTTGTCTTCCTCTCTCTCAACGATACTCCACACATCCACCAAACCATTCGCATTTCCACCCTTTCCAGCCTTCGTTGCTGCTCTACATTCATTACCCATGTCTCGCTCCCATAAATCATAACTTCTTACACATGCAGCATACACCTTTCCCTTCAGCTTCAACGACACTCCCCTCCTCGTCAGCACGCTACTCAGTTCCCGAAACTTCTTCCATGCACATCTCACTCGAGCAACCGTTGCCAAGTCTTATCCACCTTCTCCATTCAGCATGTCTCCTAGGTCGCAAAATGTTATCACACCTTACAGCTTCATGCCATCTACAAGAACCAACTCAACATTTCCTCCATCTGCAGCTCCCTCTGTGCACACCTTATATTTGAATGTAGCTGCCACACTGGTTAATGACCCTCTCAGACCACTACATTTTTGATGAACCCACTCAGCGCACATTGTACATTGAATGGAGTTCACTCG
This sequence comes from Myxine glutinosa, assembly GCF_964187855.1. NCBI lineage: Eukaryota > Metazoa > Chordata > Myxini > Myxiniformes > Myxinidae > Myxine > Myxine glutinosa. The sequence goes on from NC_136271.1 coordinate 69,321,330, forward strand.
GACACCCTTCCTGCACACAGCACACGGCCACTTCCCAGTTCTTTCCACCTCGCCACATGCTCTACCACTTGCCATAACTTTGTCTTTCCGATATTCACCTTCAGACCTTTTGCCTTCATACATTCCTTCCACTTGTTCATCTTACCCTTCGGTCCATCCATACTCTCCACAATCAACACCAAATCATCTGCATACAACAACTCCCACGGTAAACCCTCCTTTACGTTCTGAGCCAGCACCTCCATCACAGCTACAAATATTAATGGACTTAATACCAACCCCAGATGCACTCCAATCTTCACCTCAAACTCACCACTGTTCCCGTCCTTCGTCCTTACAGCTGTGCGTGCTCTCTCATACATTTCCATCACTACTCTGATCAACCATTCCTCCACTCCTAACTTCCTCAATGCCATGTCACTACTTCACGTGGAACCCTATAGAATGCTTTCTCCAGATCAACAAACCAAAGAAACAACTTCTTCCTCTTCTCCATGTACTTCTCCTGCAACTGCCTTACAATAAAAAACACGTCTGTCATTCCTCTTCCTGGCATAAATCCAAACTGCATTTCGTCAATCTTCACTTTCTTCCTTATCCTCTTCTCCAACACCCTTTTCAATACCTTCATTCCATGCTCAAATAACTTTATCGCTCAATACGAGCCACAGTCCAGAGGGTCACCTTTCCCCTTGTAGAGAGGGACGAGGGTACTCAGTTCTCAAACCACTGGAATGCGGCCTTCTTTCACCACCAGATTACAGATCTCTGTCATTCTCTTCACACCCCAACTTCCCGCTGCCTTCAACATATCTCCCACAACTCCCGTCGGCCCTCCCGCTTTTCTACTCTTCATTGCTTTTATCACTCCCTCAACTTCCTTCTCAGTTATCTTCTCTGCCAGTACTTAAACTGGGTTACTCTCCATGTTGCCGTCCCATTCATTCTCTGCATTCAGCAGCGTTTCCATACATCTTTTCCATCTTCCTTTAATTCATCTGGGTCCACAACGATTTGTCCCACTTCATCCTTCAAGCAACTCACCCCAATAACATCGCACCTCTCTTTCGCTATCTGCTTTGCAATCCTGAATACCGCCAGTTGACCCTCTTCCAAATCCAAGCGTTCTCCCAACATTTGGTACATGCCTCCTGCGCCTTTGCTACCTCTTTCTTTGCAGCCTTCCTGGCTGCCTTATAACTTTCATGCTCTGCCTCTTCTGCCCTGGACCCTTTGCCTTCTTCCACTCCTTGAACTTCTTCCGCCTCTTGTCAATCCTCTTTCCAATTTCATCATCCCACCACCATGTTTCCGAGTGCCTCGGTGGCCCTTTTGTCCATCCACATACCTTACCAATGGCTCCCAACAGAGTATCCTTCATTGTTATCCAACCACTTTCAAGCTCAACCACATCATCCTCTACCATACTCAGCCTCTTTTAATGCCTCGCTCACTGTCACCTCTTTCAACCACCACACCTTCATTCTCAGTTGGTACTTAACCCTTATGTCGCAGACAACCAAGTGGTGCTGTGAAACAGCCTCCTCCCCCGGGATCACCTTTGTGTCCCGGAGGTGCCCCATATCTCGCCTACGCACCATCAGGTAGTCAACGGTTGTCGTCGACACACCTGACGTGTATGTAACAAGCTTATTATCCTCTTTCTGGAACTGAGTATTACAAATCAACAAATCAGCTCCATCAGCAAACTCCAAAATCCTTTCACCTTCTCCATTCCTCACACCATATCCGTAACCCCCATGAACTCCCTCAAAACCGTCCATACTCCTTGCCACATGTCCATTTAGGTCTCCTCCTACCACAACAACTTCCTTATCTTTCACGTTTTCCATCAGCTTCTCTATCGCACAACAGAACTCGTCTTTCTCTTCATCGCTCCGACCGACCTGCAGAGCATATCCCGAGATGACGTTCACCAAGAGCTTTCCAATCATCATTTTCACCATCATCAACCTTTCACTCACTCTAGTCACACTCACCACACTGTCTACAAACTCCTCAGAAAACAGGACACCAACACCATGCATGCCTTCCGGGCACCCTTGCCACACAAACCTGTATTTCTGTCCCTGCCTGCCTATTGTCAATAACTAGGAGGAAGATAAAATGGGGACAACGGAGTGTGGGCTCATGCGTTAATTTGTTTAGCAGCTGGATTCTGGTTGCATCATTTCTGGGAGAATGAGGCTGTGTTACTCATAAAGTTCCCTCGGTCAGTTGGGGCAGATATTTTGCCACTGGGTGCTGACGACGATCACCTGTCGTTTTGCACAAGACACCGTGGCATGCTTAACGTCAGTCAGGAATGGTGACAGATGGCTCCACAGCTTGACGTCCCTTCACAAAGATGGATGGGACATTAATCGTGGAACAAAAGTACAATCATTGATGCATCGCTCTACCTGCATGTCACCATTGTAACAATTTATAGTTGCTTCAGGAATTGAACCTAGACTAGATCGCCCAAAGGTGCTTTTGTTACCTCTGAACCATTCTGGCAATCTGAGAGTAGGTGAACGTAGCACTTGTATGAAAGTAGATAAGCAGCAGCTTGGTCATTGAATATGTATGGCCCTAAAGAGCTGAGGATAGGTGGATGCCAAAGTGAGCTGCAGATGTGAGGCCAAATTAAAACCTGTAATAAACAGAAAGCCTGCCAACCTGGCTGTGATGGGAAATGAGTAGGCCCTGTGCCAAAGCCTCCTGTTGGGATATGTCAATATAAGGAGAAACAATGAAGCCCCACCCCACATAGAAGAGTGTTGTGTTTCTTCAAGTCTCAGTGTGTTGAAAGGCCTCGTTTGTTGCAATGAGCTTATAGGTGCCAAGATAGAATATGCCTACTCAGCATGTCTTTTGAGTCGACGTTGGCAAGAGGAGGGAGAAGGGGATCTCTCTCTCTAAAATCAACAACTCCTAAAGGGAAAGGGTGTGTGGCATCATTTGAAGCGTCATTACTTGAGGAATATTTCGGCCTTACGGCTTCTGAAATGTAAAAATTCCGTTTTGGCTCGGCCTGTATAAATGTGTCACACCACGTAACATGAAGAGTACATTAAGCAAATTCCTAGAGAGAGAGAGATCTGAGGCGGGATATTGTGATTATATTAAGGCGGAGAACTTAGCATACATACACAGCTGGGTGTCATATGTACGGTATATGTCTGATTATATGAACTGTTAATGTTTGAGGCTCAGGGCATCCTTTACTCTTTATAAAATCGAAAAACAAGTCTAATTTACCTGATGGTTTTGATTAAAAGAATTTGAAAATGAAAGGATTGACTTGATATCAGTTGTAGTTGTAATGAACGTCTCGTTTATTGCGGCTCAAACAATCCGATTGTGTCATTTCACCACATTAAGGCCCAATTCCTTTCTTTCTCAACTATAGTTAACATTGATGTTCCTTCTCTTTTCATGTCAAGAATATGTCTTGTACCGATTAAATTTGTCAGTATTAGTATTTTGGGAGTTGGGAATAACTTAGACCTTTCCTGGAAGCCTCCTGTTGAAACTATTGCCAGAAAGACTTCCCAGAAAGTGCAGTTTCTATTGTGAGCGAAGAACGATTTTCTCATATTTTCATCTTCTGCTATCCCAAGTTTCCCCCTGATGGAATACTGCTCCCACATTTGCCGTCGAGCTCCTCCGTCTGTGCTCGGTATTGTTGTTTGTTCTGCTTGTGGGCGATAGCGTGCTTACTGACAGATTTCAATCCGACTCAAATCGGTTTGGAAGCTTCCCGTGCCATTTTGAAGAGTTTGGTTGGTAGATACAGAACTTGTGGCAGAATGCAATAAGCTGTTATGTTTGTGCTGTTTAATTGTATTTACCATCTTGATTTTTGTGGTACGCATGGTGTAAGTTATAACTTAATCTGTATTGGTTAAAGTTGCAGAAGTGTTTGTAGCAGATAAATGGGTAGTTATCCCAAACATGCGAAGCAAAGGAGCGAGGTTAACCAATTGGTTCACTTTGTCCGTCTGCCTATCTGGCAGTTTTTTTTTTTTTTTTGTATACAAGATCGAGGCTCGTGAAAGAGCGAACATTAATCACACAGAAAGACAACACACACACATAAAACAAATAACATCAGGAGCGGTAGACAAGATGGGGAGAGAGGGGGAAGGACACAAACACAACATTTGAGAGCAGGGACCGAGAGACATGGAGACATCGAGAGAACTGTGGGAGGGAGAGGGCTTTGGGGGGGAGGCATGGGAAGGGTGGGGGTGGGAGAGGTATAAAACATATGGACACTGCCAGGACTTCCAGGAAAGAAGTTGGAATTTCAAACAAGGTGGATCTGGGGTGAATTAGTGGGGGTAGAAAAGATCAAGGTTTTGGATGGGGGAAGATAAGAGATGGTGGTGAACAGCTGTTTTAAAGACCTGGAGGGAGGAGTGTGATTGAAGTGAGTGTGGGAGTTTGTTCCAGAGGCGGGAGAAAAGAGGAATGAAAGAGTGAAGGTGAGCAGAGAGCCGAGATTTCGGCAGTTTAACCATCAGAGGGTGGCTGGCAGATCTTGTGCGACCTGTAGGAATATTTGGGGGACAGAGCACAGAGAGAGCTGGGGGGGCAAGGCCGGAGAGGAGTCGGTAGAAGACAGTTGACCAAAATTGAAAATAATTCCAAACAGGAAACTTACTGTTTTAAGGGCGTTATATAGATCACAAACAATAGGCATGAGGAACTAATGTAACGTGTGAAATTAGGTGGTGTATAAGATGCTGCATCAATGGCGGTAAACTTCCGCTAAAAAAAATAATTGTACAACCTTTAAAATCTTTATTTTATTTCAACTGAATTATATATTACTTGAACACTGTAGAACACAAATGGCCATCTTGGCACTTTCAAAAAGCTTCCCTTTAGCAGGAATTGGAAAAATATTCATACCCTGAGGGCATAGTAACGATGAGGAAATGTTTGAGACTCAACATTCATGCCATCATGCCCTGAGGGCACCGTTAATGTTTGAGATTCTGCATTCAGCCGAATATGATGGTGTATATAGCGCTGTGTGCAGTGGTGTTGTGATGGTTTGTGGCGCTCGGGGCGAAGGTCAAAAAAATCGCCCCCTGCAGGCAATGACATAGTCAGAAATTCCTTTTGAGGGGTCCATATGAAAGCTCTAGGCTTCCCCAGCTAGTTCAGCAGCAAAGCCCTGGAAGCTGTTCAAATGAGAATATATTTAGTTACCATCTCCTGAGATGATTAGGCTAATTAACTACAAAGAATCCGTAAGAATTCCTATGGTTCTAAACACGCGCCGCCATGTTAAGGTGCATAGAGTAGTGTAATAGGTCCTGCCATGGCATGGTATTTTTATTACAAAATAACTACCAAAAACAATGATATGATATTGTAACAAAGCATTTATTAATACTAGTAATATTAAGAACAATAATAATATTAGTACCATTTGTCAAAAAAAAAAGAAAAAAAAAAGTCAATAATAAAAATAAAATAAAAGAAACGTGTAATTCCCACCCTCGTCCAAGCAGACCTGGGCTTGGTGAAAGGTAAACTAATGCTGAAGCAGTAGAGCAGGCAGGTATGCTACAAGGTAGTTAACAACAACTACATCAAACATACATGCAGCATGGTGTGGTATTTATTAGTTGAAGAGGATAGTTTGACATGGGTGGGGCTACTAGTTACTAGTTACCAGTTAGCAAATAATGTAAGTGTTAAAATTTTGACTTCAGGCATGGACAGCCGGTTCGTGAATGACTTAGGTTAAAAAAAAACGGCGAATGCTGAACCATGAACCAATCAATTCTACATTCCTGTGCCACTTTCAGTTTTATGTCAGCCATTGGCAGCAGGTTCGTGAAGGACTGACACAAAAAAACGTACCCAGTCTGAATGTTGCTATATCCAGTCAATGGCGAAACTGCATTTGGGGAATCCGCGAATGTCACAGATAGAAACCCTTTTAGTAGGGTCAATATACGACAAAAAACTCACCTAACCCCCAAAAAATTGATACAAAAGGTTTTTCAATGGATTCTGGTACCATTGGGCATGCTAAATAACATACTAAAAATCTAGTAACATCTGACTTCCGGAAAGGGGTCATTTTCAAGATGGCGTCCAAGATGGCCGCCGGGAGCTTAAAATGGCCATATGTCAATTATTATTCACCTAGAAAGGTGGTTTTGGTGTCTAACCCTAGGTTTTAGGGCCCAAGGACAGTGAAGTTTGGTAGCAGATTCAGTTGGGGGCAGACGTTCGGGTGTGACAAAAGACGAAGCAGAGACAACCTTCTTGCTGAAGGTGTTATATCGCATTGTTGCAAGGGAATCTTTGCACTTGCCACCAAAGAGGATAGCCATTACTCGGTATCCAAGGTCATCTATCACCTCTGTGGTCTGGTTTGGGATGGTGAATGTGTTGGCACAAGACCGAAGGACAGGGTCTCCTTTTACAAGCTTCTGGAAAGCAGTCTTTTTGCCAACACCAAAAATCCGAGAAGTCGTGTCACAACCAGTCATGGCATGGATGAATATCAACTGAGAACACGTCATGTCCGAGGATTTCATGTCCGAGGATTTCATGTCATGTCCGAGGATTATAAAATAGTCTGTCCCTTGCCATAACCTCTCAAGCTTTGTACAAACCTTTGTCTGTAATGATCACTGAATACTGTGGACTGGAGTCACAGGTGGCAGTGGTGTAGACACATTACACTCTTATCTCCAATCTGAAACACACACTTGGTTCATTAGCTGGTGAGTCGGAGGATGACGATGAATAGCGACTAACTGTATAAGACAACAAATGCCTAATGGGCTGGTAAACCTGGCTTACTGGATTACCTGATTACTTTGTGCTTATTTAAGTAATTTTGATGATTTCCTGGGTGCCTTAAACCTAGGTATACACACTGAAAATATCTCTCTAGGTTGACTACTATTCGACAGAGCCATTTTAGTGGATCAGGATGTCACCTTGGGATGCCATCTTGGACTTGTCAATAAATAATTAACTGATGGTAATTTTATTGATTCAATTGGATTCCTTGGGCTCTAAAACCTAGGGTTAGACACCAAAACCACCTTTCTAGGTTGAATAATAATTGAGATATGGCCATTTTAAGCTCCCGGCGGCCATCTTGGACGCCATCTTGAAGATGACCCCTTTCCGGAAGTCGGATGTTACTATATTTTTAGTATGTTATTTAGCATGCCCAATGGTACCAGAATCCATTGAAAAACCTTTTGTATCAATTTGTTTGGGGTTCAACCATATATTGACCCCTCTATTACGTCATTTCCTCATTGTGCTTTAAACTCAATATCTCTACATTTTCATTCCAAACAGGATCATTCATCAATCCAATCACAAATTAACACTATAGTATTAATATATCAAAATATGATGTAAAATCATAATTGTATTTAGGAATTTCTGAAACCTCCTACCTACCTTACGACACCCGCCGCGACCCCAAAACATTCCACAGAAGGTTATTATATTTCCTTTTAGTAAAATATGCAACTGTAATTGTTTCTTCATGCATCCCCCTGTCATGTGACCAGATCCTCAGCTCTGATTGGTGGACGTTAGTGAGGGACATACATAGACCTACAAACGCTGTTCCAGACGGCATTGCTCTACAGGCTACGCCGTAAAAATGTAGGCAATCGGTCAGATCATCAAATCACTTTCCAATATATAGCAAAATACTTCTGATGGAAGTTAGTATTCGAGGAGTGATCAGAAAGTTGGTGGCCTGAGTAGGCAAGTGAACTGTAGTGTTTGTAATTAGGCCATGGACTGGGGACAGCTCCCATACTCTTTCCGAAGAACACCGTGGGATCTTTAACACCCACCAACAAATGCCGACAGAAGGGACGGCCAGCTTGATGCCCACCAACTAATGCCGACAGAAGGGACGGCCAGCTTAATGTCCATCAACCAATGCCGACAGAAGGGACGGCCAGCTTAACGTCTATCTACTAATTATGATATAAGGGACGGCCAGCTTAATGTCCATCTACTAATTACGATATAAGGGACGGCCAGCTTAACGTCCATCTACTAATTACGATATAAGGGACGGCCAGCTTAATGTCCAACTAATGCCGACAGAAGAGACAGCCAGCTTAACGTCCATCTGAGATGGCGCACACACTGATGAATGACCCCTCCAGTTAAGCATCAGGATAACTGTTTATAGCTGTGTCAGGGTTCAAACCCAGGCTGGACAGCTGAAAGGCGATTGTGCTACCTCTGGGTATCCTTCCAATCCATCACACTAGCTGAGGCGTCTCACTCTCACCACATTTACCTTTGTGTCCAGTCCCTTGGAGCGTCAGCACCTTCGCTTTTTCCCCTCAAACACGTCTACATCATACATCACACGTCATACGTCATGGCTAACATGACACGTGATCCTGGACGTCGCTAATTGGGCTCGCAGGGCGCCGCGAGACATCTGGATCTGATCAACGCGTGAGAAATAAACACCCAACAGTTACACCCCTCCATCCCTTGGGCCAATGGGTGATCTCCATGTTAGAGTGCACATATTAATCCTCCTTAAACAAGATAAGACATCTATGCAGCAAACACCGAACACGGATTTATTTACTCTGAGAAGTGATCGAAATAGGAATTAAGAAAAAAGTGAATCCGGATGGAAAGGAGTTTGTAAACATCAACCTGACACATTGACATGTAGCACGGAGTTTAAACCGTAAAATGTGGTTCTGAAAGTTGCTTCTCGTGATCTTACGAGTTCGTTGTATTACAATTTATATACAATACAAACAAATGGAGCATGAAAACGTTTTTTTGAGGGTGTCATTTGGCGCCCCCATCCACTTCGCGCCTGTTGCGGTCGCAGAACTGGTGGTGGTGGTGGTGTGTGTGTGTGTGTGTGTGTGTGTGTGTGTGTGTGTGTGTGTGTGTGTGTGTGTGTGTGTGTGTGTGTGTGTGTGTGTGTGTGTGTGTATGTCACACCTTGTATTAACAGGAAATTGAAGGAGCATCCATGCAATACTTCGCATCCATGGGTATAAGATGTCTGTGACAGGGTCTCATCAAAAAGTGAATGTTCTGTTTGTGTTTATTCATTCTTCATTCTACACTTCCACACCTTCCATAAAGGGAAATTAAGTCGACAAACTGATTGCATTACTGGGGTGTTAATGGAGTGCAGGCATGATGGGCCAAATGGCCTTCCACTTTGTCAGTGGTCCTTGCACAACCCTGCCCCATCACACCATAGCCGTCACTTTGTCGAGATAACAGGTACATTTCCCTTACCTGCAATGATGCTTCCTCGCTTCATTTGCTTTACCTTAATGTGTATCCCTTCAGACTTGCAGAGCAATAAATATACATCCTCTTTCTTTTCCCACACTGCGAAACCCTGGAATTGGCTTCCTCCTGCTTTCCCCACTCTCGAGCGCACTTTAACTGTTCAGGTGCAGATAAAAAGAAAAACTCTCCTTTTCTTTGCCCTCCTCCTTCCTATCTCCCTTCCATCCCTTATTGGAGGAGGTCATTTTAATGACTATGCATTTTGCCCTTCAGTAACTTTCTACAGAAAATAAATAAATAAATAAAATCTGGCTTTCACCAAAGGAGACTGTGTGCTTGCTAACTGTCATTTTAACGAATGTTGTTTATGCTCTCTTACGACTAATGCATCCACTGGAAACAAAAATAATATTTTGCTTTCTCATGTCAGTTCCACCTTACTCATGTCAGAGCAGCTGTACACACAAAGGCACAACAAAGTATGTCGAGTAATCCACTAGCACATCTGCGAAAAATTCAATATCACAGCTATAAAAATTCAATTCAAATTCAAAAAATTCAATATCATAACTCATGGAAAGTGAAACAAAATCGATCGGTGAAAACGCGGACATAACGCTCATGTACCACCTGATGATCCCATTGAGCGTGAACACAGAAAACAAAGCATTACGACTGGATATCGTACATAGGTACAAAAAAAGAAAATATAGCATTGCTAATTGAGGTGCCAGTACTCAGCAATTTTGGCCTAAACAACACAGAAATCAAGAAAATGCCCAAATATCAAGACCTCAAGAATAAAGCAAAAAGATCCTGGAAGCTGAAACACACTGAAATGGTACCGCAGATTTTTGTAGCAATGGAAATGATGAAGAACACCACGGAGATATTAAAAACCATCACTGGGAATATTACTACAAACGACCTCCAATTTAAAGCTGTCTGGAGCTCGGTGACGATCCTCAAACGAGCCTTCGGAACAAAACTTTGAGAACAAGAAAATTTCAAGGCTTGGTCCATGAATCGTGACACCCCTACCCCCTACCAAAACGGAGGTGGATAATTCGACACCTGTGAGGACTCTTCTGAATCCTGCAGATGGGGACGACACCCGACACCCGACACCCGACACCCGACACCCGACACCCGACACCCGACACCCGACACCCGACACCCGACACCCGACACCCGACACACACACACACACACACACACACACACACACACACACACACACACACACACTTTTTTCTGTGATATCAAATATCCTCATGCTTTGTTATCGTTTTCTTAACTATGCAGGTCAACTGATTTGTCGTATGCCCTGTTTTGTTTTCGTGTTAACTACAGTATGTAGCTGAACTTAGACAATCACATTCACTAGTCTCACTAATTCCATTTCAGTTTGTTTTGATATGCACTCAGTTAATTTATGGCTAAATTTCAGCCGAAACTCAAAGTAATGTTAAATTTTATCTTCGACATCGTCAATTTACTTATTTTAAATTTGCTCACTCTGTGAAAAAAAAAATTCGGACACAGACGCCATCAGAGGCAGAGAACGTGAACTGGTAAAGTTGATGGTCAGCATTTTAACACTTGTGTGTTCAGCCAATGAAGAATGATGTCTTTGTTTGCATTTAATCAAATCCTGGGGCTTTCATAAGGAATTATCTATTTGCAAATTACTGATTTTGGGTGATAGCCAATTCCACCTCTCGACAACAACACACAACAGGCATTTTAAGGCCATTTTCCCTGCTAGAGTGGGGGTTAGCCTTGCGGTCCCCATGACAATCTTCTCCATTTTGCCCTATTTTCTGCATCTCCCCTTGTTAACCCCCTTGCCCGCATTTCTTCTTCCACCATCTTTAGCCAAGTCTTTCTCGGTCTTCCCCGTCCTCTACTTCCTTCTACATTCATTTCCATCACTCTTCTCAACCAGTCACTTTCATCCTTCCTCAACACATGACCAAACCACCTCAACCTGTTTCTCTTCACAGCATCCATCACAGGCTCTATTCCCATCATCTTTCGCAATTCATCATTTGCCTTCCTCTCTCTCATCGATACTCCACACATCCACCGAACCATTCGCATTTCCACCCTTTCCAGCCTTCGTTGCTGCTTTACGTTCATTACCCATGTCTTGCTCCCCTAAATCATAACACTTCTCACACATGCAGCATACACCTTTCCCTTCAGCTTCAACGACACCCCCCTCCTCGTCAGCACGCCACTCAGTTTCCGAAACAATTCCACCTCTCTCTGTTCGAATAAAATGTCTTTTTTTTTTTTTTGAAAGTGCCGACACGTTATAAAATTGTGTCGTGCCCCCACTCCGCCCACTCTCCTCCCGTGAGGGGTTGGTGGGGCTCATTATTTGACCCTGTGTTCTGCGAACACGTGTGCAAAATTTGGTGGAGATTGGCCTGGCACTGTTCTGTCCTATGATTTTTAGATGATTTTTAGATTTTTAGAATATGATGAAGTAGACACACAAGTACACCCGCATACATACATACATACATACATACATACATACATACATACATACATCTATCTCACGACAAATTCACCAAATGTCTGTCCATCTGTCTGTCCATTCGAAGGTACCGTAAAAACTGCTGAACCGATCGCAACGATATTTTAGGTGGGTAATCCTGGGATCTCCAGGAGTAAAATAGGCTATTTAGTTTTCCCAATTTCAGCTTTGGTCTCCAGCATTCTCAGATTTGGACTTCCGCATAACATTTGCGTTCGCATAACGTTCATTGTGACGATGTTTTCATTGTGACGATGTTGTTTTCCTGGGTGCCGCACAAACAGCTGCACCGATCGCTGCACAGCTGCACCGATCGGACTCGGTGATCTCGGCCAAAGACCTTTTATGAGGACACGGGTTGAATCCCTGCTTGAGAGAATTCCATCCCCCTCCCCGCCATCATGGCCGTCTCTTCAACTTACAATCCCACGAGATATGCGGAAAGGACGACCCAAAACCAATTATCTTCTTTTTGATTCATATATAAACATCACTAAAAGTAAATAATCACCTCGGCCAAAGTTCAAATGACGTGAGTTTAATCTCTACATTAGGGTGGTCCCCAAATGAATGGGAAAAAATTAAATTCATAAAAACATTATGACCACCCTGCCATTTTTTTACATAGACTTAAAGAACTTAACATACAAAATTTCAGCAAACTGGTTAATATTTAGAGGTGCCACAAGTGGCCACTAGTAAGGTGGCCCCTGCTGTGGTCAGTTATGAGAGAAAAAGTTTAGTTGTCACAGACACATTTTAGGCATTGCTATAAAACTTTTTTAGTTGAACAAAAGTGGTTAATTTGATGCATCGTTTGTATTAACATTAAATAACAAATACACTATAGTGTACTGTATACTGTTGTGAGCTCAATCTGCAATGGCTTTGTGGCACCTCTAAACGTTGTCCAATCTATACCAAATTTTGTATTCTAACTTCCTTCAGACTATGTAAAGAAATGGCAAGGTGGTTGCAATAAAATCTTCAACTTCCTTTTTCGGGACCACCCTACTCCACATGAGAGAATTCCACATAGCTATTTGGGCGGTGTATACACCAACAGATCGTTGTCTCCATCGATCTTGCCAAGGCCGTAGCACCGATCGGCTCAAAATCCTTTTAACTGTTGATTTGGGAGTTTTTACAATGAAAGAAACACGTATCGGGAGTACATACGACATAGCGATTGTGAACACGATCACGATTCACGATCACGATCATCACGATCATAGTGTATCGATCATGATTTGAAACACGATGGAATAATATTTGCCGATATGAACAGTGATGTGCCTTTTATTGAAATTCTAAAGATACTGTTTAGATTTTGATGATTTGCGTGTGATATGATTCAACGGATGTTTCTATGAATCGTTTAAAATAAAAAAAGCCTTCAATTTCTGATATTTTACCTTTTCATTTGGGCCTCCCAATTGCTGCCCGTAGGGCGGGTACCGTTGCTAGTACATATAATTGCTTTATTTAATATAGTAGGATATCTCTCATGTGAGTACAACAACAACACAACATGCATTTTAAGGCCATTTTCCCTGCTAGAGCGGGGGTTAGCCTTGTGGTCCCCATGACAATCTTCTCCATTTTGCCCTATTTTCTGCATCTCTCCTTGTTAACCCCCTTGCCCGCATTTCTTCTTCCACCATCTTTAGCCAAGTCTTTCTCGGTCTTCCCCGTCCTCTGCTTCCTTCTACATTCATTTCCATCACTCTTCTCAACCAGTCACTTTCATCCTTCCTCAACACATGACCAAACCATCTCAACCTGGTCCTCTTCACAGCATCAATCACAGGCTCAATTCCCATCATCTTTCGCAATTCATCATTTGTCTTCCTCTCTCTCAACGATACTCCGCACATCCGTCGAACCATTCGCATTTCCACCCTTTCCAACCTTCGTTGCTGCTCTACGTTCATTACCCATGTCTCGCTCACATAAATCATAACACTTCTCACACATGCAGCATACACCTTTCCCTTCAGCTTCAATGACACTCCCCTCATCATCAGCACGCCACTCAGTTCCCGAAACTTCTTCCATGCACATCTCACTCGAGCAACCGTTGCCGAGTCTGATCCACCTTCTCCATTCAGCATGTCTCTGAGGTAGCAAAATGTTTTCACACCTTCCAGCTTCACGCCGTCTCCAAGATCCAACTCAACATTTCCTCCATCTGCAGCTCCCTCTGTGCACACCTTACATTTGAATGTAGCTGCCACACTGGTTAATGACCCTCTCAGACCACTACATTTTTGATGAACCCACTCAGCGCACATTGTACATTGAATGGAGTTCACTCCGACACCCTTCCTACACACAGCACAGGGCCACTTCCCAGTTCTTTCCACCTCACCACATGCTTTACCACTTGCCATCACCTTCGTCTTTCCGATATTCACCTTCAGACCTTTTGTCTCCATACATTCCTTCCACGTGTTCATCTTTTCCTTCAGTCCATCCATACTTTCCGCAATCAACACCAGGTCATCTGCATACAACAACTCCCACGGTAAACCCTCCTTTACGCTCTGAGCCAGCACCTCCATCACAGCTACAAATAGTAATGGACTTAGTACCGACCCCTGATGCACTCCCACCTTCACCTCATACTCACCACTGTTCCCGTCCTTCGTCCTTACAGCTGTGCATGCTCTTTTGTACATTGCCATCACTACTCTGATCATGTGAGTGATCCTCCATCTGCAGATGTTGTACATTGTACATTGTACATTTGTAAATGTACATTTGTACATGTACATGTACATTTGTACATCTGTACTCATGTGAGTACAACAGTTAAAATGTAACATCATCCTGCTGTTTTATAATCTGGGTCATTGTTGTCATATTGTCATACACTTGCATTAAAACATTGGAGTATATGGGAGGAGGAGAAAATTGGAGGGGGAATATATCCAGGAGTGTGGTGTGATGAGTGGAGTACCAGGAGAGGAATGCATAAGAATCATTATGGAAGTACTCGTATATGAGGATTAAGAAAGCCGGAAGATGATGGAGCGATAAGGGAGGATACATGAGAAGGCAACGAAGAAGTGGAGTCCATAAGTTGTGTAAGGGACACCAGTAGAAGAGAATCAAAATAAGCTGAAAAGTCAATTTGCATATTTTTACTGAATTTATGTACATCTGTGTCAAAATGACCTAGGTTATACACATAAATAGCAAGAAGTGAATAGGCTATGAATTTTTTGGGTCAAGTAGTTTCCTTTACTGTCACATTAGGACAAAGAAGAAAAGCAAAATTAGCTGGAAGTGAAAGGAGAAAATGGAATGAAAATAAAATAAATATTGCAAAAGCCGATAAATGGGTTAGGCAATGCTCAGCGCAACTCTGCGGCTTTCTTCTTTGGGTTATCCTTCACCAAATTGCACTGCAATTTACTGCTCTCGTGATGACCTGCACCTGGTTGGCCTTAACAAAAGCAAGCCAAAAAAATAGAACCTGCACAAGTGTAAACATCGTAATTTCCAAATATTGTGAGGTATATGACTATTATAACAGCAGCCTCAAGAACACTGGAACAACTTTCGGAGACGCCTCTTTGTGGCGGTTGTACCCTACAATGCAAGTCTGGGACCAAATCTTCCCCATTCTTCCCTGCTGCCCGGATTCATCAGGGCAGCGCAGTCATGTTGAGAGTGCCGATGACTCTCTCACTTGCTTACTCTCTAACTCTGTCGTGGTCCTGACTTCGTGAAGGTGGGGGTACACCATCCTGGATGTGGGGGATCTCTGGGTCGCTCCTGCGAGATCGATTGTCTTTCTCTGTGCTGTGGGCTTGTTCGAGAGAACGGTTATCTGAAATCGACATTTTGAATGGAGTTTTAAAGTACCAGACGAAGTCGCATTGTGGTTAGAACATCCGTTTTGAGTCTGGGAGGTTGGCGGTTGGATTCCGCCCATGGCTGAGTCATATCGGAGACTTCAAAAATGCTCCATACTGCTTCCTCACTTGACTTCCAGTGTTTGGAACGTAGAGCACGAATAAACCCCGTAGATTGGAATTGGGGTGGTCGAGCCCCGCTGACTTTTCTGAAAAAGCTGACGTCACAAGACGGTGTCACTGGCAGCCACAGCATACTGGGAAATTACTTTCCCCAAGGTCACGGCTGTGTTTACGTGAAGTCAAAGTTGGCCAATATTGTCCGTCTCCATCTGCGTGCAACAACTCCTCTGCGAGCCTAGGAAACTACAAGTACAAAAAGGAGCATGATATTGCTAGCCAGTCTGGACACCATTTTTCCATCACCAATATATTTTGACTGCCTAAAAGAGCCCAGTTGAGCAGCGATTGACAGCACTTTCTGTTAACCTTCAAATCCCATGATCACATACAGTACATGGGTGTTAGAGCGATGGGATGAGGACAATGACTTTGAGCATCCCTGTATAATTGCCCCAGTTGAAATTTACTCGTGAACGACATTGGGATATAATTTATTTTGATGCATGCACTTCCTTCTGCGGGTTTTTCTCTGCAGAATTTAACGATGTTTAGCGTTCAGATGTATTAACAGCTAATAATGCTGCAAACGAGACCCCCAAAAAAATAATGGGGTGCAACCAGCGGTACCAAAGCTGCCATTTATATTATATTTGTGATCAGTACAGTAGGGTTCCAGGAGTGAGAAAATGCATGATGCCACCCTGGCATCCAAGTACATCATTACTAATTTGCATAAAACCAAGATTTACCCGACGATATGTGATCTCACTGGGTTTTCACCATTTTGGTCATAATTCTGCTTCTCATCAACATTTTCGAGTGATTCCAAAGACTAGAATGTTTTATTATGCATTAGCAATGCATGTGCATAAGTCTGGAATTTTCTATTTACATAGAAATAATATTTGAAATGAGGGCAAATATAATGGAAAAGCAATTACATCCAAATCGGAATCCATCACAAATGTCAAATCATGATTTTACCTTTTCGTTGAATATATGCTGGTGAATGTGCCGTTCATCACGTTTCTGAGTTAAGTGTGATGACGTTCAGGAAGAACAAGAGGCCTTACCACCAACTTCGACCGCTTTCGGAATTGTTTTATTATCTGTGTTCAAATGTCTGTTGATTGTTACCTCCGCCACCAAAGGTGGATGGAGGTTATGTTTTCACCACTGTCTGTTTCTCTGTTTGTCTGTCTGTTTGTTTGTGAACAAAATATCTCAAAGTTGTGGACGGATTCAGACGAAATTTGGCAAAGATGTGGCGAATGTCACAAGGACGAAATGATTCGATTTTGCACCATTGGGAGATAGGGCGAAAAATATTACATAGCAGGATATCTCAAAAAGTTGTTGACGGATTTGGACGAAACTTGTTGGACAGGTTGGGTGTCTGACAAGGACAAATAGATTCGATTTTGGTGAAGATATGAATATGGATTCGGATATGAGAATTTTTTTTTTTAAAGTGATTCTCAGCGGCGGATCCAGGGGGGGGGGGATCCAGGGTACGCACCCCCCCCCCCCCCCCCACTCAGGATTTTTGATAAATTCTAAGCTCTGAATATCCTGGAACAGCCCTCATGTCCAGATTATTTTACAGCACCTTATTACAGCACCAGATTACAGCACCTCAGAAACGTGTGCATTCCATTTCTCGACCACCTCAGCCAGGAAATGGACACCCGATTCTGTGCTGAAAATCGGGAAGGGAGTGATCTGTTTCTGCTGATGCCATCTGCAATAATCGCCGATACCTGCGACATTCCAGCCCTACATCAGAAGCTTTTGCGTTGGAAAAACGACATGGAACATCCCGCAGGGCTGATAAATGAGCTTAGAGACTGGCAGATGTTTTGGAGGAGGAAGCCCAACAACACGCTTCCAAGCACATTCATGGATTGTTTCTGCGCAGTTGATTGAGACGAATTTCCATCCATCAAAGTCCTACTCCATATTGGATGCACCCTCCCTGTCGGCTCCTGTGAGGGCCGAACGCTCATTTTCTTGCCTGCGTCACCTGAAGTCTTTCCTAAGATATTCCATGGGAGAAAGTCGGATGGCATCTCTGGCCCTCGTGAACATACACCATGACTTCACCATCTCCCTACATGATGTGTGTGACATTTTCATTCAGAAACACAAGTGCCGTCTATTCCAAAATAGCAAAATCTACCATTAATAAAACAATTCACATTCCGCTGTCCGATCTGATCTCTTTTGTGGGGAGAACCCCCTGCCTTGAGCTTCCCAACCTCGGCGCATGGCGGTGCCGGGCTTTGTGGGGAGAACGTGCTGCCTTGAGCTTCCCAACCTCGGCGCATGGCGGTGCCGGGCTTTGTGGGGAGAACCCCCTGCCTTGAGCTTCCCAACCTCGGCGCATGGCGGTGCCGGGCTTTGTGGGGAGAACCCCCTGCCTTGAGCTGCACAACCTCGGCGCATGGCGGTGCCGGGCTTTGTGGGGAGAACCCCCTGCCTTGATCTTCACAACCTCGGCGCATGGCGTTGCCGGGCTTTGCCCAGCACACAGTCTGTCATCGCCATCATTTCACACCATGGGAGTGCAGTGCACAGGTCCTTTATAACTACTGGTGAGCCGTTGGTCCAAATTGACAATTTTCATCGGCTTTCATGGCCCTGCAGCAGACCTGCCTGCTGCAGTGCTTGAGTTGGAATAAATGCTTTGTAGAATAATATTATCATTGTTTTTGTTATTTATTTAGTAATGAGAATGGCATGCCATGGAAGGACCTATTAAGCTGCTCTATACACCTTAACATGGCGTGCGTTTAGAACCATGGGAATTCTTCTGGATTCTTTGTAGTTAATTAGCCTAATTAACTCAGGAGATCATAATAATCATTTCGCGAGAACTACACAAATCAGAAATTCCATATCAGAAAGCTCCAGTAGAACGACACAAAAAACATGCCACACACACACGCACACACACACACACACACACACCTACAAAATTCATCAATTTACAGCAGAAGGAACACCTGAACAAGTCGATTCACCAGTTATCATTGTTTTTCTTTGCACTATTCCTCTATCTCACCATTCGTCATCGCAAATCTGTTGAACTGTTGGACCAGGGAAGAACACAAGGAACTGCAGAAACTTCCTAGAATGCACGAAATGCCGTTTCTGACGATCATTAAAAAAAAAATTCCTGGGGGACAACCCCCAGACCTCCCTTTATCCCCCTCCCCTGCGCTATCGTTTCATGCACCCTCCCCCCCATCTTTTCATTCCTGCATCCGCTCCTGATTCTTAACCATTGAGTGATATGGCCAAACAAGCTCTCTACTGAGTGCTGTTGTAGTTTTGTATTTATTTATGCTAATGTGTACTTGTATATAACTGTCATTAATCAAAAAGGCTTAGGCACTATAGAGCGTTTTTTTTTTGTTTTTTTTTAATCCAAAAAAAGGTTTGTTTTGATTTTTGTTTTTTTCCCCCTAAAATTTTTGTTTTTTGCCTAAAACACTCCCAGGCACTCATTGATGAACCTCTGAAAGTTTGACGAAGATCTGTTCTGCCATCTCTGAGAAAAATGGCGACACAGACCAACGGCTCTATATTGTAGAGGGCTGCTATATAATTTAACCTGTTTGCACTATTTTGGTCATAATTCTACTTCTAATCAACATTTTTGAGTGATTCCAAAGACGAGAATGGTTTATTATGTTATTATGTACTTGTGCATGAGTCTGGAACAGAAAGGGAGAATGCCACATTTTTGCATATATTCAATATGGCTGCCAATTTAACCTGTCTTTGCACTACTGTATTTTGGTCATAATTCTACTTCTAACATTTTTGTTAGACACAACACAACAACACAACATTTTTGAGTAATTCCAAAGGCCATTCTTTTGTGTGTTAAATATATTTGCCTGAGTCTCGAACACACAGGAAGAAATCGTAAAATTAAAGAAGTATCGCCTCATAATTCCACTGCTGGAATAATAACTCATCAGCTGTTCAAATCTGGTTACCTCCGCTACCGAAGGTGGGCGGAGGTTATGTTTTTATCCCTGTCTGTATGTCTTTCTGTTGACAAGATATATCAAAAAATTATTGATGGATTCAGACGAAATTTGGTGGAGAAGTTGGGTGTGTGGCCAGGACAAATTGATTTGATTTTCGTGAAGATCTGGATGCGAATCTGGCTAGAATTTGAAAGTGATTCTTCACTATTGAGGGATAGGGCCAAAAAACGATACATAGCATGATATTTCAAAAAGATGTGGATGAGTTATGACAAAGCGAGGTGGATGAGTTGGTCATGCGACAAGAACAAGCCGATTTTAAATCCTGGTTCAAGTCGAATCCAGATCCGGCCTATCAGTGGATACAAAACGTAAACCTTTCAGCCTGGCAAAGGTATGCGCTCCACCGAGTGGCATTCAAAAATGATTCCTTTGGATTACTCATGCAGAATTAGCTTTCATCATCACGATCACTTTCCAGAAGGTTTTCAAGTCCAATCGATATGAAAGGATTCACACAACGGTCTTCTTTCTCATCTAAGTCTACTGGAAGTACAGCTGCACATTCACAGGCCTGACATGGACTTTTGGGTGCGATGTGGACAATTTGTGTCCCAGGTGCTGCAGTCACGGATGAAGCTGTTCAGTAGCTCTGGGGCTGCATGTAACTGATTCAGCATTTGCGTCTGACAAGAACAACCTGGATATTTCATATATCCAAACGGTGTGACATCATGGAGTTATTGGATTGGTGTTGTACATTGTCGCCATATCATCGATAAATGGCCCTGATGAGGTGAAGATGGAAGTATGGTATGTTTAGGACATGGTACGAATCATGGTAAGAATGACCATAACTCATGGTAAGAACCATGGTACCAGGACATGATAAGAATGACCAGCAACATGACCTTGCTTTTCATGTATCATATTTTTACCCTCCGCCACCAAAGGTGGGGATGGAGGTTATGTTTTCACTCCTGTCTGTCTGTCTGTCTGTGTGTTTGTCCGTCTGTTTGTGAACAAGATATCTGAAAAGGTTGTGGACGGATTCGGACGAAATTTGGCAGCGAGATAGCGTATTTGACAAGGACGAAATGATTAGATTTTGGTGAAGATCCGGATTCGGATCCGGCGAGTAGAATTTTTTAAGTGATTCTTCACCATTGGGAGATGGGGCCAAAAACGTTACATAGCAGGATATCTCAAAAAGTTGTTGACAGATTTGGACGAAACTTGGTGGACAGGTTGGGTGTCTGACAAGGACGATTTGATTAGATTTTGGTGAAGATCCAAATCCGGATCCGGCTCGTAAAAAAATTTAAGCGATTCGTCACCATTGGGACATCGGGCCAAAAATGATACAAAGCAGGATATCTCAAAAAGTTGTGGACGGATGATTTTGATTAAATGTGATTCTATATTGTGATTTTCCTGGTCTACTCTACTCTAGGATACAAAATGTAAACTGTTCACTTGGCAGAGGTATGCTCTCTACTGAGTGCCGTTCTAGTTGATGCTGTTTTCATCATATTTCTCAAATACAATGTGGAGATCTTCGGCTTTGGTGCCAGATTTTCTTGCCATCCGTGTCCTTGAACCAGGTTTTCTGCACTGATGTAGAAGGTGGAATGATTGTATCACTGCAAGGCCATGAAAGACATTTACATCACAGCTCTCTGGTGCAGTGATCTTGTCTGCATGTGCTACCTCTTCTAACTTATGCATGGTGTTGGTGGAATGTAACACCTGGTACCTCCAGGATATTGCATGCTACTAACACGAAGTGCTGCTGAAGTCATGAATCTCAGCAGTTCTGCGTAGGATATGATGTAGCCAATGTTGTCAATTAACTCACCAAGTTTTCTGCTCCCAAATTCATGTTAAAGGTATATTGCCAAGCCAAGGTGTCTGGGAGGTGTTATTGATGTCGTCAGTGTAGCAATACCACAGGCAATGTTTAAGCAGCATGTGACGTGTGCTTCTTCACACGTCTCCAGCTTCACAGTGCAATTTTGGGCTTGTGAGCTAGACTAATGCCTTGAAAGGCAAAGGGTCAAGGAAAACTCTGTCATGCTTCAACTGCCATCTTATCAGCAGAATATAGTGTTCATCCTCCAGTTTTCACTGGTCTGGATTCTGCTCTGCAATATGCTCGTTGCTAAATGGACATTGTTCTTTCCTGATATTTGTGGACTCTCATTTGATTCGGCCTCCATGACGAGATCTGTTTTATCTGAAAAGACTCTTAAGAACCTGTGTGAATTTATTTGTTTTGTATGGTGCATCGTCAACAAATTGCACTTGAGCACAGCAGATCTGAGCCACCAGGCTGTGGAATGGCCATTTCCTCCTCAGCAGTTGCTTTCGTTTCTGAGATGTGTAGGTCCCTGAACTACTTTGCCCATTCTCCTCTAGAAGTTCTCTGAATCGCTGTATGATTGTTGGAAGAAGGAACACTGGTTTTGCTTTAAATTGTTCTCGGAATTCTTCAATCACTACTATCAACTGATGAATGACTTTTGGAGAACATGTCCTCTGAGGCAACCTTTCTGGAAGCTAAAATGTTTTGAGGATTGTAATGGGATGAACCCCGTTTATGGGAGCGGGTCTCAACTGCTACTATATCACCATTTGCAACGCCCAGTAATCTGGTTGAGAGTTCATTATCCTCTCTTTGTCTGCTGCTCTTAAAACTTTGTCATACAATTTGGTAGAATCTGATTTGTTGTCGACAACAGATTCAACCCTCAGATTCCCTCAGATTCCCTCAGATCGGCAGTCTGCAGCCTCCTCTCTCTCTGCAGACCTGGACAAAATCACAGACTGGGCAAACAAGTGGAACATGTCTTTCAATCCTGACAAATCTCACACCCTTACGATGTCTCTCCGAAAAGACCGACTGGACAACCCTCCCATCCACTTTCTGAATAATCCTCTCCATGAAGTTCTGTCACTCAAGATTTTGGGTCTCACTATCTGCCATGATCTTTCCTGGGAAAACCACATTTCAAATCTGGCCTCCAAAGCCAGTCGCCGACTGGGCATCCTCCGTCGTGCGAAGTCCTTTCTTGGCACACCTGAGCTCCTCACCACATACAAGGCTTTCATCCGCAGCTCAATGGAATACTGCTCTCCCCTCTGGGCTGGTGTACCTGCCTCACACCTAGCTCGTCTTCATGCTGTTGAAACCAAAGCGTTCAGAATCATTGGAATCTCCCGCGATGAAGCTAACTCCAAGGGCCTTTCACTCACTCACCGCAGGCAGGTTGGTGGTCTTTCCGTTTTCTACCGACTCCTCTCTGGCCTTGCCCCCCCCCCAGCTCTCTCTGGGCTCTGTCCCGCAAATATTCCTTCAGGTCGCACAAGATCTGCCTGCAACCCTCTTATGGTTAAACTGCCAAAATCAAGACTCTCTGCTCACCTTCACTCCTTCATTCCTCTTTTCTCCCGACTCTGGAACAAACTCCCTCACTCTCTTCAATCCCACTCCACCCTCCAGGTCTTTAAAACAGCTGTTCACCACCATCTCTTATCTTCCCCTATCCAAAACCTTGATCTTTTCTGCCCCTGCTAATTTCACCCCAAATCCACTTTTTTGAAGTGCCAGCTTCTGTCCTGGAAGTCCTAGGTGTCCTTGTGTTTTATACTTCTCCAACCCCCCCCCCCCCCCACCCCCTTCCCACGCCTCCTCCCCCCAAGCCCTCTCCCTCCCACACATCTCCCTGCTCTCAAATGTTGTGTTTGTGTGCTTCCCCTTCTCTCCCCATCTTGTCTTCCGCTCCCTCTTTTTATATATTTTGTTTGTCTGGTTGATTTGTTTGTGAAATAAATGTTAGCTCTTTCACGAGCCTCGATTCAGTATACAAAAAAAACCAAAAAAAAACCACGAAGCAAGTAGCTCTCTTGGGTTGATAACAGGCTCCACTGCAGATGAAACAGTTCTTCTTCCAGTCAAATTCTGAGAAATGACAGATCTAGTCCTCGGTAAGCTAATGCTACTGCTAGTACTACTATACTCTTTACCCTGAGCACAATCACCACAAGTACCTGACATTTCTGTTTTTATCCTCGCCAGAGGAGAGGGCATTGCATTTGAGTCTGTTTGTTTGTCTGCACAGAATAAATATGATTTTCTCTGCAACCGTTGGGCCGATTGACAGGAAGGTTTCACCATAGGTGCACCTCCTCTTGTAGAATGTGTAATGCCAATTATGACGTCAGAGGTCACGTGGTACGGGCGCTATCTTGGAAAAACCGAAAAACTTTGCACCCCTATATGTCCAAAAGCGCTGTATAGAAAAAAAATTGAGACATGGCTCATTGTAAAGAACTTTCCATGTGGAATAACACATGTTGATGATGTCATAGATTATCTATTCATTATGACGTCATAATTCGACAAGTACAAAACTTCATCTGATCAAGATGAAATTTCTTGAGCATCATCTATGGATAAATTGGTGAAGAATTAAAATAATGATGTAGTCATGTAGTTCGGCTGCCATATTTGTTTTAACACAAAAGCCTTAAAAACCACTAAAAACATGTTCTGGCGAGGGTCTGCAATCTCTGATTGCTCTTTCTTGCTTGACAATGTTATTTTGATGCGCTTCTGCAGTGCCTGTGATACCGGAGAAAGAAACATGGCCATCGATAAGCCTGTTTATCTGCATGCTGTAAACAGGAACTGGAGTTTTGATATGTCTGGTGTTAGAGCAGGGATTTATTGTCTGTCTTTAAATGTCGCATTGCAAAATATGCAATAACTTTGTTGAAAACATCGGTTTTGGATTTCTTGGCACAAAAACCTTGGAGTTGGCACAAGGACCAATTAATAGCTTTGTGATGCATGAGATGTGTCTGTTAACATGAGCCATTTTCCCCTTGTGTTCCAGACATATGCACATGCATTGTGTATTCATGATAAAACATTCTCGTCTTTGAAATCACTCAAAACTGTTGATTAGAAGCGCATTATGGCCAAAATAGTGAAAACCCAGTGAGGTCATATATCACCAGGTCAGTTTTGGATTTATGGAAATTAGTAATGATGTACTCACATGCTTGAGTGGCATCATATTGTTACGGATCTCTCCTACGGATCTCTCCGTCGGCCTCTTTTCCCCTTATCGAGGGGGGATTAATCCCCTCGTCTATGACTGACCGACGTGGTCCTGAAGTTGCCCAAGCTCCCTCCGGAGAGGCAGGTGCGCAACCTCGTTCGCGACCGTGGACAGATGTTAATTGCCGAGCAGTTTAGCAACCGTGGCACGAACCATTAGCAGGTAACTGACCCGATTCTTAACGTTGGCCAAATCGTGTCACAGGTATCCAATGGGGAAATCACTAAAAGGAAACGGATGGAAAGGAAAGAAAGGCAAGGTAGGAAGAAAAAATATAATTTATTACTAACTATTATTTACACAATCAAAAGAACCAAGGAGAAGGAAGGATAATAAAATAAAGACAAAGAATGGAAGGACCAGAAGACACAGTGCAATTACTCGCTTATACTATGCAGTCTTACTTAACCCCAGGACAAGACACACAAAACAAACTCACATACATGAATGGATGGATGAGGCCAGGCACGGATGATTGGAAGGGGAGGAAGGTTCGGCTGGACACGGGAGGACGGCCGGGCCGGGAGTGAGCAGCCGCCGCCCTTCCTCAATCGTGTTCGCCCGGCGGCGTTGCTTCGCAAAAGCTCAAAGCTGCGGTGGTCACAACTGCGGTGGTCTCAAAGCTCATGCGTGCTTCTCTTGTCCTCAATCACCTCCTTCCTCCACTCATCTCTTCTTCTGGTCTCTACTCGTCCCAGGTGGGGTGCGTCGCGTGCTCTCCAAGGACTCAACTGAGGTGAAGGCGTCCCGCCGCGGGTTATATAGGCCACACCCTCTCAAGCCATACCCCTGAGCCTTGGTTGGTCGTCCGGGGCTCCACCCTTCATGATGAGGTGGGGGCCACGCCTTTCTTCTCCGAACCGACCGCGTGTTTAATGGAGGGCGAATGCAGTTGGCAATCGAGGCTTTGGGAATGGGGGCTTTGGGAATGAAAGGGAATCTACCTTATTTGAATTTGGTGCAATGCAGTGTCAATTAATGGAAGACACAGCCTTAAACTAATACACACAATAAGGAAATAACTATTTAGAAGGATATATGATTTGCTACGTGCATGTATATGGATTAACTAGGAGGACGACTGTTGACCTTTACACAACGGAGGGTGATATTTACAACGATTCATTACACTACACAGTGTGATATTTACAACAATTCTCAAATCCACAACAATATCATGCATTTTCTTACTCCTGGGGCTCTAATGATCACAAAAATATATATGGCAGCTATTGGTACCGCCAATTGCACTATCTTGAAAAATACAGCACTTTTAGGGCCTCGTTTACAGCATCATAAACATAGTCACCGTGAATGTGTGTTGGAGGGCATAGGTTATATAGCGAGCAGAAAGAACCTGTGAAGGTTTAATGATGTATGTCAGTTAGAGGAACATACTGTTGAAAGGTAGACTCCTGCAAAACAAGGGCACGTTGAAAATGTTTGGTGAAAATGTATGCTGGGATGTGCCTTTTTTTAGGTGTGTAAGCAATCAAATGGAAGCTTTTGTACTGGTGATGAAAGCATTCATTTTAGGCTGTCCGTTCCCTAATAACTGCAGCGAGCTTGTCTTCAATGGAGGGGAACTTATCGTCGGAGGATAAAACAAAAGGAGCGATAACGAAGAAAGAAATGATAGGCTTTTAATCTTTTGAGGCAAAGTGACAGATTAGCTTTATCCACGAGGCGGTAGGTATCTGTCTTCTTTTTTTTTTTTATCACCAGGGAACACACTTTGGTGTTAACACATTTTATTCCTAACCAGCTGAGCATGCATTTCCCAACACCTTTTGTTTCTAATTTAGATGCTGTGGCAGGTTTCCATGATCCCTAAAAAGGTCACGTCTGGAAAGGGCTTTACATCAGGATAATCAGGCATCTCGATAATAGGCAGTGCTTGCAGATCTGGCTCTGGTGACAAGATGGTCGCAAGGTTGGTGCAAAATTCATTTTATAATCCTGGATTATTGCATTTTCCTTATTAACGCAGTGGAAGTCTTTCGAGTTTTCATTTGTTCAATCTCTCACTGTTCAGTCCACAGTAAGTTTCTCTAACCCTCCCCGGTAAAGCATTCGTTCTTAGTAACTCCACAAATTCAACGCAAGATGTCCAGGAAGACTTGCAGACAAATTCATTGGTGCAAGGAGATGATGGAGGTCATACAGATACAATGACCAATTAATTACCTCCGCTACAGGATGGAGGTTATGTTTTCACCCGTGTCTGTCTGTCGGTATTTGAGCAGGATGTCTCAAAAAGGTATGGTCGGATTTGGCCAAAACTTGGTGAACAGGTTGGGTGTGTAACAATGACGAATTGATTCGATTTTATCGAAGATCCTAATCCGGATCCAGTAGTTTTTTTTATTTTTAAAGTGATTCTTTACCATTGAGATATGGGGCCAAAAATGATATATAGCACGAGATTTCAAATCGTTGTGGACGGATTATGACAAAACTTGGTGGATGAGTTGGGTTGGTGAAAAAAAAACCAAGAAAAATAAAATAAACCACCTTTAGAGGCCATTTTTCCCCACAGAATGGGGGTTGGCCTTTTTCGGGCACCATGGTCCCCTTTTTTGAAGCAATGTTTTATGGCCGAATGCTCTTCCTGCCACCAACCCTGTTGATTGCCTCTTGCGACACACAGGGAATTACCAGTGAACTTGTACTCAATTTTCCGAACTCGGAAGGATGACAGGTTGAGCCAACCCCCCTGGCATTAATTCAGTGATCGACCAGGATTCGAACCTAGGATCCCAAGCCGGCACCCTAACCGCTAAGCCAACACCAGGCTTGGTAGGTGAAAAGACCAAGACTATTCGATTTTGTTAACGTCCGGCATCCGGATGCAGATCTGGCCTATCATTCCAGGTCGATAACCAGGGGAAAGGAGCAGTGCGTCGAGTACGTACTCCCCTGCCCCCCAATTCATAAAGGTCCACATTGCAGTGCGTCGAGTACGTACTCCCCTGCCCCCCAATTCATAAAGGTCCACATTTTGTCGAAGCATTCTTTTTAGTCAGGTGAATTCACAAGAAAAGAGCAACAACAACAAAAAAGTGAGTGTAGACCTTCCTTAATCACGTCTGACTTTTAACCCGCACAACTGCGTAATCTTTCTCCTTGGTTACTGTGTTTAACTGAACGTTTGTGTTAATACTTAATGTAAAAGCCAATCCCATTCAAGTTTTTATGCTGTGGGCATGCATATATGATGATACCAGTATAAAGCGTGCAGGGAATGAATCACACGACACAGGAATGAATTGCACACGATGTGGGAATGAGTCACGCACGACGCGGGAATGAACCAGGCACGACGTAGGAATGAATCACGCACTATGTGCGAATGAATCACACACGACGCGTCATACTTTTGATCATCCAAGTCATGTCCAATACATTGTTTCTCGACTTTTATTTTCCTCCTTCACGAGTATTTACCACAAACTACTTCGAGAGACCTTAATGATGAACTTACTTGTGATATATTAATTTTAAAAAGAAAAGTACATGTGTACAAATCCGTGTATTCATATTATATTCCCTTTTCTGACATGGGGGTTTCCTGTCACGAGTCACTTGCTGAATTGAACTTAAACTCGAACTTCGATCGATACTCGACGACTTCAATCAATGAAGTATTTTATATTCTGCCATGTTAATGCCATACCAACATATGGCCTGAAAACACCCCAATATGATAACTCATTTATCTCTGTATTTTTTACACTTTCACTTTCTGCAGTAAAGCATTGCGGTTTGCATCCCATCCCACAATGGTCATGATGGTGCGGCGTGCATCCCATCCCACAACGGGCATGATGATGTGGTGTGCATCCCAACCCACAACAGGCATGATGATGCGGCGTGCATCCCATCCCACAATGGGCATGATGGTGCGGTGTGCATCCCATCCCACAACGTACATGATGATGCAGCGTGCATCCCATCCCACAATGGGCATGATGATGCGGTGTGCATCCCATCCCACAATGGGCATGATGGTGCGGCGTGCATCCCATCCCACAACGGACATGATGATGCGGCGTGCATCGCATCCCACAACGGCCATGATGATGCGGCTTTCATCCCATCCCACAACAGACATGATGATGCGGCGTGCACCCCATCCCACAATGGGCATGATGATGCGGCGTGCACCCAATCCCACAATGGGCATGATGATGCGGCGTGCATCCCATCCCACAACGGGCATGATGATGCGGCGTGCATCCCATCCCACAACGGGCATGATGTGGCGTGCATTCCGTCCCACAATGGGCATGATGATGCGGCGTGCATCCCATCCCACAATGGGCATGATGGTGCAGCGTGCATCCCGTCCCACAACAGGCATAATGGTGCGGCGTGCATTCCATTCCACAATGGGCATGATGATGCGGCGTGCATCCCATCCCACAACGGACATGATGATGCGGCGTGCATCCCATCCCACAATGAGCATGATGATGCGGAGTGCATCCCATCCCACAATGGGCATGATGATGCGGCGTGCATCCCATCCCACAATGGGCATGATGATGCGGCGTGCATCCCATCCCACAATGGGCATGATGGTGCGGCGTGCATCCCATCCCACAACGTACATGATGATGCGGCGTGCATCCCATCCCACAACGGGCATGATGATGCGGCGTGCATCCCATCCCTCAATGGGCATGATGTGGCATGCATTCCATCCCACAATGGGCATGATGATGCAGTGTGCATCCCATCCCACAATGGGCATGATGGTACGGCATACATTCCATCCCACAATGGGCATGATGATGCGGCGTGCATCCCATCCCACAACGGCCATGATGATGCGGCTTTCATCCCATCCCACAACGGCCATGATGATGCGGCTTTCATCCCATCCCACAACAGACATGATGATGCGGCGTGCACCCCATCCCACAATGGGCATGATGATGCGGCGTGCATCCCATCCCACAACGGGCATGATGATGCGGCGTGCATCCCATCCCACAACGGGCATGATGTGGCGTGCATTCCGTCCCACAATGGGCATGATGATGCGGCGTGCATCCCATCCCACAATGGGCATGATGGTGCAGCGTGCATCCCGTCCCACAACAGGCATAATGGTGCGGCGTGCATTTCATCCCACAATGGGCATGATGATGTGGCGTGCATCCCATCCCACAACGGACATGATGATGCGGTGTGCATCCCATCCCACAATGGGCATGATGATGTGGCGTGTATCCCATCCCACAATGAGCATGATGATGTGGAGTGCATCCCATCTCACAACGGACATGATGGTGTGACGTGCATCCCATCCCACTATGGGCATGGTGATGCGGCGTGCATCCCATCCCACAACGGGCATGATGATGTGGCGTGCATCCCATCCCACAACGGGCATGATGATGCAGCGTGCATCCAATCCCACAACGGGCATGATGGTGCAGAGCGGATCCAATCTGATAACAGGCATGATGCTGTGGTGGCTATCATGCTCTTAGTGGTCCAAATTTTTAAAGCTACGCAATCCCCCACCCACCCCTCTAGAAAATCCTGCATATAGGCCTGCAGTGGAATACAAAATGTAAGCTGTTCAGTCTATCAGTGTACGCGCTTTACCAAGTGCTGTTCTAGTTTCAGGTCACCCCCTGTGCAAGGGCTGTTCAAATCGCTCTTTGACTCAGATGATCACAATAGACCAAGCCACCACTTTTTTCAATATGTCGTCATATGGGTTGCGCTCCACGTTCTTCAGTGCCTGCTCGAGGGTACCGTTGGAGTCGGTGTTCCCACAGGCTTGCCACCAGAAAACTCGAGGCCCGAAGAAGGGCAATATAAGAAAGTAAAACAAGTAGAATATGGAAATATAAACACAATCAAATGTCCTGGAAGGCTGCTTCGTCATTTGGCGCATAATTCTGGGGCTCCATTCTCTGCCAGTTCGCGACTCAAGCCATACCTAGCGTTGGATACCCGAAGACTCTTCGGACGACACTAGTTTGCACTTGATGTCATCTGAAAGGGTCCTTGTTTGTCTACAAACTTACCTGAAGCCCCTCATATCCTCTTTATTTTACTGTGGGCCATCCCATCCTGATTATATTTTCCCATCATCTTTCTTTGCTTTTCCACCCAAGCCCTTCTTGGTTTCCTTGTGCTTGACCCAGCCCTGTGGTGTTCATAAAGAATAAAAAAACACAATTAGTACGAAATTTATTTTATTACTTGTGTGGTTCCCTACCAGCATAAAATGACCAGCTCCGATTGCAAACTACCTTTATTTTTACGTACTTTGATATGAACACAATCAAATGGACTACACATATTAGTATCTGGTAGCGTGTTCTTTGGTGTCATTCCGTGCTTGAACCCGTGAAGGCATCGAATCGTTGATATTCTGTACGGCTGCATGATCTAGATTTTGCCAAATGTGGAGCAGATTTTGCTGCCGCTCTTCTGTATTACTTGGTTGAGGTCGACCTTTTGGCAGTTCCTGATCCATGTTCCCAGAAATGTCCTACGGCGTTCACACGTCGTCAGGAGTCTGTGGTGCCCAGGCAAGAAGCTGTCTCTTCCAGACATAGGTGGTTCTGGCCATATGGCATGCGACACCATCTTCCATCCTGCAAAAATTCCTTTCTGATTCGCTGGTATACAAGAAACCCTCTTACCACCACACCGGCAATGAATTTTGCCGTATGGAACACATTTACTGCAGGAAGATGGTGCCATTGCAGGAAGATTGATATCGGTAAGATTAAATTGGTATTGGTGCTACTGCAGCAAGACCATTTACTGCAGGAGATTAGTATCTGATAGCATGCCAAAGGACACTAGAAGAAAACGGGATGGCAAGAAATTTATTCCATGTTCGGATCACAGATAGTTTTATATATATATATATATATATGTTGGAACCCATCTGTGGATCGGTCCCATCGGCCGATGGGTCTGACCCGTTTGCGGATCCGCAGATGGGTCGCCCATCGGCCGATGGGCGACCCATCTGTGGATGCACGAGAAATGACAATGCAGACCCATCGGCCGATGGGCGACCCATCTGTGGATGCACGAGAAATGACAATGCAGACCCATCGGCCGATGGGTCTGCGCCATCTGCGGATGTGTTGTTCACCTTGAAGGAATGTGTATGCATCAATGGTGGATGTGTATGTTTATTTGAACCTAAAAATATGGGTAGAAATGGGACAAAATGTATAAATAGATGGGTAGAAATAGATAATAAAACATTTAAAAATCATCTCTGTTAAATTCCTACCACATGTAATTCCAATGACTGTGTACCTGATTGAAGAGCACCATTCTGTCAACACATTCCTTCAAGGTGAACAACACATCCGCAGATGGCGCAGACCCATCGGCCGATGGGTCTGCATTGTCATTTCTCGTGCATCCACAGATGGGTCGCCCATTGGCCGATGGGCGACCCATCTGCGGATCCGCAAACGGGTCAGACCCATCGGCCGATGGGACCGATCCACAGATGGGTTCCAACATATATATACACTACTCACAATAAGTTAGGGATATTGGCAGGTTCTTCGGTGTGGTTGATTTTGTGTATTTCTAACCCTAACAACTAACCTGTTAGGTTCTAACCCTAACAACCCACATACAATGGTCTGCCTATCCCAAAAATCAGTGAAGTGAAACACACACCTCTATAAAAAAAATTACTCACTCCCACAATATCCCTAACTTATTGTGAGTAGTGTATATATATACAGTGCATTCATAAAGTATTCAGACCCCTTCACTTTTTCACATTTTGTTATGTTGCAGCCTTGTGCTGAAATCGTTTACAGTTTTTTTCGATTGCTTAAACACGATTTTGAAAACAGGGCCCATTTTGTCAAAACACTACACACAATTCACACAACCACACACACAAGTAGCAGAACACCTCAGATCCTTTGCAAAATGAAACACTCTTGTAAAAACTATACACTCATTTATAAAAACCATATTCTGTTACCATATGAAACACACACGTTTCATATGACTTAATTCTGTTTGAACCAGTTACACACTGCTGTTGCGAACCTAAAACACTTTTAGCAATCCTACTTTTCTATGATTAGAGTACTGTAAGTGAAGTACACAGAGAAAGCGCAAATATACAATAAATTCACCAAACACCACACAAGACCAATGCTGCGGACTGATGAAAATATAATTTATTCCTCTCCATATACCCAAATCAGTCAACATGTCAACATGGAGAATCACAACAAAACATGTCCCAGTTTTCATGCTACTACAGTAGTGTGCATAACACTGTAAGCTCAACAAATATCAGACAAACGTAAAATACTGTATCCAGTACAGGTTACAATTACAGCAAAAAGAAAAAAAAATCTGAAAAAACTGAAAATACAGTACAGAAAATACCAGACATTATCTCTTCGCCTAGCTGGATCTGGCCAGAGAATTTCATCAACATCACAGGCGATATCCTCATTGGCAAGACAACGTGGGAAGAACCGTCTCGAATGTCGGATCCATCCTTGCACAGCTGCGGCGTCGATTTGGTCACAGGCCTCCTCCATGGCCTGAATGAGGGGTACCTGAGCTTGGGGCCGGAGATCGTAAACCCTCCACTACACCGCCATGCCGAGAAAAACTCTTCGATTGGGTTTAGAAACGGAGAGTATGGTGGAAGGTATAGTACTGTAAACTGTGGATGGTGTTGAAACCGGTTCTGGACCAGAGCAGAGCGGTGGAACGACACATTGTCCCAGACGACAATGTATTGCATCTGGTGCACTTGGTTTACTGCTGTGACGATGTTGTGCAATCGGTCCAAAAATGTGAGAATGTGAGGTGTGTTGTAAGGGCCCATATTGGCATGACGGAGGAGGACCCCAGTCTGTGCAATGGCAGCGCAAAGGGTGATGTTACCCCCACGTTGCCCTGGGACATTGATTATAGCCCTGTGGCCAATGATATTTCTGCCTCTCCTTCTTGCTTTTGTGAGGTTGAACCCTGCCTCATCTATGTATATGAAGTCATGCGGGATTTCCTCAGCATCCATCTGTAAAACTCTCTGAAATACAGTGAAAGACAAGATTGTGTAGTTCAGCATAGATCTAGTATACAGTAAATTTACATGTAAAAAGGTTACGTGTGCAGTATGCAACATCACAGTGCTAAAGTGAACAATACATACCTCCACATACCCATTACCCATGCCGCAGCTGTTTGACCCTCTCTGAATTCCGCTCAAAAGGCACTCGATAAACTTGTTTCATTTGAACTTGATGTCCTTTCAGGATGCGTGCCAGTGTTGACTGAGAGACCTGATGGACATTATTGAAAATGGCATGGTCACCGATACCGTTGGCTTGAATTTCTCTGAGCCTGATAGCATTATTGGCCAAAACCATGTTTATGATCTCTCTCACTTGTTCTTGCGTGAACATGGGCCCCCTTCCTCCTTGTCGTTCTCGACCCTCAATCCTATGTAGAAAAAAATACATGTAACCTGCTGTAAATGTCACAGGAAGGGGTATCAAAAGTGCTGATATGGTGCATGCAATAAGCAGCTGATTACTGTAAACTGTCGACAGATTTTATTTTACCTGTTTTCTTGTCGAAATGTCCTAATGACAGATGCCACTGTATGTCTGCTAAGATTTGGCTGAACTCTTAGTCCAGCCTCCCTCAGCGCCAATCCGTGGTTCACGACATGGTCAACTAGTGTTGCGCGATTTTCATTTGATAAATTTGGTCCTCTTCTTCTTTGAGCACGTTCTCCTCCTGCTTCAGGTCTTCCTCTTCCTCTACCTCCTTCTCCTCCTCCGTGGATTCCCCCTATCACCCTCACTCTTCGTCTTCTGACTCCTTCCATTTTGGTTGAAGACAGGTGAACTCACCTGCTGCATTTTTATAGTGCTTAAACCTGATTGGTGTGTCTACAATTAAGCAATCGTGTGTTTGCGCACCTGCTGGCTGTGTTTAACCGATTGGCTCATAGGTGTGGTAATTTGACAGTCCGTGCTTTAGAATTGCAAGGAAGTGACATCATGATATACTTCTGTGTCTAATGTATACAAGTGTGTTTAGTGTTTTGCAAATCACTGTGTGTATTGTTTTGTAAAAGGTGTGAGGCTGACATTGTGCTTATAGTGGTGCAAATCTGGGCCGATGTTTTGCTCCTTGAGTGTAAGGTTTTGATAATTGTGTAATACTTTTGATTTTAGTGTTTATGCAATCGAAAAAAACTGTAAATTCATTTTTCCCCTCATCAATCTACACTCAGTACCCCATAATGACAAAGAGAAAACAGGATTTTAGAAAGTTTTGCAAATTTATTAAAAAGAAAAAACTGAAATATCACATTGACATAAGTATTCAGACCCTTTGCTATGACATTTGAAATCCAGCTCAGGTGCCTCCCATTTCTCTTGATCATTTTTGAGATGTTTCTACACCTTGATTGGAGTCCACCTGTGGTAAATTCAATTGATTGGACATGATTTGGAAAGGCACACACCTGTCTATATAAGGTCTCACAGCTGGCAATGCATATCAGAGCAAAAACCAAGCCATGAGGTCGAAGGAACTGCCTGCAAAGCTCAGAGACAGGATTGTGTCGAGGCACAGATCTGGGGAAGCCAACAAAAAAAAATTCTGCTGCATTGAAGGTTCCCAAGAGCACAGTGGCCTCCATAATTCTTAAATGCAAGAAGTTTGGAACAACCAGGACTTTTTCTATAGCTGGCCGCTCAGCCAAACTGAGCAATCGGGGGAGAATGGCCTTGGTAATAGAGCTGACCAAGAACCCGATGGTCACTGGCTGAGCTCCAGAGATCCTGTGTGCAGATGGGAGAAACTTCCAGATGGACAACCATCACTGCAACACTCCACCGATCTGGGTTTTATAGCAGAGTGGCAAGATGTAAACCTCTCCTCAGTGAAAGACACATGAAAGCCCACAGAATCTTGTTTCTCACAGTCTGAGAGTCCTTTCGGTGCTTTTTTCCAAACTCCAAGCGGCTTTCATGTGTCTTTCACTGAGGAGAGGCTTCCGTCTGGCCACTCTACCATAAAACCCAGATCGGTGGAGTGTTGCAGTGATGGTTGTCCATCTCGAAGTTTCTCCCATCTCCACACAGGATCTCTGGAGCTCAGCCAGAGTGACCATCGGGTTCTTGGTCACCTCTATTACCAAGAGCCCTTCTCCCCCGATTGCTCAGTTTGGCCGGGCGGCCAGCTCTAGGAAGAGTCCTGGTTGTTCCAAACTTCTTCCATTTAAGAATTATGGAGGCCACTGTGCTCTTGGGGACCTTCAATGCAGCAGAGATTTTTTTGTCGGCTTCCCCAGATCTGTGCATCGACACAATCCTGTCTCTGAGCTCTGCAGGCAGTTCCTTCGACCTCATGGCTTGGTTTTTGCTCTGATATGCATTGTCAGCTGTGAGACCTCATATAGACAGGTGTGTGCCTTTCCAAATCATGTTCAATCAATTGAATTTACCACAGGTGGACTCCAATCAATGTGTAGAAACATCTCAAAGATGATCAAGAGAAATGGGAGGCACCCAAGCTAAATTTCAAGTGTCATAGCAAAGGGTCTGAATACTTATGTAAATGTGATATTTCATTTTTCTCTTTTTAATAAATTTGCAAAACTTTCTAAAATCCTGTTTTCTCTTTGTCATTATGGGGTATTGAGTGTAGATTGATGAGGGGAAAAATGAATTTAAACGATTTCAGCATAAGGTTGCAACAT
The DNA here is from genome assembly GCF_964187855.1 of Myxine glutinosa. Taxonomy (NCBI): domain Eukaryota; kingdom Metazoa; phylum Chordata; class Myxini; order Myxiniformes; family Myxinidae; genus Myxine; species Myxine glutinosa. Next base: position 69,358,046 of record NC_136271.1, read on the forward strand.
AACAAAATGTGAAAAAGTGAAGGGGTCTGAATGCACTGTGTGTGTGTGTGTGTGTGTGTGTGTGTGTGTGTGTGTGTGTGTGTGTGTGTGTGTGTGTGTGTATATATATATATGTATATATGTATATATGTATATATATATATATATATATATATATATATGTATATATGTATATATATATATATATATATATATATATATATATATATATATATATGTATATATATATATATATATATATATATATATATATATATATGTATATATATATATATATATATATATATGTATATATATGTATATATATATATATATATGTATATATATGTATATATATATATATATATATATATATATATATGTATATATATGTATATATATATATATATATATATATATATATATGTATACATATATATATATATATATATATATATGTATATATATATATATGTATACATATATATATATATATATATATATATATATATATATGTATACATATATATATATATATATGTATACATATATATATATATATATATATATATATATACATACATATATATATATATATACATATATATATATATATATATATATATATATATATATATATGTATATATATATGTATATATATAATATGTATATATACATACATACACAGGTTAAACCCCCTAATTTGACTTGGAAGCAAGGCACAGATTGAGACTTACCCCAGCAATTGCTGCACAACCTGTTAGCAACAAGTGTAGCCTGCCATGTGAACACATTGTCTCTGCCTTGCTCATCAACAATTAGCAGCTCCTCAACAAAGGCACAAATAGCCTTTGTCTATTTGTGACCACAGAGCTTTAATGTCAGTCTGCAAAGACTTGAGTACCACGCGGATGCTTCCTAGTTTGGAGGTGATGTGTTGGTATAATTTATGCACATGATGTCAGCGTCATGTCATAGGGTTAGTGTGCTTCCTTAGTTAAATTTAATGTTCCTGACTGCAAACCTCCTAATTGTCGAGGAGCAGGGCAGAGACAATGTGTTCACATGGCAGGCTACACTTGTTGCTAACAGGTTGTGCAGCAATTGCTGGGGTGAGACTCAATCTGTGCCTTGCTTCCTATTCAAGTTAGGGGGTTCAATCTGTGTTTATTACCGGCTTAGATTGGTCACAAATAAAGAATTTGCAGTATGTTGTCCTGATGAGGGAAAAATAAGTCCTCGTCGGGACGGCATGGTGTTGAAGTCATGGGGACTCACTCCGATGGAGGAGGGGTCCAATTGTATGACCATGTATTCTGGCCCTTCGGGGTCAGGATGTATGTGTTTTGATTGACCATGTCTTTCAGCCTTTAGGTTGAGGTGCATGTGTATGCCGATGGGACAGTCTTGATAGAGGGTGTGCCTTGGCTGTGGGGTCAAGGTGCACGTCCAAGGCTGTTTAAATGTTTGATTTTTTAAACCTTTTTTATTATAAAAAGGCAGGCCTCATAAGGCCCATAACAAGGGTGAAATCTAGATTGACATCTCTGCCTTTGTCTATTTGCGACCATAGAGCTTTAATCTCAGTCTGCAAAGACTTGATTACCATGCGGATGCCTCCTAGTTTGGAGGTGATGCGTTGGTATAATTTATGCACAATGCACATTATGTCAGCGTAATGTCATTGGGTTGGTGTGCTTCTTTAGTTATGTATATTAATTTATATATATATATATATATATATATATATATATATATATATATATATGTGGCGGTTACCTTATGTGCAGGTAACCGCATGTGGCGGTTACCTTATGTGCAGGTAACCGCATGTGGCGGTTACCTTATGTGATTACCTTATTTGGGCATAATACATGTGCACGGGCCTGTTGGACTTGTGGTTGTGCGGACGTGACGCACGCGCGGTTGCCGGAGCCACGCCCTCTGAAGAGGGCTTTTGGCTTTATATAAGCGTGCCGACTTCCGTTCGAGTTTAGTGTGCTGGATCTTGCTGTTACAATAAACCATCTTCGAACCCTACGAATGGCCTCGTTCTCTCGCCTTCCGCGACTCCTAAACTGGTGACCTCCGACTGCCCCCGAACGGATTCGGGGGCTGCGAACGAACACGGCAAGCGCGCCCGAGCCAGGGAAGCCACCTAAGCTGGTGACGCCGGCTTATCCCGCACGACTTCGGGCGCAGTTTCGAACGCGGTTTCGAAATGCCGGAGTTTCGGTAACGACGACGGCCATGACTATGAGGTTCGCGCACCGCGCTCGGCTCCTCCTCTATGACCAGAGAGGCGAGCCTGGTCCAAGACCCTCCGAAGGCACGGCTGCTTCGTCACCTTCGCGCGCACTGACGTTGGCGGCACGGCTGCTTCGTCACCTTTGCGCGCACTGACGTTGGCGGAACGGCTGCTTCGTCACCTTCGCGCGCACTGATGTTAGCGGCACGGCAGCTTCGTCACCCTCGCGCAACTACAGCTACAGCCCGCGTGTCCAAAGCTGCAACTACTTCTCCGACTCTGCATCCTCGGGAGGCCTGCGAGGAACCTCGGCAGCCTACCCTCGGCCCGGCTCTGTTCCACCCGCGGCCCGGCTCTGTTCCACCCACGGCCCGGCTCTGTTCCACCCGCGGCCCGGCTCTGTTCCACCCGCGGCCCGGCTCTGTTCCACCCATGGCCCGGCTCTGTGCCACCCGCGGCCCGGCTCTGTGCCACCCGCGGCCCGGCTCTGTGCCACCCGCGGCCCGGCTCTGTTCCACCCACGGCCCGGCTCTGTTCCACCCGCGGCTCGGTTCGATTTCACCAGCAACCTCGGGAGGCCCGCGAGGAACCTCGGCAGCCTCCCCCGAGGACTCGACCAGCCCCTCGGTCGCCTCAGCCTACGCATAGACCCGTGGAATGCATTCTGGGGGGACGTATGTGGCGGTTACCTTATGTGCAGGTAACCGCATGTGGCGGTTACCTTATGTGATTACCTTATTTGGGCATAATACACGTGCACGGGCCTGTTGGACTTGTGGTTGTGCGGACGTGACGCACGCGCGGTTGCCGGAGCCACGCCCTCTGAAGAGGGCTTTTGGCTTTATATAAGCGTGCCGACTTCCGTTCGAGTTTAGTGTGCTGGATCTTGATGTTACAATAAACCATCTTCGAACCCTACGAATGGCCTCGTTCTCTCGCCTTCCGCGACTCCTAAATATATATATATATATATATATATATATATATATATATATATATATATATATATAATATATGCATATATATAATATATATACGTATATAAATTTTTTCTTTGTTTGTTTGTCTGCACACGCTAATCTTCTGAACGGTGAAAGATAGGAGGAAACCTCTGATACAAAAAAATGTTGGGACGGGCCCCAGGAAGGTTATAGGCGAGGTGGCGAGGCCGCCTCGGCCGGTCTTGGCCCGTTTCGCAATTAAAAGCTGAGCTGAATTATAGTAGTCAATCTTCTACGGCCGTGAGTAAAAGCTGAATTATCGTAGTAAATTCATTCAAAAAGAACTAAAAATGTCGGGACGGGCCCCGGGAAGGTTATAGGCCAGGTGGCGAGGCCGGTCGAGGCCGCCTCGGCTGGTCTGGGCCCGTTTCACAATTAAAAGCTGAGCTGAATTATAGTAGTCAATCTTCTACGGCCGCGAGTAAAAGCTGAATTATCGTAGTAAATTCAATCAAAAAGAACCAAAAATGTCGGGACGGGCCCCGGGAAGGTTATAGGCCAGGTGGCGAGCCCAGTCGAGGCCGGTCTGGGCCCATTTCGCAATTAAAAGCTGAGCTGAATTATGGTCGTCGATCTTCTACGGCCGCGGGTAAAAGCTGAATTGTAGTAGTAAATTTATTCAAAAAGAACCCGGGCGACGCCGGGTGCTTTCGGCTAGTATATATATAAATTTATATATATATACACTACCGGTCAAAAGTTTTAGAACACCTCAATTTTTCCAGTTTTTATTGAAATTTACGCAGTTTAACGTCTCAATGTATTAAAAAAGAAATCATAGAATCATTTTGTTTAACAAAATTTCATCTAAATTTTTGACTCAGCAAAGTATCCGCATTTTGCAGATATAACCGCCGAACACACTCATGGCATTCTTTCTACAATGGAAATCAAATATTGTTCGGGAAGTTTATTCCTAAAACTGTTGCAGAAATTCCCACAAATGTGTTGCACTTGCAGGTTGATTTGCTTTCACCCTTCTGTCCAGTTCATCCCAAACCAGCTCGATGGGGTTTAAGTCTGGAGACTGTGCTGGCCATTCCATGATTTGAAGCCAACTGTCTTGTTCTTTTCCTCGAAGGTAGTTTTGACATCGCCTGGAGGTGTGTTTAGGGTCATTATCTTGCTGTAGGATGAACCCCTGACCAACTAGGCGTATACCAGAGGGTATTGCATGGCGCTGCAAAATGCTCTGGTAGCCCTTGTGGTTCAGGGTGCCAGTCACTCTGTGCAAGTCGCCGACTCTGGATCCAGCAAAAGAGCCCCAGACCATCACGCTTCCTCCTCCATGTTTGACAGTTGGTGTCACACACTGAGGAACCATCCTTTCGCCTCCTCGACGGCTTAAAAAACCCTGCGTGATGAATCAAAGATTTCAAATTTTGATTCATCGGTCCATAAGACCTTCTTCCAGTCTTCAGTGGTCCACTGGCGGTGCTTCATGGCCCAGGCAAGCCTCTTTTTCTTATTTTGCCATCTTAGCAATGGCTTTCTTACTGCCACTCGACCTGTCAAACCTGCAGCTCGACGTCTTCTCTTCACAGTTGAAACTGAGACTTGCTTACTTCGACCAGTGTTAAGCTGTGCTTGAAGCTGTTGTCCTGTGAGCCACCTATCACGCTAGCTGTTGACTATTAGAAACTTATCTTCTGATTCTGTTGTGGATTTGGGTCTGAAGTCCTTGGTGTCCTTGTGTTTTATACTTCTCCCACCCTCTCACCCTGTCCCACCCTCCCACCCTCCCACCCCCTCCCATCCTCCCACCCTCCCACCCCTCCCCCTTCCCATGCCGCCTCCCCCCAAGCCCTCTCCCTCCCACATATCTCGAATCCCTATGTCCCTGCTCTCAAATGTTGTGTTTATGTGCTTCCCCTTCTCTCCCCATCTTGTCTACCGCTCCCCTTTTTATATACTTTGTTTGTTTGTCTGTTTGATTTGTTTGTGTGATAAATGTTAGCTCTTTCACGAGCCTCGATTATGTATACAAAAAAAAAGAAAAAAAAAAGACCTCTTCCTGTCAGAGTTTCCTCCAGTTTCCAATATACTACTTCCTGCAGTGCAATGTTGTCCAAATAATGCTTCTGAGGGTGTAATTAGTCTGTTCCAATACTGCTTTTTTACAGACAGGAGGTTTGTAATCAAGTAATCAGCAGAGGTTGGGACACCTGTAGGAATTGTTTGCATCAACTTTCAAGGCTTAATTTACTTACATTTCTGCAGAACACCTGTAAGTTGTTAACCCATTACTTGTTCCCTGAAGAAGGCCTTTTTTACAATATGACTGTGCAATTTACATTATTTTCCCATTTTTGCTAACCTAGACTTTTTTTTCATCTCGAGCAGTTTACTGATTACCTTTGCACTATTTCAGATTAGTCACTGGACTTGAATTGCTTAAATTTCAATAAAAACTGGAAAAATTGAGGTGTTCTAAAACTTTTGACCGGTAGTATGTATGTATATATATATATATATATATATATATATATATATATATATATTGTTACGGACGCGGTTAAGATGTTATTTACCGAGCGGTGGTATTGCCGCGACCTAACAGTTCCCCCGATTCTTCCCCAACTCACCCAATTCCACCCAAACGTTGGCCAAATCGCGCTATGCTAAATCAATGATGGAAAGGACACAACGACTGGGATAGATGAAACGACGCAAGGGGTACAGTTCTCAAGACCTCCGGAGGAGGATATAATTACAGTGGTGGAGAAAAGGGGGTAGATTACAAGGTAGTGAGGTAAAGACACAGAAGAGATAGGCACTTAATTACAGTCTTATCTTATCCCAGACAGACCACAGACAAACGGAACAAGGTAGACTTACACAGGGATTGATGGCAGGAAGGACAGGTAGGTTGATAGCACAAGGTGCACCTTGGCTCGGGGACAGGATCAAGCACGGTCCAAGAGATGCAGGGAGGTGTCACAGCGCTCGGAAGGGACGTCTCTCTTGCTTCAAGCTCAGCGCGCATCTGACGTCACCTCCCTCTTCCTGCGCATGCTCAGCGGGGAGTGACACGCCCTCGGCTGGTTGGCTCCGCCCCCCTGGGGCCGGTCCGCCGCTTCCATTGGGTGCGGGGGTTACCGGGCTCCGCCCTTGACGAGGAGCTGACAGGGAGCCCCTATTTGGTAACCCCATCGAGCACATGTTCGATGGCGGCTCGTTGGGAAGGCCTCGTGCCCTCCCAACACCCCCTACCAACCAAGCCGGAGTGAGGACGCGCACTCCCTGTGCACGCCGCTGCCGTTGCTGTTGTTGTTGTTGTTGTTGCTGAACCGTGAGGAAGAGCTGCGGGGAGGTATTGGGAGGTCCTAAACTTCCTAACGGTGCCATACAATCACATTCTGGTGCAACGAAGGGTCAGAATTAATGGAAACGAGTCCTTAACTGACATAGACTAAGAATAACTAGCAAGATGTCCTATAGTTGTCTTACATGAGATGCGGTGAACCTGGGCACGACATTTAATGGAGGAAATAGGGGGAGGTCGGGTCTACAGAGTGTTGTTTACAGAAAATGGGACTAGGGAATGGTGGATTGGGGATAGTTGGGAAGTATTGAGGAAATAGGGGAATATTTACAAGCGGATATGGATGGATGCAAATCCCATATCCGCAACATTGCACCCTTCTCTACCTCGGGGCGTCCCGACCCGATAAATTTTTACCTACTTTAGTGTGGCACTCAGATGTAGTTCCCTCTACTATTAACTCAACCCTGAGTGCGACAGTTTTACAGATGTTCACAAATGAGTAAATATGTCCCCCTGCGACGTTGCACCCTTCTCCTAACAGAAACACACCCACAGGATAACCGAATCGCGGAAAGCATCCTCAAACTAAACATACAGCCGGTAGGGAGCATTATTTATACAACACTGATATTTACACTACGATCCAGGACCTGTTCTTTGAGGAACACATGCAGATGTTATGCATAGGGAGAGCACGCATGCCAGCATCGATACACCAACCCACGAGTGCCCTGTGGCCCTACGGCCTTTAATACTGTGCAGAGCACCCCATCCAAGCACCAAAAGCACCACCCCATTACGCACAGTCAGCACCATCCGGTGCACCAATAAAGTGTTCATAAAAATGCACAATTAAGTGTCCATGGTCACCGGTGGTGTCGCAGCCGGCCGATGTTCTGCCGCTGGTCTTGCCTTCATGGAGTGCACTTGGCCTTCTGGCTTCTTTAGAAATAAAGAAAGGCGCCAACCGCGTCCATTTCTAAATTGTGGCCGTCAGGGGGGCCAACTAAAAGTGGTTCACCTGTATGGCATAGGTGCCACGTTGACCCAGAGGTCCATCCACGGGTGGTGCTTGACCGCCAAAGAACTGCGGTCCATTGTGGGCGGCCACCAAAATTGCGGTCCATATGGTGTATCGATCCAGGCAGCAAGCAGCGGAAGTACAGGCCCACAACTGCGGAGCCAGCACCTCTCTCTCCTCTCTCCCTGCCCCAAAGCCAGATCCTCGGAGGTGGGAGACAAAAGAAGACAAGTGAGTAAGGTGGTAAGGGCGCAAAAGTGCACGCAGTACTAGGTAATGCACACTGGGGGCATATGGGAACCAGGTGAGACAGGTACGTTCCTATCGTACGCCCCCCCCCCCACCAGGTAACCTACATTGCCCCTCCCTTACCCCTTACTGTATCCACAAAACACAACACTACCCATAAACATGTACTTTACACATCACCAACGTCCCTACTGTCTTCCCCGTTCCTCCCATAAACCAAATTCGTCTTCTCTCACTCCTAACCAATCAAATTTGCCATTTCCAACTCTCATCAAAATCTGCCATCTCCAACTCAACATCAAAATCTGCCATCACCAATTCATCATCAGTCCCTCCTAAGGAGGGAGAGATGGAATCACCCCAATGTCTTATCCACGTCGTGATGCGTCTCACAAATCCAAACAGCAATTCTCATTTCCTGCAACACAAAACAAAGAAAACACAGGTGTGGAGTCATCATCATCACCTCAGGTAAGTGGCTGCGTATGGTGCGACAGGTTCATCAATCCTAACTATTTCCTAAATGACTTTAACAACTTTACATTACCCGGGGTCTTTCTCCTGCCAAACCATTGGCCCTCATTACTCTATGTGGTTCGAAGAACCAAAATCCCATTGACCATCTGTGGTGCACACCATCAATTTGGGTCTCACTCCCCGATTCAACACTCGGTGCCCCCGCACAATTTCGGTGGCTGGGTCGTGTGACGCTCCCAGCTGGTCCGCCCACCTGCACACCTCCACCACTGTTGTTGCCTACCGAGCTCACCTGCTCCTCACCCTAACCTAACTAACTGGGGAAGGCCCTCTCGCACTCTCACCCCCTCAGTGCCCTCTCTGGCACGGGCTGCCCGATCCACACCCGGGATCCTCAGGCACCCACTGACACTAACGGCTCCCAGAGCCCACCTGCGGCCTCACCTGGCCGACATCTAACAGTGGCGGAGTGCCCAACCATTCACACTCATACTAACAGGCCACACGACCAGCCAATTTCACCACACCAATGCACCCATCCACAATACCATTCTGCAACCGCACCACAAATGCCAATATCCAACCACAATTTACCTATACCTTCTAACTATTCTTTAAACTACCCTCCCCGGGTACTCGTGAAAAGGGGTCCACTCTTCCCCCATCCACACCTTCGCACCATGCACACCACTCCGTACCACTTACTCCAACTCTCTCCACACCACTCATTCTCTGCTCCATATATTCCACACACCTGTACTTGCACACCTGTGCTCTCATACTTGGTGCCGCCTGCACCCTTCTCTCCCCCAAGCGCATTCACGCTGATCCACAACACTCCCTACTCATACACTGCTCCACACACCTGTCCAGTTCTCACACAGCATCATCTCATCTAACTACTCCCCTCTGAAACTTGCGCTTCTCTGTCTTCCCTTACACTCAGCGCTCCCACGTCATTATCAAACACACTAAACTACCTGCGTCCCCACTACAGGTATCAGTCACTATCTAGACCTTAATGTTACCTAATGTCATCTTCGCTAGATCCCTACACACAATATCCTAACCCACCAGGGGCTAGTTTTCACTGCCATACACCCCATAATCTATAGCGCATCTGCCCCCAATCATGGGAAGGGTGGCAGGGATGCCACCCTTACCCACCGGGCCCATTGCTCATCAATCCCCCAGTCCTCTGGCACTAATAAGCCCCCCTTATTCAGAGGTACTGGGTCCAGCCTCGGCATCTAAAGCCGAGGCAATCCACGGGGGCGCCTGCTCGCCGGTGTAAGGCCTTATCCGGTCGGCGTGGACGATCCGAGGGAGGGCTCGTGGCCCCATTTTGATTTTTACTACCACGTCACAGACTTGCGACAGGACGACCCCCGGGCCTTGCCAGGGAGAGGTGAGTTTTGGGCACCTACCCTTCCTCCTCCGGGGATTGAAGAACCAAATCTTCATCCCCGGAGTGTACTGACTCCCCTGGCTCCGGCGGTCGTACCTGCGCTTCATCTTTTCCCCCGCCAGATGGAGCTGGCGGCGGGCGAAGGCATGGACTAGCTCCATGCCTTCCTCTAGGTGACGTGCGTACCCCTCCCTCGGCGGGTTAACCACTGTGTCTGGCACGGGACGGCATAGCAAGTCGGGGGGAGCCCGTAACTCCCGCCCATACATAAGCAACGCTGGACTGCATGCGGTGGCCCCGTGCTGGCTGGTTCGGTAGGCCATGAGCAAATAAGGGAGATGTTCGTCCCAGTCATCCTGACGGGTGGCGGTGAACAGTGCCAGTTGTTGGATTAAAGTTCGGTTGAATCTTTCCACCATCCCGTCAGATTGAGGTCTTAAAGGCGTTGTTCTTGTTTTCCGAATTGACAGGAGACTGCACACATCTTTTAGCAATTTGCTCTCAAAATTTCGTCCCTGGTCGGTGTGCATCTCCTGTGGAATCCCATGCCGGCACACAAATCCTTCCACGAAGGCCTGCGCTACCACCCCTGCTTCTTGGTTGGGGAGGGCGTAGGCCTCCGGCCACTTGGTGAAGTAGTCCATCACAACGAGGATGTACTTATTACCTAGGCGGGTGCGGGGTAGTGGGCCTAGGATATCCATGGCCACCCGCTCTAGGGGGGCCCCCACCTGGTGTAATTGAAGGGGGGCCCTCATCCTCCGTGCTGGTCCCTTTTTGGCAGTACAGGCGTCGCATCTCCGACACCAGTCCTGTATGTCGCGCCCCATATTCACCCAATAAAACCTCCGGTGTACCTGCGATGTCGTCTTTGTCCTGCCCAAATGGCCGCCGGGGCGGGTACCATGCACCTGTTGCAATATATCGGTCTTAAATTTATTTGGGACTACCACCAGCCAGGAAGTTTTATCAGAGGGAACCTCCACCCACTTGCGATACAAGATGTTATCCTTCAATTCCAGGGTTTTCCACTGAGCCCAATATGCCTTGGTCTGTGCCCCGAGGGGGGTGACCTCTTCCCCATTAGGTCTTTGCCCCAATCTCACCCATTCGTGCACCGGTCCCAGTACGGGGTCCTCCCGCTGGGCCGCGCTCCAAGCCAAAGTTCCGAATTCCTCATCTGCGGTTAGTGGCAAAATTGGCCCTCTCACCCGGGTTGCACGGACAACAAGGATTGGGTCCGAATCGCCCAATTGTTCCCTCTCCTCGTGTCTCGCACAAAATTTGCAGTTTTCCCCCAGACAAGGACGCCGAGAGAGTGCGTCCGCATTACCATGGGCCTTCCCGGCCCTATGGGCCACATCAAAATCGTACTGCTGCAACTTTTCCAACCACCTTGCAATTTGGCCCTCCGGTTCCTTGAACCGGAGGAGCCATTGCAAGGAGGAATGGTCAGTTCTAACCAAAAATTTCCGCCCGTACAAGTACGGGTGGAAATGGTTCATGGCAGCCAGCATAGCCAATAACTCTTTGCGAGTGACACAATAATTTCGCTCGGGCCTACTTAAGGCCCGACTATAGTAACCAATCACTCTCTCCACGCCCTCCTGTGTCTGAGACAAAACTGCGCCCAATCCTTCCTGGCTCGCATCCGTGTCCAGGGTAAATGCCCCGTTGCTAGTGGGGTAAGCTAGAAGGGGTGCGGATGTTAGACACCCCTTCAATTTTTGGAAGGCCTCGTGGCACTCCCGCGTCCAATTAAATCGCGTCCCCTTCTCCGTAAGCTGGTGGAGGGGACGGGCCAACTCCGCAAATTTCGCCACGAAGCGCCGGTAGTAGGAGCAGAGTCCCAAAAATCCCCGCACCTCCTTGATGGTACGTGGTGCGGGCCACTCCTCTACCGCTTTAATTTTGTCTGGGTCCGTTTTTACCCCCTCGCAACCGATGACGTGGCCTAAATAGGCCACCTCCTTGGCAAACAAGGTGCACTTACTGGGGCTCAGTTTCAACCCTGCCTGTCTGAGGCACCTAAACACCTGGTCCAAATTAGCTACTGCCTGGGGGAACGTTTTGGCATGTACTAGGACGTCATCCAGGTACACCAGGCATGATTGCCATGGCATGCCGCCTAGTACATGTTCCATCAATCTTTCAAAGGTGGCGGGGGCGTTACACAAACCAAACGGCATCACAGTAAACTGATACAGTCCCTTACCTGTGGAAAATGCCGTTTTCTCCTTCCCTGCCCTCTCCATCTCCACCTGCCAATACCCACTCTTGAGGTCCAAAGTTGAGAACCAATTTGAGCCCGCAACGGCATCGAGGGTGTCATCAATCCTTGGCAGGGGATATGAGTCCTTGAGTGTCACGTTGTTTAGCTGGCGATAGTCCACGTAGAACCGCGTGGTCCCATCCTTCTTTTTGACCAGCACAACAGGTGACATCCAAGGACTTCCTGAGGGCTCGATCACGCCTGCGTCGAGCATTTTTTCAACCTGCTCGTCAGCTTCCGCCCTCTTGCTCCAAGGGAGCCGTCGGGCGGCCTGACGAATAGGCCGGGCCTCACCGGTGTGGATCTGATGTTTCACCAGGCCCGTACGTCCAATATCCTCGGTGGACAGGGAGAAGAGGTCCAAATGGGACCCAACCAGTTTGTGTAAGGCCTCCCTCTGGGTACCTCCCAACTCTACGCTACTACGATTTACCATCTCGCAAATGGGATCGGGCCAATTCCTACTTCTTATTGAAGGCTCCCCCTGGGGCCGGCTCGGCTGGATGTTCTCGCCCCTCACTGTCGCGACTTCCTCAACTGGGGTGCAGCCAGCTACCCTCGTGCCCCTTACTATAGTGCGTGGTTCTGTACTTATATTTATTACTCGGACGGCCACTACCGGTCCGTCCGTTTTTACAAGGGTGCGGCCCACGATTAAACCCGGTATGGACTGCGCTGCCACCGGTTCGACCAGGCCGCAGGACTCCTGCCATGTTGGGCGAGCTGCCCATCGGGCCGGCACTATCGCCTCGGCCCTTGGAGGAATGGTCACGGCCTCGGAAGCCTCCAGCTCCGCTCTCTCGGCCGTGCTCACTCCCCCTAACGGCAGCTCTTCTACTCCCACCTGCAAGATCCCCCGGCACAAGTCGATTTTACAACCGCTGGCAGTCAACAAATCCAACCCTATTAAACATGGGTCGCACACCTCCGCCACCCAAACATCTATCTCCCTCCTTACCGACCCTAACTTGAGGGTCACAGAACCACGCCCTATGATCGGGGCCGTTACCCCGGTAGCAAGTTGCAAACTATAGTTTTGCAGGCGCTGGATCTTATCCCAGCCACCTGCGCTCGAATCAAGGACCACAGGGCTGATGATCGTGGCGCTAGCTCCTGTGTCCACTACGGCGTCTACCCCCACGCCGGCAATTTTGCATCTGATTGTCAGGCTACCGGTTCCAATTTGGCCACAATAAATGACCTGTCGCGTCAATGAGGGCTCTCCTCCATCCTCTTCTGCCGAACACCGCCCTACGTGCCCAACACCTTCTAGTTTCCCGGGGTCTGGCGGGGGGGTGTCTGGGGTCGGCTAACCCGCTCCCCCCTGGGCAGAGTTGAGGACCTCAACCGCCGGGGATCATCCCGGCGCGTGGCTCGACAGTGCCGCGCCAGGTGACCCAGACGGTTGCAAGTATAGCACCTCACCTGATACGGTGCTTGTCTCCGGAATACCAAATTTCCCCCCCTGAAGGTCCGAATTGGATTACCCGCTCGTGGTCCACCGCGGGCCACCTCCGGGGCCGCCTACCATGGTCCAGGTCCCGCCAGGCGCTGGTCCACCAGCCTCCGGACCATGCCCGCCAGGTCAGGACTCACGTCGGGGGCGGGCCCCCTAAGGGGGCCTCCCTCCATCGGGGGTCCCACCTGGCGGACCGCCATTGCGTGACGCTCGCTCCCCCGGGCCAGGGTCCTCGCTGCTTCCCAACGGGCTGCAGCATCAGCCGCCTGGCTCAGAGTCTGCGGGCGCCACATGGCGAGCTGTTGCCGGAGCTCAATATCCGGGAGGGCCTGGATAAAATGGTCCAGCGCCAGGCTTTCCCGGGAATCCGCTGCCATGTTAGCATGTGCGATCCCCACTGCGCGGCGAATGTCGTGGGCAAGTTCCCCGATGGCTTCCTGGGGCTTGCGTTTTCGCAGCGCGAGCTGAGCTTTAACAAGCTCGCTCTGCTGTTCAATGCCGAATCGATTAATTAGGGCATCGCGGAGGGCTGGCAGGGTGAGAGCACCCAGTGGTAATGCCGTCAGCACCTCCGCCGCCGCGCCGCGCAATGCGGCCACCAAGTGTACTCCACCTACGTCCTCACCCCAACCGTTGCCCTTACACACACAGTCAAACTGCGCCAGGTACGCGCGTAGATCACTCTTGCCGTCATACGGCGCGAGTGGGACCTTGTGGGACCACCTCGTATGCGAGTCGTTGCCCGCCTGCTGGACCCCGTGCGTCACCCCTTGCGGGGTCAGCGCGGGGCCGAACCGGCCGGGCCCCCACAGTACATTACCCCCATGGGGCTCCCGTGCCTCCCCTGTCCCTCTAAAAACTACCCCTGTTGGTGTCGATGCATGGGTCACGCTTCCGCAACCCGCTACCCATTCCATACCACCACAACCTGGCTCACTCACACCTCGCACCTCTCCCATCACCGGACCCTCTTGCTCGCACCCTCGTTCCAAACACTCCGGACCAGCCATACACCTCACTCGTGGCCTCTCACGAACATCCGGGTCCATCTCGACCCCCAAGCTTATTAAATCACCTGGCGCATCATACACACGACCATATTGGTCACCACTTACACCGGGTCCTCTTTCTCTTCGCTTCTCCTCCGTCACCTGCGAATCCCTCATCCGGTTAATGAGCACATCATCACGATCCGAACACAGACTTTGGACCAATTCTTTTACTTCCTCCTTTATCTCTTTCTTATCCTCTCTCCGTCGCTTCTTAATTTCGCTCACCCCTTCTTCCACTTCTTCTAATTTCTGCTTCACCTCCTTCATCTCCTCGTGCGCCCCCTTAAGTTCTTCCTCTAACTCCACCTTATTTTTTTCTATGTGCTCCCGCACCTCCCGCTCTTTAACCTCCATCACCTCTACCACCTTGTTCATTTTCCTCGTCAGGTCCTCATGTACCGTCTGACACTCTTTTTTACCCCTACGTCCTTTTTCATCTCCTTCTGTGTTGATTTTAATCCCTCTATTACCGCTGTGTTCTTCTTTACCTGGTTCCCCAACTCCTTTTGTCCCACTGTCAGCTGTTCTACTCCCAGCGTCAACTCCTCTATACCACCTTGCAATTTTACAGTCCCCTTTCTCACCTCCTTCTCCATGCGCTCCTTACAGTGCCTCACCTCCTCGCGCACTCCTCCGACCTCCTCACTCACACCTCTTCTGATCTCTTCTCCCATCACTTGCATCTCCTGCCCAGATGCCACCCTCATCTGCTCCATTTCCTCCCTGTGAGCATCCAACTTAGTTTCTACCCCCATTCTGACCCCCTCTATCTGCTGCCCCATTTGTTTAACTTCCCTTTCCGCTTGGTCCCTCATGTCCCTCAATTTGCCTTCCATACTATTTTCTAACCCCTCTAACCCCTTTTTCATCCCTTCCATTTGATTCTCTTGAGCGGCCATTCTGTTTTCTACCCCCATTAACCCCTCCTGTATTTCCCCTAATCTATTGTCTAATCCCTCTATTCTACTCCCTAACCCTCCGATCTGGGCCCCCATGTCATTCCTCAATTTCTCGCTATTGGACCCCATCCTTTGTTCTAACCGTTCCCCCATTTCTCCCATTTTGCCCCCCATTTCGCCCCCCAATCGCTCACTATCAGCCCTCATTTGCTCACTCTGAGCCCTCGCTCCGTCCCTCATTACCCCCATCATTCTGCTTTCCAATTCTTCTCCATTCTTGTCCATAAGGGCCTTCATTTGTATAAAAAAAAGGTTCAAATCCACCAGCGGCGCTGCTACGGTCGCGGCCGCGGTCGCCGTAGCCATGTGCGAGGCGCCATTTTGCGCGCCCGTAACCTCGTGCGCGAGGACGCCATTTTGCGAACCTGCCGCCCTCACTGCTTCGCTCTCCTCATGTCCCTCAATTTGGTCCTGGATCGACCCTGCCTCACTCTCCTCTACCGGAACCCAGCCGTCTTGATCTCCCATAGCGCGACTTCAAAATTCGGGTTTTGTAAAACAAAATCAAATTTCGGTGACTTGTAATTTTGAGCGCGTTAAGCGCGCTTCGGGTCCGTATCTCACTCCCGACACCAATTGTTACGGACGCGGTTAAGATGTTATTTACCGAGTGGTTACCGAGCGGTGGTATTGCCGCGACCTAACAGTTCCCCCGATTCTTCCCCAACTCACCCGATTCCACCCAAACGTTGGCCAAATCGCGCTATGCTAAATCAATGATGGAAAGGACACAACGACTGGGATAGATGTAACGACGCAAGGGGTACAGTTCTCAAGACCTCCGGAGGAGGATATAATTACAGTGGTGGAGAAAAGGGGGTAGATTACAAGGTAGTGAGGTAAAGACACAGAAGAGATAGGCACTTAATTACAGTCTTATCTTATCCCAGACAGACCACAGACAAACGGAACAAGGTAGACTTACACAGGGATTGATGGCAGGAAGGACAGGTAGGTTGATAGCACAAGGTGCACCTTGGCTCGGGGACAGGATCAAGCACGGTCCAAGAGATGCAGGGAGGTGTCACAGCGCTCGGAAGGGACGTCTCTCTTGCTTCAAGCTCAGCGCGCATCTGACGTCACCTCCCTCTTCCTGCGCATGCTCAGCGGGGAGTGACACGCCCTCGGCTGGTTGGCTCCGCCCCCCTGGGGCCGGTCCGCCGCTTCCATTGGGTGCGGGGGTTACCGGGCTCCGCCCTTGACGAGGAGCTGACAGGGAGCCCCTATTTGGTAACGCCGTCGAGCACATGTTCGATGGCGGCTCGTTGGGAAGGCCTCGTGCCCTCCCAACACCCCCTACCAACCAAGCCGGAGTGAGGACGCGCACTCCCTGTGCACGCCGCTGCCGTTGCTGTTGTTTTTGTTGTTGTTGTTGCTGAACCGTGAGGAAGAGCTGCGGGGAGGTATTGGGAGGTCCTAAACTTCCTAACGGTGCCATACAATCACATTCTGGTGCAACGAAGGGTCAGAATTAATGGAAACGAGTCCTTAACTGACATAGACTAAGAATAACTAGCAAGATGTCCTATAGTTGTCTTACATGAGATGCGGTGAACCTGGGCACGACATTTAATGGGGGAAATAGGGGGAGGTCGGGTCTACAGAGTGTTGTTTACAGAAAATGGGACTAGGGAATGGGGGATTGGGGATAGTTGGGAAGTATTGAGGAAATAGGGGAATATTTACAAGCGGATATGGATGGATGCAAATCCCATATCCGCAACAATATATATATATATATATATATATATATATATATATATATATAATTATTTATTTATTTTTACAATCGGGGGTGTTAATTTAATATACTTGCCATCAGATGTCAGGACATTTTATATACATGCTATATTAAAAAAGAGTTTCTTGGATTATTGTATCTCGTATCTATAACATGTTATGAACACCACATCTATATACTTTTGAGTCTCACTATTACAAAGGGAGATTACAATAAATCGTGTCGTATCCCCCGTCTGCATTGATGATTTCCATTTTACTTCTTCGGAACGCAACACAAGGTTGTGGGGTAACAATATTGGCTGAGGACACGGCTGTGCCGCTGATGCAATGCCCTCTTTAGGCTCGGGCAGGAATTTGTTAATGGTGCTGGTAATAGCTCACCTACTCTACACAAAGGACACGGCACACACATTGATGAATCGGCTTGCCTATTTAACACTGGGATGACAATTTATAGCTGGGCCGAGGTTCAAACCTCGGCTAAATTGCTTAGAGGTGAGTGTGCGGACCTCTAGAATCTAGACCAACCTGCCAGCCCAATTGTGCTCCTAATTCGCAAATAATTTTTTTTGTTAAAGCTCCAGTGGTCAGAGATTACATTGAATATTTCACACGTATGCTCCAAGACGAACAAATCTCAAGATGGTATTCAAAATAACTTGAATGACTCAATCGGCTAACAGCTCAATCAGAATAATCAGGCTGAGGAATGGAGCTTTGGAAAGCTGCGATATGAAACTGGTCACGAATGCCAAATGAAGCCAACTTGGAACATGGATCGACCCATTTTATGACTCATTCATAACTCGCCACAGCTCTAAGCTCAGTTTCAGTGGATGACAAAGCACGCTCAATTTACTTATAAAACAAGCCAAGGTGGGTTAGGCACCCAATTTTGGTAAATGCAAAACACACAAAAACACACAAAAATGCAAAATGTTGTAAATCCTGAAAATTGCAAACACATTTGTGCCTATCATGTAGTTGTCAGAAAAACAATTTGCTCAACAACTTTATTCTTGTAGGGTCTTGTAGTTGGAGAAACAATCCTTGTGCTGTGGTTTATAAATGATAGGGAATTTTTTATTTCATATTATTTTATTTGTTTATTTTATTATTATTTTATTATTATTATTATTTTTTTAATATATATTTTTATTTTATATTTATATTTTATTTATATTTTTTATTTTATGTCATATTATATGTTATTTCATCTTCTTTTATTTACATTATTAGATCAAGCATGAACTAACTGTCCAAGGATTTTCTCAGGTACGATGGACGAAGACAGCGGGAGCAGTGCAGGATAAGAAGTATGAGACTACGGTGTACAATGCAACACTGCGCATTGAATGCATCCAGCGGCTCCAGGCCGGGCGTTACTACTGCCGTGCGGATAACGGAATTGGGCAGCCAGCCATAAAATCCTTCCGGGTTGACGTGTACTGTAAGTTCATATTTTTAATTTTTTTTTAATATTTACATATAATCCGGGCTTGTTGACTTGGAGCGATGAGAGGAGGAAGTGCGTGGTGTTATCCAGGATGAGGTTGTTGAATGAACGTCTGTGACCGAGCAAAGCTGAGTTGGGGCAGATAGTTAAAGGTTAAAGATTATTGATAGCAAATGCTTATTGGGCTGGCATTCGATTCTCATTTCAGCCTGCTAATTGCATCATTAATTGGGTGCAGCTGTGCCGCTGATGCAGCGCCCCTTTTTGCTTCATGCATGAATTTGGAATTTAGCCAGTGCCACCAACTAAAGGTGGGTTTTCACGGGACACGCGAACGGTTCGCGAAGGATGCGAATGTCGAAAAAATGGCAAAGTCCAACATTCGTATTCTAGGCTCCAAAAGTTCGCCAAACATGCGCGGGGGTTCGGAAGCGTCGTCAATTGTTCGCAGGAGTCGTTTTTTGTTCGGCGGGAATTTCAAAAAAGTTTGAAATTCCCGGCGAACAATTGCCGACGCTTCCGAACCCCCGCGCATGTTTGGCGAACTTTTGGAGCCTAAAATACGAATGTTGGACTTTGCCATTTTTTCGACATTCGCATCCTTCGCGAACCGTTCGCGTGTCCCGTGAAAACCCACCTTAATGCGGGCAGACGAGACACCCAGTTTAACGTCTGTCCAAGGGATGGGACACACACGGATGCCTTTCCCTGCGTGTGAAACACCAGGGTGACAGTTTGTGCCTTGGTCGACATTAGAATCCAGGCTAGACATCTCAGAGGGTTGTGTGAGGCTGGAAATAAGAAAGTAGAATATGGCAATGACTATCAAATGGTTTGTGCGGAAGCAGCTGATTAAAATGGCTTTTCTTAAGACAGACACTGATGGTGTCCAAACCTGCATAAAGTGTATGTATTGTAGTATGTGGAGTGGTGGCCACTCACAAAGCAGATCATCCTTTTTTTTGTGCAATATAATTTTTTGCAGCATTAAAGTGTTCCCACAGCATTGCAATTAGGGGGAATTAAAGTTGTATTGAATTATGACAGATTGATGGTATTACATTGTGAAAGTGATGTCGCAATATTCCATTATAGTGATGTTAACGTGGTCAATTTACAGTTAGAGTATAACCGTTGTTATTGAAATTTAACTGTTGAAAACGTGATTTTTCTTTCTCAGCTTGAAATGTTAATTTTATCTGGGCATTTAGCCAGTCATTGGAACATGACTTTCAATGAACCGCAGCCTCTTCACTCTTACATTAGTAAGGGAGGGTGTCGTCATGCTGGGAATGTCTTTCAGTTCCACCAAGGATTTACATCAATGTCAGACAGTCCTGGCTATGGTGTGTGAGGGGTTGTGGGTGCGTGGGATGGGGGCGAGCATCGGGGTACTCCCCCGCCCAATCGGTGTACGTGACTGGAAAATCATGACCAACCATCAATAAGAAATTCACCCCGGTGAAGATGAGCAGCTCTAGTATCAAGTCGTTCTTGCATTCATCCCCTACTGGTGCTTTAAGGATCACACCATCTATCACCCTACCATCAACATCAGAACTAGGCCTGCATCATGATGTATACCGAAGGCTCAAATGAGTGGGCCTTCACAATTTACATCTTCCTCTGACTTGAAATATTTTTGAATTGAACGCAGTAAACGTTGAGATTTTCTAGGTTGGACGGACACAAGGTTACCTGTGACATGCGTATCTAGCTATGAATTAAGCACGTTCTGCATCATTTTGGAAAGGGCGGCATCCAATGCATTTGCTGTGTTACTTGGACATATGGGCGATGATGGAAACAAAATCCTGACTTTCAACAGGTTGGTTATTTGGAAAAATATATTTTTCTGGTTCTTGTTGTATCCAGTGGGTGCTCTTTTCAGCCCTCCTACGGTGGGCAATGCGCTGTGGCACATTCTTGGAAATGTACTTTAGAATTTTTGTCATTATTGAAAGAAATTTTATTGATTACAACATTTCATGCTCCATATAATAATTTTGAGAAGGTTCCATTATACGAGTATATTTTAAATGCTTATGACTTCACTCTATTGGAGTTTTTAAGTGTACCATTCTTTGCACATTCGAATGGGCGGCTATTTCCCCCCATGCCATCCTTTCATATGGAGTACCATTGTACTCCATGATAATGAACTGAAGATGATATGCAATACTGGCTACCACCAAAGGTGGCGCTATTGCTAACAGACAGACACAGACACAGACACAGACACACACACACTACTGTTTTAACATAGATACTGCTTTAATAATGCGGCTTATAATAATCTCGCTTTAATAATGTAAAACGAGAACACTATTACGGGTAACAATGTGGGAATTGCTATTGGTTGAGTGCCTCTTTTCTTGCTCGGTCACCTGAGATTAATGAATTTCCAACAAGCCTGGTGTTGGCTTAGCGGTCAGGGTGCCGGCTTGGGATCCTAGGATCCTGGGTTCGAATCCCGGTCGATCGCTGAATTAACGCCAGGGGGGTTGACTCAGCCTGTCATCCTTCCGAGGTCGGCAAATTGAGTACCAGCTTGCTGGGATGAATGATCACGGTGTGTACCTCGGTTTAGAATAGGTACACCGTATCCCTGCGCATCGTAAGAGGCGACCAAGGGTTGGCGTCAGGAAGGGCATCCGGCCATAAAAACATTGCCTCAAACAGGGAACCATGATTGTCATGGGGCCCGCAAGGCTAACCCCCGCTCTAGTGGGGAAAATGGCCTTAAAACGATCATTCATATTCATTCATTCAACAAGAGATGGGTCTTGCTGTTCTACATCAATTCCAGGCTGAAGTGAAGGAAGCAGGCTCAGTTATTGCCATTGAAATGACTGATATTTCCTGCAAAGAACAGTTCAATATTTGCATGAGGTTGGTTGACGACAGCTACCAAATACCATATATGAGGAATCGCTGGGATTTTAGATGCCAGATATCACCAGTAAAACTATCACAAAAGGCCCTACAATATGTCCTGATACGCTGCAATATACGCTGGATTAATGTTGAGGTCAAGCATATGATGGGGGACATTAAATGTGGAGGAAAGGATTTGTGGTATGGGTACCCAAATTCCCCATGAGAACAGCTTTGCCATTTCAGTTCATGCTTGGCCTACTGTACCTATTTGTGCCTTCAACATGTTTCCTGCACAAGCAAGCCAATTCGAGATGCACTGGATCTCTTCTTTAAAATAATGAAACTGATAAAGTTTTCCCTGAAGCGATCGACCAGCTTGGCACAAATGCAGACTCGCGCTAGCAAATAGAAACACTGTCAGCTGAGACCACTTTGCCTGACTCGATGGACTGTGAGAACAGGGTATTTGAGGGATAACAGGGTCAAGTGTTGCTGAATAGCTTGGATCATATTGATGAGAGTAGTTGAAAACCTGAAATATGATGTTGTTCTTCTTCCTCTTCTTCTTCTCTGCATCTTAATCCCAACAGTTAGGGGTCGGCCACTCGGATATACCTTCTCCATTCTCCTGTGTTCCTCGCATCATCCTCTCTCAATCCCATGCTCTTCAAATCTCTTTGTATGAACTCCCTCCACTTTTATCTTTCTCATCCTCTTGATCTTTTCTCTCTAATTAGCTCATTCCTTGCTTTCTTGATCGATTTTTTTTTTGTCCATAGCGTTGTCTGCCGCATACATTTCCTAACAATTACCTCTGGCATATCCTTCTTCCTTAAACACCAATACACCACTTGTCTTGGAATCCCATAATATGCCTTCTCCAGGTCTATGAATGCCCAGTACAGCTTCTTATTTCCTTCCAGTGTCTTTTCCTGAATCTGTCTCATGATGAAAATTCCGTCCACTGTTCCCCTTCCTTGCACGAATCCATAATTATAAATCTCATCTATCTTCACAATCTCCCGTAGCCTTAGGTAAATTGTGAAGATAGATGAGATGCAGTTAGCCTTTCTTACTTGGTCTAGGCTTGTGGAAGAGCTAGGACACAGAATAGATCAGGCCACAACATAACAAAGGTAACAGTGGGAGAAAGGGGAAACGTCAATAGCAGGGTGGATGGAGAAGGTAGATGGAGATGGACAAACAAGGGATGCAGGTAATGATGAGTGTTATGTGGATTGTGAAGATAGATGAGATATGGAGAAGATAGATCACCAACATTAATCCTGATCTGCTCATCTTCCCATCTAACTCACCTTCCGTTGCACTACTTTGCACGACTGACCCTGGGTATTTGAACTTGTGCACCTCCTTGATCTTTTCCCCTTTGCATCGCCACTCCATTTCCCTTTACCTTTTCACAACTCACAGTACATCTCATGTACTCTGTCTTTGACTGACTAATCACCAGGCCCTGATTAATTCCACGGACTATTCCAATTCCTGGTACCACTATATATGAATGAATGATCGTTTTAAGGCAATTTTCCCCGCTAGAGCGGGGGTTAGCCTTGCGGGCCCCATGACAATCATGGTTCCCTGTTTGAGGCAATGTTTTTATGGCCGGATGCCCTTCCTGATGCCAACCCTTGGTCACGCTCTTACGATGCGCAGGGATACGGTGTACCTATTCTAAACCGGGGTACACACCGGGATCATTCATCCCAGCAAGCTGGTACTCAATTTTCCGACCTCGGAAGGATGACAGGCTGAGTCAACCCCCCTGGCGTTAATTCAGCGATCGACCGGGATTCGAACCCAGGATCCCAAGCCGGTCTCCAATGCGCATGCGCATGCGCAAGATTGGAGGTCTCGTCTCTTCAAAGCTGTCCATGCGCGCTCGCTTTCGAAGTTAAGTAACTTTTCACAATTGTGTTTTTGTCGAAACTGGTCTTGTATGTACCTATTGGGGTGTCTTTAATAGTATTCTTGGCGTTGGTTTTTCATACCTGTGTACAGAATCGTCGGTCTTTCTTATGGCGTATTCTGAGGCCTAAGTGTAGTACTAGGCTACCGTGTCCGACCTTGGCTTGAGGCTTTGTTTTTGTCTCAGCGGTTCTCCGATCGCGCTGCAATTACTTTCCGGTCTCTGTTTTTCACGGTCTTTTCATCCCATACTTCCTTGTTTTAAAATCTCAAAAAAACCCAAAAAAAACAAACATTTCCTTCTGTTCTTATTCGTTTATTCGTTCTTATTTGTTCGTTCGATCTTCGACCACGTTGTTTGTGATCATGTTGTTAAAAAATGTCTCATCTGAACCCTGAAGACCTATATTCTGTCATATTCTATAACACCTTTTTCTTCTTCTTCTATAAAAGGATGCTTTCGACTTGCTCACCAAATCCATTCATTCCAAAAAAAAATTCCATCTCTTGTAGTGCATCTTTCATTCATACCCTAAACTCTCCAGCACTCCATCCTCCCTCCAGCGTCCTCAAACGTATTTTTGACTCGAATGTCTCAAGAAACTCATTTTGCAATAAATGTTCGTTTCCCATTAATCGTACATTTTTCAAAATCCCATCACCCCAAAATCCCATTTCCCATCACCCCTCCCCTCTAAATCTACCCCCTTGCCCCTCCCCTCCAAATCATCCCCATCACCCATCTCTTTCAAATCTTCCCCCTTGCCCCTCCCCTCAAAATCTTCCCAATCACCCATTCCTTTCAAATCTCCCCCCACACCCCTCCCCTCCGAGACTCTCCTTCGCTCCTCCCCTCCTAGACTCCCCTCTCACCCCTCCCCCTCAAAGCGTCCTCCCCGCTTCTTCCCCCTTCCAACTTTCACCTTCATCTCCCTCAACCTTCTGCCTCGCTCTTCCCCCTCGTCAAATAACACCTCACTGCGCCTCTCCCAATCACCATCAAACCTTTTGTCTGCCCCATTCTTCCCTTTCTCCAAGCTATTCTGTAATCTCCGACACACCTTCAACAGCTCTCCCTACCTCTTCCTCCTCTTCCACATCTTACCCTACCGCTCCCCCCCCCCCCCCCTGTTCTGTATCCGATGCTCCCCCTTCCTCTTCCTTAACAGTATGGACCTCAAACATCCGGGGCCTTCGCTCAAACTTGTCTGATCTCTCCATACAGGTTGCTTCTGACAAACCAGACGTGATCTGCTTAACAGAAACTTTCCTCCTTCATGATGTCTCTGATTCCTTGGTATCTCTCCCAGGTTACTCCCTCCTCCGGTATGATAGACCTGAGCCTTGTCCTGGAGGTGGGGTTGCTATCTTTATAAAAAAACTCTCTTCCTCACTCGCCCTGCACTGCCCTCTCTCCACCTCACCCCCAGGAATACCTTTGGCTACGGCTTCCCCTTCGCTCCCACCTTTTGTTCATATGTGTGTTGTACCATCCACCAAACAGTGATGACTCCATCTACATCTCGCTGTCTGATAATATGGACCAACTTCTATCTACCCATCCCAACTCTCTCTTCCTCATATGTGGTGATTTCAACTGTCACCATGCCAGTTGGCTGGGTGTGGGTACCCTCTCTCACCAGCCATGGCTCTTCAGCAAAGGACTTCTGTGACTCACTGGGACTGACACAATCTGTCAATTTCCCGACCCGGATTTCAGTCAACGGAGCATCTTCTCTTCTGGACTTGGTTCTGACTAACTTCCCTGAAAATGTCTGCTGCTCTTCTTCTGCTCCAATCGGCTCTTCTGATCATGTGCTTGTTAAAGTGGTCATCTCTCTGACCATTCTCAGAGAGCCTCCTCAGCGTCGACGAGTCTGGCATTTCACTCAGGCCAACTGGCATGGTCTTCAAGCAGCCATCAATCATCTGGACTGGTCTCCCATCTCTACTGCCTCTGACATAAATTCTTCCTGGGAATTCTTCCAAAGCAAACTGCTCTCTCTCATGCACAGATTTATCCCATCTCGTCTTCTGTTGTCATACCCTTCCTCCCGTCCATGGTACACGGAATCTTGTGGTGAGGCTATTGCACAGAAACAACTTGCTTTCGTCTCCTGGAAAGCAAATCCAACGGCAGGAAATCTCATTTCCTTTCACAAAGCCCGAAACAAGTGTGTGTCCACCCTCAGGAGAGCCAGGAAACAATATCTCTCCATTCTCAGGACCGAACTCTCTTATCTGTCTCCCTCTTCCAAATCCTGGTGGCGTCTGGTCAAATCTGTTTCTGGTGTTTGTTCCCCCTCCATCCCCTCCCTCACCTCAAATGGCCACACGGCTGACTCCGCACGTGAAAAAGCTGAATGCCTCAACTCTGTGTTTGCCTCTAAATCTTGTGTCCCAAACCCATCCCTCTCTGTACCCACCGTACCCAGTCGTACCCAGCTGCTCCTGGACTCTGTGTCCTTTCCTCCTGACAAGGTGGAAAAGTTTCTGTCAACCCTCGACTCGGATTCTGCAACTGGACCTGACGGCATCAGCCCACGGGTCCTAAAATCCTGTTCTTCCGCTCTTTCACTCCCTCTCTCTGTTCTCTTCACCCTCTCTTTTGCTCAAGGTCATCTTCCATCTGCTTGGAAATCTGCCAACATCACCGCTTTGCACAAAAAAGGTGCAAAAACAGATCCCAGCAACTACAGACCAATCAGCCTTCTCCTAATTATCAGCAAAGTCATGGAATCCATCATTGCTTCAGATATGAAATCTTTCCTCTTCTGCAATGGCTTGATCTCTGATCATCAATTTGGTTTCAGACCTGGACACTCTACTCTGGACATGCTGCTTCTGCTTTCTCAACAATGGATGGACGTCCTCAATGCCAAACAGGAAATTAGAGCAGTCTCCCTTGACATATCACGTGCCTTCGATACGGTCTGGCACCCCGCTCTGCTCACCAAACTCTCCTCTTTTGGTATCCATGGAAATCTCCACGCATGGCTGGCGGACTTCCTCTCTAGTCGTAGTCAACGTGTGGCCCTGAATGGGTTTCTCTCATCTCCTCCTCCTGTTCAGGCTGGAGTTCCACAAGGCAGTGTTCTGGGCCCTGTGCTTTTTCTGGTCTTCATCAATGATCTCTCTGACTCTTTTGAAAATCCTCTGTATCTCTTTGCTGATGACTCTACTCTCTGTCGCTCCATTCTTCATCCCTCAGATCGGCAGTCTGCTGCCTCCTCACTCTCTGCAGACCTGGACAAAATCACAGACTGGGCAAACAAGTGGAACATGTCTTTCAATCCTGACAAATCTCACACTCTTACGATGTCTCTCCGAAAAGACCGACTGGACAACACTCCCATCCACTTTCTGAATAATCCTCTCCAAGAAGTTCTGTCACTCAAGCTTTTGGGTCTCACTATCTGCCATGATCTTTCCTGGGAAAACCACATTTCAAATCTGGCCTCCAAAGCCAGTCGCCGACTGGGCATCCTCCGTCGTGCGAAGTCCTTCCTTGGCACACCTGAGCTCCTCACCACATACAAGGCTTTTATCCGCAGCTCAATGGAATACTGCTCTCCCCTCTGGGCTGGTGCTCCTGCCTCACACCTAGCTCGTCTTCACCCTGTTGAAACCAAAGCATTCAGAATCATTGGAATCTCCCGCGATGAAGCTAACTCCAAGGGCCTCTCACTCACTCACCGCAGGCAGGTTGGTGGTCTTTCCATCTTCTACCGACTCCTCTCTGCCCTTGCCGCCCAGCTCTCTCTGGGCTCTGTCCCGCAAATATTCCTACAGGTCGCACAAGATCTGCCTGCAACCCTCTTATGGTCAAACTGCCAAAATCAAGACTCTTTGCTCACCTTCACTCCTTCAGTCCTCTTTTCTCCCGCCTCTGGAACAAACTCCCTCACTCTCTTCAATCCCACTCCACCCTCCAGGACTTTAAAACAGCTGTTCACCACCATCTCTTATCTTCCCCCATCCAAAACCTTGATCTTTTCTACCCCCGCTAATTTCACCCCAATTCCACTTTTTTGAAATACCAACTTCTGTCCTGGAAGTCCTTGGTGTCCTTGTGTTTTATACTTCTCCCTCCACCCCCCCCCCTTCCCACTCCTCCTCCCCCCAAGCCCTCTCCCTTCCACACATCTCCCTGCTCTCAAATGTTGTGGTTGTGTGCTTCCCCGTCTCTCCCCATCTTGTCTTCCGCTCCCTCTTTTTATATATTTTGTTTGTCTGGTTGATTTGTTTGTGAAGTAAATGTTAGCTCTTTCACGAGCCTCGATTCAGTATACAAAAAAAAATAAAAAAAATAAATAAATAAAAACCTGACCGCTAAGCCACTGCATGATAATTTTCTTTATATTTACCTGGTCATTACTGACACTGAACACGACGCTCCATCCAATTTAATGCGGCGTTATGAATTTTAACAAGGTGGAATGGTGAGGATAACAAGAGATCCTTTGGTGCAACCCATGTCTGTATAATATCCACCAACCTGGCACATCCATTGCATCCAATGCCAAAGACACAAACTCTCATTCATCTGATGCAGATTAGAATCCAGATGGAACAAATGAGGTACATCCAGAAAACAAAAGGAAACCCTACTGCTTACACATATTATCAAATGCAGATGGAGATTTAAAAACAATTTATTTGAAAAGACAGGAAAAAGACACAGACAGACAGACATTGGGGAACAAAACATTACCATAATACAGCTTTGTCCCGTAAAGATAAATATATTCATTCCACGGACTATTCCAATTAATGAATATTCGATTTGAATGTGACTTTAATTCATGCACTTTAATTCTGGCACGGATTCATGAGATGAAAAGTATGAAGCTAATAGAGTAGGCAATTTGGGGGGGAGCAGGGCTGAATATATTCCAATACTTCAACAGCAATTTACAGAAAATAGCACCCAATACTTTTATTACCTCCACCACAAAAGATGGACGGAGGTTATGTTTTCACACGTTTGTATGTTTTTCTGTCTGTCTGTTTGTGAACAGCATATCTCAAAAAGTTGTAGACTGATTCAGACGAAATTTGGTGGACAGGTTGGGTTTGTGACGAGGACGAAATTATTAGATTTTGGTGAAGATCAGGATCTGGATACGAAAACTTTTTACGCAATCTTACTATAATTCACCAAATGTCCGTCTGTCCATTCGAAGGTAACGCAAAAATGGCTGAACCGATCGCAACGATATTTTGGGTGTGTATTCCTGGGACACCTGGGAGTAAAATAGGGCATATTGTTTTTCCAAGTTTTCCAAGTTTTCCAATTTTCCAGTTTTTCCTAACACGATGGAATAATATTTACTGATATGAACAGTGATGTGGCTTTTATTGAAATTCTACATACCAGGAGAGGGTAGATCGACTCCTGACGAACCCTTCCTATATAAACGTGCGCTCCGAAGTAACACGGCAGCGTGTGCAAAGCGATTGAGAAACAGGTGTAGCGGCCGCTTCCGTGTTACAGATTCGGCACGCACTCTTCACATATAAACGTGCGACTGAGAAAGACGTGTGGCGGCCGCTTCCGTTTTGCAGAATTCAATCTTTTTTCAAAATGGGCGCCGTGTACTGCTTAGATTTTGATGATTTGCGTGTGATATGATTCAACAGATGTTTATATGAATCGTTTAAAATTAAAAAAAAGCCTTCTGATATTTTGCCTTTTCAGTTGGGCCTCCCAATTGAAGC
The DNA here is from genome assembly GCF_964187855.1 of Myxine glutinosa. Taxonomy (NCBI): domain Eukaryota; kingdom Metazoa; phylum Chordata; class Myxini; order Myxiniformes; family Myxinidae; genus Myxine; species Myxine glutinosa. The sequence goes on from NC_136271.1 coordinate 69,387,166, forward strand.
CCCGCCCTTAGGGCGGGTACCGTTGCTAGTTTTTCACCATTGAGTGATAGGGCCAGAAACGATATATAGCACATCTCAAAAAGTCATGGATGGATTCGGACAAAACTTGGTGGACAGGTTGGGTGTGCGACAAGGACGAATTGATTTCATTTTCGTTTTAGATCTGGGTCTGGATACTAAAACTTTTAAAATTATTCCTCACCGTTGAGATATTGGGCCAAAATGATACACAGTAATATCTGAAAAAGTTATTTACGGATTTGGACGAAACTTGGTGGATGAGTTGGTTAGATGACAAGAAAAAGCCGATTCGATTTTTGGTTCTGGTCTGGATGCAGATTCGGCCTATCAGTGGGTCACGAAACGTAAACTGTCTAGCCTTGCAGAGGTATGCGCCCTACTGAGTGCAGTTCTAGTTTCTAATTTGCTTACAGTAAATAACATGTACTTCTCCATCACTAAAGAGAAGTTTATTTGACAATGCAAAGGTTTGGCCTAGAAATATAGCATAAACTCTATTAAAATTGCAATTTTTCATATTCCTTGAGGAAGCTAACATGGTGAAGTACACAAAATTCTAATCTCATCGACTCAAACGTTCCGTAACCACTCTTATAGCACCCACAGAGATGCAACTTATTTGTGATTGTTTTCAAACACATTGTACCATAACAGTGACAGACGAGTCAAGTAAACCACCTTTAGAGGCCATTTTTCCCCACAGAGCGGGGGTTGGCCTTTTTTCGGCACCGTGGTCCCCTTTGTGAAGCAATGTTTTATGGTCGGATGCCCTTCCTGCTGCCAGCTCTTGTGACAAACAGGGAATTACCAGTGAACTGGTGCTCAATTTGCCGAACTCAGAAGGATGACAGGCTGAGTCAACCCCCCTGGCGTCAACCCAATCAATCAGGATTCTAACCCAGGATCCTAGGATCCCAAGCCGGCACCCTAACCGCTAAGCCAACACCCGGCTAACATATGAGTTAAGTGTACCAATTTTATTTTATGTTCATTAAGGAAGCCTCCTCGTAGACTCAGTGACCTGAAAAAGATGTGAAGGTGAAGAGTACCGAATTTGTGCCAGAATAAGGAATAGGTATAATCATACCTAGAATATAAACTTGGATGCACTAAAGCTGTCCATAAGTGGGATTCTACATTTACGCAAGTTGGCGACGTGACTGCGTCATACTCGTTGGTTCGGAGGTTCTTGTTACGACAAACGAGTATAAATTGTGAACTGGAAGTTATGGAATCGTGAGCGGCATTTTGAAAACTATGGAGAATCGGGAAAGAAAGACAGGAAGGTGGCAGCTCCGGAGGTGGACTCGCTTCTTTGTAAGTTAGAACGATGGCTTTGAAAATCATTTTGTGAATTTTCCGCCTTTGGGCCCAAACCCTAATCATCCTAAAATAATAATTAATAAACACGTGGGGGTACCTCGGTGCAGTTTTTCATGCGCTCGCTTCATCTGCCATGCGTTCTTGGCAAACAAAAGGAAAAACAACCTCTCATTTCCCACTCCGCTCATGTTTGTCATTGAAAAGGTATATCAAGATAACTGTTTATTGAAGATGAAGTAGAATTGGGAAAGAAAGTTGCTGTTGCAAAACATTCTGTTTGTCTGATTTGTCGCCAGATTCATAAATCATCGGTATTTGCTCGAGTTTTTTTTTTTTTTCCAAAAGTTTTCCTTTGGGCACGGGCTCTTGATCTTTAAAAAAAAGACAAATTGGGGTTGGATGGTTGGGGGGGCTATGGTGGCATGGATTCGGACGAAACATGGTGGACATGTTGGGTGTGTGACAAGGACGAATTGATTAGATTTTGCAGAAGATCAGGATCTGGACACGGAAAATTTAAGCGATTCTTCACCATTGAGTGATAGGGCCAGAAGCGATATGGAGCACGATATCTCAAGAAGTTATGGATGGATTTGGACAAAGCTTGGTGGACAGGTTGGGTGTGCGACAAGGACGAATTTATTCCATTTTGGTTTAGATCCAGATCTGGATACGAAAACTTTTAAAATGATTATGGCTAAAATGGTGGCACTTCCCAAAAGGTAGGGGTTTTATTTTGCACTTGTATATAAACTGGTGCGGGAAACTGGATGGATCGAGATGGTTTGGAATGGATCAATCAGGATTACAAATACTGTGGTGCTATCTACACGGCCTGAACGGCATGGCATGGCAGATCCCTGCATTTAGAACAAAGGATGGCATGGATTATAGCCCATTTACATCATCTAGCCTCTGAGAACGTTTGAACAAAAGTGAGTGAATATAAATTAATGGGACAACAGGGACAACTCTTTGAATAGAACCAAACGCTGTGCACTATGCGAAGGCTATTCAGCAGAACACAGCTGAATCTTCAACGGAATGAAGTCACTTTAGCTGAATGCCATTTATCTTGTCATATTTGTGTTGGAGTGTACTATAGTGTTATTCGAGAAGGTGGCATTCTTGATTATTATTTAGGGTGGGATCACCCGGGAGGAGCATCACCTGCAAACATGTGTTTCTGGCAGTTTGATTGTCATTAGCATGGCGCAGGTGCCCAACCCTCCGAGTGAGCTGATCGCATCCCTTTGAGAGACTTTATCTAGTGCTAGCAGGGGTACCTGGCGTTTAACGGTGCTGTTCTAATCCTGTTGGAAATTGGAAGAAATCCCCCCAAAAATTCGATTTTTAAAAAATTTGTATGTGGGCCTAAAACACCTCCATACACCCACAAAGGAATGGGGTCATTTAATATTACCTTTCACAAAGCTACAAAGGCTTTTAGGCACTATAGTGAGATTTAATTTAAAAAATACAAACTTTTTTTTCAAAAATTTCAAAAAATATATATATATTTGCCTAAAACACTCCCTGGCCCTCACTGATGAACCTCTGAAAGTTTGACGAAGATTTGTTTGGCCTTCTCTGAGAACGATGGCGACAGACAGACAAACATCTCTTGTAGTATAGATGAAATCCAATCACTGTTGTGGGTCAGCGACCAAGTGGGACAATGGTTATTGACCAACAATGACATAACGATCACACAACACGCTGTCTATGATCTATCAGTGCAATAGACAAAGCAGTTTATTGTCATGTGCTTCCTATTTCACGTTTATGCAGCAATTTTAAAAGATGGTATCCATATTATGACATTGCATGTACTTGATGTTCTCAGTCATCGATTGTTTAACTACACCGGCATTTGTCTTCGCACCTCATTTTTCTCTCTCCAACTCTAAAGTTTTTATTTTTATTAATGATGGAAAAGGAAATGAAGAGTCGTCGGTTTACTTTTATGGGAATTAAAGAACATTAGCAAATAATGGACTAATTAACACATTAGATTGGATTTTGAACCCTGGGTCTTCTGCATCAGGAGCAATGTGCTCAAATAGGAGAATTAGGGTAAAGTGATAGCAGATGGCAAAGAACACTTCTTGATATAACCCATACAATACAGAAGCACCACCTGGATGATCATTATATAAAGATGTATGGCTTTACCCCAACCAAACAACACACAAATTCAACCACATGGCCTCCGATCCGGCACACCGCCAATGGGTCCAATCTGCTTCTTGAAGCATGGAAAGGCATACAAAAACAGCCCGACTCAGGACTCACAGTTCACGTTATCAGTACAGCCAGATGCAGTCTCCCATACGGCCTCCATTGTAGTCTCGAACCTTTATGCTTTTCCCCTTGCTGCTCGGCCCAGGAAGATGCTCAAGCTCCATAGCCTCATCGTCTGGGGAGAGGAGTGAGTAGCTGGTTGCTGTGCCTCGTTGTGCTTCTGGTGGGGGACTTCAGCCGACCTAAATGCTTAAGTTGTTGGGTTTGTGTGTGATGCAATTGAGGATTGGGGGCCCATTTTCATTGGTATTATCAGTTTGAATCTGCTTTCACCAATGCCAGAGGGCATGGCAGGCACAGCCCGTTGTGCGGAGCTTGTCTGTGGGTCAGGTGGTTAGTCGTTGCATGGTTCGTTTGGGTAGCCACTATACCATGATCGGTCGCAGTCGACCTGTACTGAATCGCTGCTGTCCGCAACATATTTCACATTCACTCTGTCTGACGTTCTTCTCTATCGACGTCACCAATCACAAACTGACACTTCCTGAAAAAAAGTTTGCGTTCTCTTTTGATTCAATATTAGTCGATTTCTATTTCACGGACAGGTATGTTAGATATTCCCTTTAATCAAAAGGGAAGGTCCGGATGAGCCTCATATGATCTGACATTTATTGATGTTTTGGCACCTGCTTAATGTACACCATCGTACATTTTTCAAATGCTTTAAGGTCTTTGCCTTTCATTTCTTTCGGGCTGTTTCTAATCCTGCTGTCATCACAAGTTTATAGCTTCCCAGTAATTGCTTGTCACACATCACACAATGATCTGAATTTGCATTTTCAGGAGCTAGTTTTCTCTAAAATGTCAATTTATTTTACTTATTCATTCGTGATCATTACCAACGCAAGATGATACAGGTGATTTTAATTTTCCAAGTACTGTTCACAAGATCATTGAGTAGTTAAATATAGATCTCCACAAACCAACTATCTCTCAACCCTTAGTAATATTCACATGTCTTCCCTGGTATTTATTAAATATTTAGACTTTTTCTTTGAACTCAGATAGTGCTTTTGCTAGGAATCGACTGCATTCTTGCTCCAGGAGGAATTTTGATTACTTATTACGCTGCACTTATCTCTTCTCTTGCCTTCTTCAAAGAATCTTAGCCACATGTAATCTAGCCCTGAAACTATCAATGCAAAGTTTTGAAACCCTCATTTTCTTTGCAAACATCAGTACTTTTTGAAATAACCTCTTTCCTTCCCTGAACTACATTAATTATAACTTGAATTTTCACTGTAAATGCTTATCCATTAATCTCGCTTTGAATTGTGAACACATTTCATGTTTACAACCTCTTCATCTCATCACACTGATGCTGACTCAACAAAAACATGAAGAGACTGATTTGCTCACACAATTCTAATATATGAAAGTGCTAGAGAAATATATTTAATGCTTCTTCATACCTATAAAAAAATGTTGTACCTACTACTTTCTTGCAGAGGGCAGCAAGTTTCCCTCTAGGATTTTTCAGTATTTTGCTCCATCCATTTTCCCTTCTATCCTGACAAGTCCTCCAGTCTCTGCTGATGAGAAACATCCCCATAACATGATGCTGCCACCACCATGCTTCACAGTAGGGATGGTGTTTTTTGGGTGACGTGCTGTGTTGGGTTTACGCTAAATGTAAAGCCCCAGTCCCACTGTGGCGATTTTTAAAGCGAACTACAAGGAAACAGTACGAAATTGTTACAACGATTTAGGCCACGAATAATTTCAAAAAATGCCACCGGGATTGCCAGATCTGGTTGAGGAACGAATCAACAGGACAATATTTGCGAATCAACTTGATTAGCAACCAATGTAGTAGAATAAACTCGACGCAGAAAGAACTAGAACGAGGCAGTGCGACGTGTGAGCCGAAGTAACACGAAGTAGGCGAAGACGTACAACGACCTGTTACGAAACGCAACAGAACAGGTAGATGGAGAACGGAAGCGCAACTAACGAGAACAAACTGGAAAGAACTGGAACGTGTCAGAACGATGCAGTACGAATTGTTCGGAGGCTATAAATACTGTGCATTTCCGTCGCGCTTCACCAGTCCTTGAGAACATTTCCTTCCACGTTGGACCAGGTGGGCGACACCATGGTTGTTCTGAACATTCTGTAACTGGACCTGCAACAAATATGTAGGTAGAGTGAATGATACTGTATGAAAGCCCTAGCTGTCAATGATACAAAAGTACTGGGCTAGCATGATGTTATATATTATTTTTTAATAATTTCATGTAACTAATAACCTGCAGGAGGTCATGTGCTAGTTGTAGTCTCTGAAGAGGGGTGTGGATGACAACCCACAGGAGGCACAGTGACTTTAAGAACCACATAGTGATGAACCACAGTGATGTGAGCTACTCTGGAAACTGACTTAGAGGAGAATCGGGCCCTTCTTATATACCCCTCGTACCCAAAATCGTGCTGGGTGTACTTGCATCGTTATATACCGTTCTACATCGTCATGGTCGTTCTGTATTCTTTCTTCATCTCATACAGTCGTTGTAACTCCTTGTGCCTTGTTGCTTTGTTGCATAGCTGTTCGTTCTTAATCTTCTCTGCTTTCTGCGATTACCAACAACCGTCGTTCTTTCTCATTGCGCATCGAGTCAGGTCGTCCTACCACCGTTCTGTGTCTTCTCTCCTCGCGGCAGAAATTGAACCAGAACCACAACAGAAAGCGGCGATCTTAACAACAAAGCGGTGAGAGTCACAAAGAATTGCAAATAAGAGGAAGGATTACACGCGAATACACAACGACAATGGGCGAATGTGATTAAATCATTGCGGCACAACGACAGTTTTGAACATTTCAAAACTGTCGTAGCGCCTCCGCGAATCGAGACGATCTGCACGATGCGCAAGGAAAGTTTAATAGAACAAGAACGAACTAAAAAGAATCGGAACATCCAAAGCGATTTTCTCCACGAATGCCAGATCGTTGTGGTTCGCTAAAAAAATCGCCACAGTGGGACTGGGGCTAACGTTTTGCATTTAGGCCAAAAAGTTCAATTATGGTTTCGTGAGACCACAAAACTTATGATTGGCTACATGACCACACTACATACCACAAAACTACATGGCTTCAGAATGTCCGGAATGGTTTTTTGCATACCTCAAACAAGACTCAAGGTTGGCTTTTTTTTTAGTAATGGCTTCCTTCTTGCCACCCTACTGTACAGGCCAGGCTTGGAGTGCTTGGGATATTGTTTTTACATGCACACAGTGACCAGTCTTTACCATAAAGGCCTGTAGCTCTTTCAACATTGCCATTGGCCTCTTGGTGGCTTCTCTGATCAGTCTCCTTGCTTGGTCATCCAGTTTTGAGGGACGGCCTTATCTAGGCAGGGTCTTCGTGGTACCATACATCTTCCACTTCTTAATGACTGGCTTGACTGTGCTCCAAGTGATATTCTAGGCCTTTGAAATATTTTCATACCCGTCCCCTGATCTGTGCCTTTCCAAAACTTTATCCCGGAGTTCTTTTGAAAGCTCATTGGTGCTCATGGCTGAGTCTTTGCTGTGAAATGTACTACCCAGCAGAGGAATCCTACAGGAACAGCTGATTTTATTCTGAAGTCATCAGAATCACTACAATATAACACAGGTGGAGGCCAATTAACTTGGTGTGTGATTTTGAAGCTGATTGGTTACACCTGAGCTAATTTACAATTGCTATTATAAGTGGGGTGGACACTTGTCCAACCAAGATATTCTAGTTTTATATTTTTGATAAATTTTCTGAAATTTTAGACTTTGTTTTTAACTTTGAAGTTGTGGGTTACAATATGTAAATAAAGGTGTAAAAAGTCCGATTTGATGCAATTTAATTCCAGGCTATAAGGCAACAAAAATGTGAAAATTTTGAAAGGGGCTGTAGACTTTCTCGAGGCACTGTATATATATTTGTACTGATTATATATATACATATATATATATATATATATATATATATATTGTTGCGGTTTTGAGATTGTACATATGACTTCAATAAATACCCCCATAGTTTCCCCCCATAGTTAGTCCACGAGCAACACGTAGGCCCACTTGTAGTATTAGTTATGTCATAGTATGTGTAAGTATAGGCCATTTCCCCTAATAATATCTGCGTTGTGTAAAGACATGAGATTAGGTCCCGTTCATTTTGCGTCCACCCTCCAATTCCACCTTGATGGGCGGAATCCATCCCGTGGCCCATTTGGCTACCCGCTCAGTTTGTTAAGCATTGGCTGCCCGCTCAGTTTGTTAAGCATTGGCTGTCCACTAGTCGAGTAACACGAGTTAGGCCTAAAAAGGGTGGGGCCGGCGTTGAGGTAGGGGCGGAGTCGAGGCAGAGCGTCAGAGGCGATGACAGTAAGAGCCACCAGCCAATCAGGGCTCTAGCGGCATGGTGTGAGAGGTTGTGGTGAGGCGCGTCTGGTAAGTTTGAGAAGGTTCGCGGGGCATGCCTATATAAGTCGCTGCACAAAGCCCTTGAAGAGGACTTGCTACCAGAGGAATTGCTACCAGAGGACTTGCTACCAGAGGACTTGCTACCAGAGGACTTGCTACCAGAGGAATTGCTACCAGAGGACCTGCTACCAGAGGACTTTTACAGCGAGCGCATATCGAGAGGACTTTGAGGGAGAAGGACTTGGGAGAACTTCGTTGCGATAGCGCTTTGAAGCTTTGAACTGTAACTCGCCATATTACGTACGCACCAGAGGGGAAGAAGAAGAGGCGTTGGCGGTACGAGTACGCGGCCACAGCCAAACGCGCCGGTGGCGAATAGCGAATATTCCAGCCACACGAGTAAACGCGGCCAGTGATTAACCGCCAACCGCACCAGAGCCCACCCCCTACCGTTCACCCCGTAATAACCCTGTGCGTCCAAACGGCGCACTACGAGCTCCTCCCTTCTCCTGGATCCAGCTGCACGGGACGAGCCGGAGACCGGAGGGAGCTGCACGAGAGCCATCCCTGGATGCGCGGACCATCATCCTGCAGCTGCAAGCCGTGTGTGTGTGTGTGTGTGTGTGTGTGTGTGTGTGTGTGTGTGTGTGTGTGTGTGTGTGTGTGTGTGTGACGGGCCCGTTTGTCCTGGGTATTAAGTAAGACTGTATAAGGCTGCTCTGTGTCCCCTTTTTCTGGAATCATTGTGAATAGTGTAAATAAATCTTGTTCAAACAATAACCCTAACCCCCCCCCCCCCCCCTTCACACACCTCCTCCGCCCAGGCCCTCCCTCCCGTGCTTCTCCCTGCTCTCAGGTGTTGTGTTTGTGTGCTTTCCCTCCTCTCCCCATCTTGTCTTCCGCTCCATCTTTTTGTATGTTTTGTTTGTCTGGTTGATTTGTTTGTGAAATAAATGTTAGCTCTTTCACGAGCCTCGATTCAGTATACAAAAAAAAAAAATATATATATATATATACCTCAGCTGTTGACAAACCTTCAATTGGAATTTTATTTGAGGTTCAAATAACCGCGAGAGGTCATGTGATCGTGATCATGGCCTGGAAGGACAAAATGATGCGTTTCTTCTTCTTTCAACAATAAAGACTTATAGCTTCGAGACCATACATCCATTCATTTTGAAATTTTGTACACTTGTTCCGGTTGATGAGAGCTACATTGCATTAAAAATTCAAGTCGATCAATGCAGTGGTTCAAGAGTTAGAAGGTTTTTAAAATTTACCTTCCATTATTTATTGCGGCCAAACCATGTGACTTATCAAAACGTCTCAATAACATTGAAACATCCCCCGATGAGGAACCTTTGTGTAAAGTTTCCACTCGATATCTTCCCAAATTATGGAGGTGATACCATTTCTAGTTTGAGCTTTAAAACGTCATAACTCTGAAACCATGTGTCAGATGACATCGTGCTCGGAGGCTTTTTTGTTCGTCATGGGTGTGCCAATATGTTTGCCAAGTTTGGGCTCGATCCGTTGAGCCGTTGCGGAGAAAAAGGGTTTTTTGTGTTTTTCACGAAAAACAAGATGGCGGCCGAACCATGTGACGTATGACTTCGAAATTTTTTGCATTCTGAGTTTTTTTTAACTAAGCATCTGGGAAAAAAAATCTCATTTTCAGGGGAGAAAAAATTTTGTTTGACGAATTCTAACCTCTTAACGTTAGCATTTTTAATATACTCGATACCCATGTCTTTTGTTCCCATTGAAGAGTTCTTTAGAATGAGCCATTCCTCAAATTTTTCCATTGAGCCGTTTCGGAGATAGAGGGGCAAAGTTGAATGTGTTTTACAAGATGGCGCCCATACAACGTGACCTATGACGTCATAATTAGCATTGAGAAATTTGCGGAGCCTAGACGATCATTTGATGAAAATTTCCTGTCAATCCGACCAGTGGTTGCTGAGAACATTAATTATGAATTTTTCGGAGGTGCAAAATAGGGCGGAAGAATAATAAATAATAAGCAAAACTCTAGCAGAAATAATAGGTTACTCTCCATTTCATGGAGAGTGAAATAACGTGTTGGTTAAAGGTGTTTTGAATTATGTGGTGTTTGCGTCCAGTGGTGAGATGCTTTGAACTACGTGGTGGTCAGGTCAAGTATTTAATATACAGTACGCATATCTGTGCAGTGTCTGTCACATCCCGTCACGTCACTGAACTTCTTGCTCAAGCTTTTGCGAGTTCTTCCCAAACTTTGAGTCTGAACCTATCCTTCCCATGTGTATGTGCTAAGGGGTTTTTTTTTTTTTTTTTTTAAATAATATATATATATATAACAGCGTAGCCCTTAGGCTTGGGGCAATGCCATCTGGAACAGCATTTGGCTGTCCGTATGTATGTCGGTCCCTTCCACCGGCATTTTGTGGGTTTATTCCCTTTAAAATTCATTTTCTCTGCAACTGTTCGTCCGATAGACACAAAATTTTCACCATAGGCCTCCTGTAGAATATTTCAATTATAATTATGACGTCATAGGTCACGTGGTACATGTGCCATCTTGGGAAAAAACGAAAAACCTTGCACCTCTATATATCCGAAATCGCTTAATGGAAAAAATTGAAAAGTGGCTCATTGTAAAGTACTCCCTATGTGGAATAATAGATGTTAATGATGATGTCATCAGTGCCTTCATTATGACGTCATAAATCGTGTGGTGTAAACAGCAAATTTCCCGTGTGTTCCCGTGTTCGAGTTCGTGTTCGTGTTCGATTTTCCATGTTCGAGCTTCCTGTGGGTCCTGGGTTATCAATTCTACTTCTTCATCTACCCCCACCAGCATTCGACCGTCTTGGCTAGCCATGGTACGAATTCAATTTGGTTTTAATAACTAAATTTCGTCCACTCGTAATTTTGAGTGCGTGAAGCGCACTCCAGGTCCAATCCCACTCCCCGACACCAAATGTTACGGCCAATATGTAAATTTGGTGTCCAAAATGTTGGTGTCCAATCCCCGCTTATCCCTCGTGGCGCCACCACGGAAGCGGGGAAGCAAGCCTCGCACAAGCCACGTGTAATTTGAGTACACCAAGCGGATTGCGTACCACGTGGTCCATGCTGTCACCGTTAATATTGGACCCCAATTTGAGCGGTTCTATTCGTACCACGCTTAGTCAATGGTGGAAATCACAAGAACAATCGAATGGAAGGAAGAACACAGGTTTAATTATTATTCCCACAAGTATGTACAATGATCGGTAGAAGCAGAGACACAGAGCAGAACTTAAGCAGTCTTATTCTTAAAATCCCAGACTCGGGCCCGTTCACACTCACACAGGGAATTGCAGGCAGGATGATGTTCAGGCCAAACGCGCCGACGACGTGGTTGTCCAGGAGCGGCCCCGTCCGGCTCTCCACGGTCCCAGCACGTCCCACGAAGAAGGCAAGCAGGCGGTGGGAGGATCCTCATAGCGCGTCTCCTGAACAGAACAGATGATGAGGCAGGAAGGCAAAGTACGCGTCTCTCAGCGCGGCTGGCGGTTACACAGCGCGTTATCACTCGCGTAACTTAATGCACTATATGCAGCTCGGCTTCAAGCTCAACCGAGCGTCACTTTCATGCGAGCGCGTATCCTGGTTCATGCGCGTCTTTCGCCGATCCCGTATCTTTCAAAGTCCTCTACAGCTGACCGCGCTCCTTCAACTTCTCCCTCAATGCCAACTCGGTCCTCGTACCTCAATTGCTCACTGCGCTCCTTCAACTCGTGAGTCCTTACTCAACTGCTGCTCGATGCTCTTAAACTCCACTTACTGCTGCGCTCTTCAATCCAACTGCTCGCGAGTCCTCTCGGGGGCTTTGCGCGACGGGTTATATTTGCCACGCACTGAGCCTTCTTGAACGTTCCAACCACGTCCTGTGATGCAGTGTTGCAGCCACACCCTGTGAGCCCTGATTGGCGGCTCACGCTTACCGTCAGCTTCTTCGCCGCCCTCATTCGGCCCCCAACTTGACCCTCCAGGCCGGCCTCGTGTTAATTCGCGCCAAAAAGCCAAAGGCAGCACAAAGAGACGTAAGGGGATGGAGGCGGCATAGTACAATGGAAGCGATGAAAGGACCTATTCTCCTTACTCTACTCAACGCAAAACTAACACAGGAAAAGGACTATTCTCACACATACGATGAAATAACTGAACTATCGCGAAGCTACATGTTGTTTGTGTGACTAACTATGAGGGGAAATTTAACCTTTATTATACAAAACTCAAAACCACAACAATATCTTACTATAATTCACCAAATGCCCGTCTGTCTGTTCCCAGGTACCGCAAAAACGGGTACCGCAACGTTCCCAGGTACCGCAACGAAATCGGGGGGGGGGGGGGGGTAATCCTGGGACTGCCTGGAGTAAAATTTGCTATATTGTTTTTCCAATTTCCAATTTTCAAAATTTTCTAGTTTTTCCAAACATGATGGAATAATATTTACTGATATGAACAGTGATGTGGCTTTTATTGAAATTCTACAAATACTGTTTAGATTTTGATGATTTGCGTGTGATATGATTTAACGGATGCTTATATGAATCATTTAAAATAAAAAAAAGCCTTCAATTTCTGATATTTTGCCTTTTCATTTGGGCCTCCCAATTGAAGCCCTGCCTGTCGGGCGGGTGCCGTTGCTAGTATTAAAAATTCGCTTTTTCTTTTCCGTTAAGATATATTACTTTTCTGTTTGATGACAGTCGTCACAAAAATTTCAACAATGATGCCGACATATATTTCTTCGTCTTATTTCATTCAACATTATTATCCGGAAGTAAAGGTTCACGTGTGCAAAAACAAACTCCATTTCACGTGTGCATGGACGTGTAATTAACATATGTAAAATAAATAGATTAACAGATGGGAAATTGCTGAGAGATATCGCTCGTATACACCGCCCAAAAGGAAAAATTTCACCGAGAAACCGAGTGAATTCACCGAGCGAATTTCATCGAATTTCACCGAGGTTCAGGAAATTACCGAGAGATATTTCTTCATTTTTATTTTATTAGTTATGTGCACGTACACTTTAAACATGGATATACATGCGGGATGTGGGATATATACGTGTGTGTGTGTGTGTGTGTGTGTGTGTGTGTGTGTGTGTGTGTGTGTGTGTGTGTGTGTGTGTGTGTGTGTGTGTGTGTGTGTGTGTGTGTCCGTCCGTCCCACTCTCCCCCATGTGGGAGGGAGAGGATTTGAGCTCTTAAAGTCACATTTTACATGAGATGTAATAACACATTTCAAACGGTATTTCCCATGTGCACACACATGCATTCACATGTTATCAGAAGTTAATACATTGTGTAGATTACATTATTTGTGGATCTGATAAATGACAGGTGCACGACAACCAATACCCGTTAGTGTTGCTGTCGCTCAGGTCCTCCAAGGATAGTATCCTGACTTTCTCTCAAGTCGGCCTCCTTCTCCTTGGCCTTCAAGCAGGGTGTTCGGGGGTGCGTATGCGAGTGTGCACCCTTTCTCTCAAGACTGCCTCGTTGAAACCCTCGCAATGCGTCCACGAAAAACACTCCTGCCGGACCTCCATGCGTTCAAATGTATAGGTTAAAGAGACACTCGCAACGCGTCCAAGTGTCCAGACTTTCTCTCAAGTCTGCCTCTTTGAAACACTCACAGGTGCTTGGGCCCAAGTCACCTGAACCTTACCCCCATCTTTAACAAATTCTCCCACACCCTGTCCGTGTCCCTGAGGGAAAAGCTATCTTCTCGTCCACGCAACTTTTTTTTTTTGTTGTTTTTTTTTTTTTTGTATACAAGATCGAGGCTCGTGAAAGAGCGAACATTAATCACACAGAAAGACAAACCGACGCATAAAACATATAACATCGGGAGCGGTAGACAAGATGGGGAGAGAGGGGGAAGGACACAAACACAACATTTGAGAGCAGGGACCGAGAGACATGGAGACATCGAGAGATCTGAGAGAGGGCGAGGGCTTTGGGGGGGGGGGCATGGGAAGGGGGCGGCGGGAGAGGTATAAAACATATGGACACTGCCAGGACTTCCAGGAAAGAAGTTGGAATTTCAAACAAGGTGGATCTGGGGTGAATTAGCGGGGGTAGAAAAGATCAAGGTTTTGGATGGGGGAAGATAAGAGATGGTGGTGAACAGCTGTTTTAAATCCCTGGAGGGAGGAGTGGGATTGAAGGAAGTGAGGGAGTTTGTTCCAGAGGCGGGAGAAAAGAGGAATGAAAGAGTGAAGGTGAGCAGAGAGCCGAGATTTCGGCAGTTTAACCATCAGAGGGTTGCTGGCAGATCTTGTGCGACCTGTAGGAATATTTGGGGGACAGAGCACAGAGAGAGCTGGGGGTGCAAGGCCGGAGAGGAGTCGGTAGAAGACAGAAAGACCACCTACCTGCCTGCGGTGAGTGAGTGAAAGGCCCTCAGAGATAGCTTCATCACGGGAGATTCCAATAATTCTGAAAGCTTTGGTTTCAACAGCGTGAAGCCGAGCTAGGTGTGAGGCAGGAGCACCGGCCCATAGGGGAGAACAGTATTCCATTGAGCTGTGGATGAAAGCCTTGTATGTGGTGAGGAGCTCAGGTGTGCCGAGGAAGGACTTCGCACGACGGAGGATGCCCAGTCGGCGACTGGCTTTGGAGGCCAGCTTGGAAATGTGGTTTTCCCAAGAAAGATCATGGCAGATAGTGAGACCCAAAAGCTTGAGCGACAGAACTTCTTGGAGCGGATTGTTGAGAAAGTAGATGGGAGGGTTGTCCAGTCAATCTTTTCGGAGAGACATAGTAAGAGTGTGAGATTTGTCAGGATTGAAAGACATGTTCCACTTGTTTGACCAGTCTGTGATTTTGTCCAAGTCTTCAGAGAGTGAGGAGGCTGCAGACTGCCAATCTGAGGGAAGAGGAATGGAGCGGCAGAGAGTGGAGTCATCAGCAAAGAGATAGAGAAGATTTTCAAGAGAGTCAGAGAGATCATTGATGAAGACCAGAAAAAGCACGGGGCCCAGAACACTGCCTTGGGGAACTCCAGCCTGAACAGGAAGAGGAGATGAGAGAAACCCATTCAGGGCCACACATTGACGACGACTACAGAGGAAGTCCGCCAGCCATGCGTGGAGATTTCCATGGATACCAAAGGAGGAGAGTTTGGTGAGCAGAGCGGGGTGCCAGACCGTGTCGAAGGCATATGATATGTCGAGGGAGACAGCTCTAATTTCCTGTTTGGCATTGAGGACCTCCATCCATTGTTGAGACAGCAGAAGCAGCATGTCCAGAGTAGAGTGACCTGGTCTGAAACCAAATTGATGATCAGAGATCAAGCCATTGGAGAAGAGGAAAGATTTCATATCCGAAGCAATGATGGATTCCATGACTTTGCTGATAATTGGGAGAAGGCTGTTTGGTCTGTAGTTGCTAGGAGCTGTTTTTGCACCTTTTTTGTGCAAAGCGGTGATGTTGGCTGATTTCCAAGCAGATGGCAGTTGACCTTGAGCAAAAGAGAGGGTGAAGAGAACAGAGAGAGGGTGAGATAGAGCGGCAGAGCAGGATTTTAGGACCCGTGGGCTGATGCCGTCGGGTCCAGTTGCAGAATCAGAGTCGAGGGTTGACAGAAACTTTTCCACCTTGTCAGGAGGAAAGGACACAGAGTCCAGGAGCAGCAGGGTACGACTGGGTATGGTGGGTACAGAGAGGGATGGGTTTGGGACACAAGATTTAGAGGCAAACACAGAGTTGAGGCATTCAGCTTTTTCACGTGCGGAGTCAGCTGTGTAGCCATTTGAGGTAAGGGAGGGGATGGAGGGGGAACAAACACCAGAAACGGATTTGACCAGACGCCACCAGGATTTGGAAGAGTGAGACAGATAAGAGAGTTCGGTCTTGAGAATGGAGAGATATTGTTTCCTGGCTCTCCTGAGGGTGGACACACATTTGTTTTGGGCTTTGTGAAAGGAAATGAGATTTCCTTCCGTTGGATTTGCTTTCCAGGAGACGAAGGCAAGTTCTTTCTGGGCAACAGTCTCACCTCAAGATTCCGTGTACCATGGACGGGAGGAAGGGTATGACAACTGAAGACGAGATGGGATAAATCTGTGCATGAGAGAGAGCAATTTACTTTGGAAGAATTCCCAGGATGAGTTGATGTCAGAGGTGGTAGAGATGGGAGACCAGTCCAGATGATTGATGGCTGCTTGAAGACCGTGCCAGTTGGCCTGAGTGAAATGCCAGACTCGTCGACGCTGAGCAGGCTCCCTGAGGATGGTCAGAGAGATGTCCACTTTAACAAGGACATGATCAGATGATCCGATTGGAGCAGAAGAAGAGCAGCAGACATTTTCAGGGAAGTTAGTCATAACCAAGTCCAGAAGAGAAGATGTTCCGTTGACTGAGATCCGGGTCGGGAAATTGGCAGATTTTGTCAGTCCCAGTGAGTCGCAGAAGTCCTTTGCTGAGGAGCCATGGCTGGTGAGAAAGGTACCCACACCCAGCCAACTGGCATGATGACAGTTGAAATCACCACATATGAGGAAGAGAGAGTTGGGATGAGTAGATAGAAGTTGGTCCATATTATCAGACAGCGAGATGTAGATTGAGTCATCACTGTTTGGTGGACGGTACAACACACATATGAACAAGAGGTGGGAGCGAAGGGGAAGCCGTAGCCAGAGGTATTCCTGGGGGTGAGGTGGAGAGAGTGCAGTGCAGGGCGAGTGAGGAAGAGAGTTTTTGATAAAGATAGCAACCCCACCTCCAGGACGAGGCTCAGGTCTATCATACCGGAGGAGGCCGTAGCCCGGGAGAGATACTAAGGAATCAGAGACATCATAAAGGAGGAAAGTTTCTGTTAAGCAGATCACGTCTGGTTTGACAGAAGCAACCTGTATGGAGAGATCAGTTAAGTTTGAACGAAGGCTCCGGATGTTTGAGGTCCATATCGTTAATGAAGAGGAAGGGGGAGCATCAGATACAGAACAGGGGGGAGGAGGGGTAGGGTAAGATGTGGAAGAGGTGGAAGAGGTAGGGAGAGCTGTTGAAGGTGTGTCAGAGATTTCAGAATAGCTCGGAGAAAGGGAAGGATGGGGCGGACAAAAGGTTTGATGGTGATTGGGTGAGGCACAATGAGGTGTTATTTGAGGAGGGGGAAGAGCGAGGCAGAAGGTTGGGGGAGATGGAGGTGAGAGTTGGAAGGGGGAAGAAGCGGGGAGGATGCTTTGAGGAGGGGGAGTGAGAGGGGGGAAATTGAGAAGCAATGGGGGTGGGGAGATTTGAAGGGGAGGGGCGAGGGGGGAGTTTGGGAGGGAAGGGACAACGGGAGGGATTTGAAAGGGATGGGATATGGGGGAGATTTGGAGGGGAGGGGTGAGGGAGGAGTCTAGGAGGGGAGGGGCGAGGGGGCATCTTGGCGGGGAGGGGTGAGGGGTAGTTTAGGAGGGAGGGGGCAAGGGGGGAGATTTGAAAGGGATGGGTGATGGGGAAGATTTGGAGGGGAGGGGTGATGGGGAAGATTTGGAGGGGAGGGGTTATGGGGAAGATTTGGAGGGGAGGGGTGAGATTGGATTTTAGAAAGGGGCAGAGATTGGATGGGCAGAGAGAACTTTGCCCAAGGTCGGAGCCTGAACACTTCAGTAACAGGCTATGTTATTACAGGTATGGGGTCGGTGCTGCCCGGCTTTGTTCAGTTCCTAGAATGTTCAAGGGCTGCCTAGTAACAGAGCCAAATGTATGAAATCCCAGACATCTCTGCAGTTGTCAAGCATTCTCTGCAGGCCAGTCTATCCACCACAGCACCCATTTGGGCCTTATTCCTCAGCGAAATGGTCTGCAATTCAGTTGAGGTCCGTAGTCACATAGTGGGCTGTAGCATAGCCCCCACGAGTACATGCAGGCATTGAATCTGCCGACTCTTGAGTGAAGGTGGTTAAGATGGACTCTTTTGGTCCTTAGGAGATAATATTCCATGGCTTTGATGGATATCGGGAGATCCTGGATGTGATCTGCAGGTTGGGTGGCCTTCCATCGGTTGAGGGTGCAGGTTTTCTGGATTTGTCTTTTGCCTCGGAGAGGCAATTTTGCTGCCCTGATGAATAGCTTACAGCCGAGCAAGCGTTGGGCTTGTAGGTCACTGTTTTGATGAATAGCTTACAGCCGAGCAAGGGTTGGGCTTGTAGGTCACTGTTTATCTTGATGTGGAAGGGTGCAAAGTGTTTTGTGCCACCCTCAGAGCAGCTTGGCATGTTGCAGCTTCTCTTTTGACATCACGAGGTTGGATGCCTGAGAGCACTGGTGAATTTTGCATTCGAGTAGGGTGAGGGCAACCCATGATGATCCTTGGAAGAGAGGAGTTCAGGTAGCTGGGTAATAATATAAATGGGTTTACTGTATATACAGTTAAGTGGTAATAGCCACTCATGAACTTTTTCTCGACTGATGGTCTTCTCCTGTTGCTCAAAGTTGTTGTCGGCATAGAGGATGGCCAGGTCATCAGCATGGGCTAGTTTTGTGCCTATGGTATTTGGTAGGTCTACCGTGTAGCTGTTGGAGAGTAAACTGAGCAATGGAAGACCCTGGATGATCGATCACCAATCATCATGAGTGTGTGTTTCTGCTTTTTCTGTTGGCAAGGACCCTGGCTTAGCCACTCAACTTGATTTCTTGAATGAATCTCATGACACTGTGATCTTGGAAGAGTCTGTACAATTTCAGGTAGAGTCCTCTTTGCCACACACTGTCATACGCCGAAGACAAGTCGACAAATATTGCACCAAACTTGAGTTTCTCCTTGCATGCTGATTATTCGATGTCAGTCACAGTTGGGACTTGATCCTCAGCACTGTTGTTATTTCTGAAGCTTGCTTGTAGTGGTAGTGCCTCTTCAATTACCTTTTCAATTCTGTCGAATAGGGTATGCTTTCGAAGCTTAAATGGTACGGGAAGCAGGGATATGGGCCGCTATTCTTTGCGGTCGGTGTTTGGTTTATCAGGCTTTAATTTGGTGACCACATCGGCTCTCTTCTGTGTGTGAGGGTCTGTGCATGTGCAAGGCCAGTGGGACATAAAATGTCATTGCCATTCCAGG
The DNA here is from genome assembly GCF_964187855.1 of Myxine glutinosa. NCBI lineage: Eukaryota > Metazoa > Chordata > Myxini > Myxiniformes > Myxinidae > Myxine > Myxine glutinosa. Next base: position 69,406,306 of record NC_136271.1, read on the forward strand.
AGTTCACCTCTGGCATTGATGAGTTGCTCTGGATGGAATATTATCCGGACCCAAGATCTTTTCTGTCCTCAAGACACCTACGTGTGGTGAATAATTCCTGGAGGCTGATTTAATCAATGTAGCCATTATCGGGCAGTGCAGATATTCTTGTCTGAGCCAGCTCATTGTTGACATACCTGGATAACTTTTTGTCTGGATTAGAGTACATGCCATTGATGATAAGAATTCAGGCAATAAAGTTGGGGGTAACTGGGCAGGGTTCACGTATGGCTGATTGGCTAGTGATGTGGTTGATTGTGTTCCATGTCTTGTGGCCCAAATATGTGAAGTCGATGCCTGCGATTGTTTCCCGCCACCTTGGTGTGCTTGCATTGTTCAGCGTACAATGGAGTTGGTTCACCTGAGCAGATGCTTCATTGCCACCTGGTGCTGACTTGAACAGGTCATAAAGCTGTTTGCATTCAGAGTCCCATCTTGGAATGAAGTTATTTCAACAACCTCAAAGGATGCAGCTCCTTGAGGTTGAACCTATGGCATCATAGAAGGGAAGAGAGGCAAAGTGTAGATCTTTTAACTCAGGGAGGGGGAGGAGGGAGAGGAAGGATCCAGCAGAATTGTCTTATGATCCCATAACACTGCTTGGCAGGGAAGTTGAGGGTTGGAGCAGCCGGATTGCAGACTTGATTTGGACTGGTCAGAGATGTGAGTGAGGGAAGTGATCAAAAACATGTTCTGGTTGGCATGTTTGGGTCTAAAGCCTGGTTTTCACCTTGCTGGTCTTACTTCCATCCTCCTTTGCAGTGGTACATCCTTCAACATTGAGTTGTAGGACGCCTGGTATTCTATCCCGCTTGCCATAATTCAATAAGTTCACTCTCAAGTTAATTCTTTCCCAATTGAAGAAGCACAGATCATGTATATATATTTTTTGGCGTGGAAAATCTAGGATACAGAACAGATCAGACCACAACATAACAAAGGGAACAGGAGGAGACAGGGGAAACGCCAATAGCAGGGCAGAAGGAGAAGGTAGTGGGAGATGGACAACCAGGGGATGCAGGTAATGATGAGAGTTTGGGGAAAAACACAAGGGGTACATAAGCAACATTTTGACAGGGGTGCGGGTGGTTTAATGGACATAGAAAAGATCATGGCTTTGGATGGGGGATGACCTGATATGGTGGTGAACAGCTGTCCCAAAGACCTAGAGGGAAGCACTCGATTGAAGAGAGTGTGGAAGGCGGTTTCACAGGTGGGAAAAGAGAAGAATGAATGGGTGGAGGTGAGCAGTGCTTCTGAATTTAGGCAGTTTCACCAGGAGGAGGTTGCTAGTGGACTGCGTGCGTCCAGCAGATACTGGGGGACAGAGCACAGAGAGGGCAGAGGGTAAAAGACCAGAAATGAGGCCGAATAAGACAGAGACCACCAACCTGTTGGCGGTGGCGAAGTGATAGGCCCATGGACTCGGCTTGATTGCGAGAGATTCCAATGATCTTGAAAGCCCTAGTTTCCATGGCATCATGCTGAGCAAGATGTGATGCAGGAGCGTCAGCCCAGAGGGGTGAGCAGTACTCCATCAAGTTGCAGATGAAAGCCTTGTTGGTGTATAAACGCTCAGGTGTGCCAAGGAAGGACTTAGCATGACAGATGATGCCCAGTCGACATCTGGCTTTGGAAGCCAAGATTGAAATGTGGCTTGCCAAAGAGAGATCATAGCTGAGAGTCATAACATGAGTTTGAGTGACTGTACATCTTCAGGATTAATATTGAGAAAGTAGGTGGGGACGGCTTGCGGAACGGACCTTAGAGAAAGAGAGAGAGAGAGAGAGATAGAAATAGAGATAGAGATAGAGATAGATAGTAGGTGTGTTGGATTTCTCAGGATTGAAAGACATGTTCCAGGTTTTTGACCAGATTGTGAATTTGTCATGGTCTGAGAAGAGGGAAAAGGCTGCTGCCTGTCTGTCAGAATGATGAAGGATGTCACGGCAAAGAGTGGAGTCGTCAGTAAAAGACATAAAGATGATTTTCCAGAGAGTCCGTGAGATCATTGATGAAGATTAGGAATATGATTGGGCCGAGAATACTGCCTTGGGGTACTCCAGCCTTTACAGGGAGAGGAGAAGAAAGGGTTCTGTTGTGAGCTACACGTTGGCTACGAGAAGCTCTCATTTCTTAATGAAGAATCTTGAATTTTGATCCTCGATGCCAAAATATCAACAACAGATCTGCCGTTGCTAGACGGGACCATGTGGAGGTCAGATGCCGTGCCGCCACCTTGTCCAAAGATAATTATAGGTCGGTTCTAGGTACCTCAAATCAACACCTGCATTTTCTGTATTCAAAAATGACAATTTTGACCTCCTCCTCTCCAATCCCACATTCCCATCAATCCCAAACCTCTCTTTTCTATCCCCTAACTTTTCTCAATGTACTAATATGCGGAAGTCCCGCAGCAAGCCAGAAGACAATTGACGGAATGTTTTCATTTCGTTTATTTGACGTTCAAGCAATCTTGTTTTGTATTGCGGATTTTTCCTTTTGCTGAAGCAATAGGCAGTTTTGAAATACTGCTCGGTACTGATCATCCACGAAACCTGACATTTAGGAGGATGAAAAGAGGAAGCAGATTAGGATTTTGATTTTGCTCTATTCCGTCCCCACCTCACCTTTGAAATATGTAATCCTGCAAAGCTGTTTACTAATTCGCACGGCACAATGCCTGATGCTTGTGCTCCCAAAAGAGCCATTTTACATTGTTGAAAGTAACCGGAAAAATCATCAGCCATCACGCTCCCGTCGCCAGGGCTGCAGAAATGCTGACGGCTTATCGTGTCTGTTGCAAACGTCCCTTGGCACCATTAATCACGGAATGTCGACTCTTAGCAGATGCATCCTTTCTTTTGCTTCGCAATGGAAACTGTGACACCAACCTTGTCCTGATAATACACGTCTCTTACAGAAATGTGTCCCGAACGATGCGACTCGTGTCAAAAGGCTAATTAGTATGCAAGCCGTCCCGCAAAGCTTTTTGTTAATATTGATTTTTAGCTTGGTTATGCTTGCTCCGTGTCATGCTGTCTGGTTTTATTACCCATTTTCTAGCTGCTTTGCCGGCACTTTCAGCACTATCTAATAGCTAGCTGCTTCTCTTGCTGCATCGTGGAAGGATACTCTTGAATTCAGCCGGTTGCACTCTTATTCCGACAATAATCCAATTTATTTAAACGACGGAGCAGATATGTGGAAAGCAATCGTCAGGGAGCCATGTAGTGCAATATATACTTGGCAAGACTTTTCAACACCATAAGACGAGTATTTTTAAAGACCGTTCACCCACTTACAAACACGAACACATCTGCATTTGCTGTGATTTATGTAAGAAGTCGGGCTGTAGCTGTGAAACGGTTATAACTCCATGATGAGGCTTATATCGATGATTCTGATAATTGTATTTTCTTTCATTAATCAGTGGCAGCTAATGAGCTTGCAAGCTGTCACCTCTAATTGCAGTGGCATTATGTCTATCCTGGTTACGGAAAGGCCCTTCTGTCAAGATTGGAAGCTGGATGTTTCAGACCGCTGCATCTGGCTGAGTCCCCAAAAACGGCCTTTTGTTTGATGCCCTCTCATTGGTGGCCCTTTGGTTGCACTGTTCTTGTTGATCTAGTTTCAGCATTGATCCCCAGCAGGTGTAATGGAGTTCTGGTGTTCCGACCCCCCTATCCTTCGACCTTACAGTGAATAGTCAGGTTCACTATGTTAACAAATATAATTTCGTTCAAAATTTTGGTAGATTAGCAAAACGACACATTTTTGGAATATTCAGAGCATGAGGAATCCAAAAATTAATGTTTACATTTGCGTAGACACCTTTGCGAAAATGACACTCAGGACAGTGATGAAGATAGTCAGGTTCACTTTGTTAACAAATATAATTTCTTTCCAAATTCTGGGATTAGCAAACCTGTACATTTTTGGAATCTTCAGAGCATGGAGAATCTGAAAATCAATGTTGGCATTTGCACAGACACCTGCATGGCCGCCATTTTGGATTTTGACAATGGCCGCCATAAAATACATATTTTGCGCGATCTCGGCTTCTAGTGAACCTAGAGACTTAATTAAATATGCTAATCCTATGTTTTCTGGGTCAATGAATCCAATAAAGGCCTCAAAATAGTGCTCAGGATTATAGAAAAGCAACAAACAAAGGTAATTGAAAACCATTGTCTTTATATTTGTGATATAACTGTATTACATAATACATGATATTGCAAGTCCTTTGAAGTTATAGGTTGTTATAGGAAGTTATAGGTAGTATCAGATTGAACTATAAGTCCTATACACAGGATCTACGAGGTCTATACCGTTCAGGAATATGCGTTTACAGATCTTCATCACTGTCCTGAGTGTCATTTTCACAAAGGTGTCTACGCAAATGTAAACATTAATTTTTGGATTCCTCATGCTCTGAATATTCCAAAAATGTATAGTTTTGCTAATCTACCAAAATTTTGAACGAAAAAACATAGTGAACCTGACTAGATGCTGCAACACTTTCTGCCATCTACCATTTTGTATCAACGATGTTCTAACCTTGATTCATAACGTTTGCTCTTTGGGTCATGATATTCACCTGGGATGGAGCGGAATCGTATGACTCTGCAAGACAAAGCTTAGGTCGTCCAGCAGAGAATCTGGAAGGTTTGTGGATCTTCTTCTCCAACTTCAATGATGTATTGCCTATCTGACAGTTTTGCAGTGTATTCCATCACTGTCCAATTTAACTACCTGTGTTCGTGACTCAGTGTTGCTTCTTCCCTCTGAACAATACCTCCAGCCGAATTACCATCATGCTTGTTTTTGCCAAGACTTGTATACATTCTCAACTCTGCGTTACATGCTTATTGCCCCTTTCGTTTTTTGCACATTACGTGTATACAGCGACCTATGAACCTCATGAATTAGAGGTATAAAAAAGTGAGTGCCCTCGTGTACCCTGCTTAAAACTATGCATTTATAACTTAATTTTATTCATGAAGAGGATTGAATATTTAATCCTGTTCATTAATCTAATTGCTTCACTACGCCTCCAGTGGTGTTTATAATAGAGGACATGGATTTGTCCTCCCATTGGTGGAAGGCCCTCTCGTGTTCAGGCCGTTGGTGCTCCTATGGTTGGCAGCGAGTGCCCCGGAAGCATTGACGGAAAGAGAGTGGTAATCATATGTGTGGGGAAAATTGCACGCTCGGTCAGGGTCACCCAGATAGCTCAGATGGCGGAGCACTGGTACGGTTTTCCAGAGGACCTGGGTTCCATTCCTGGTCTGGGTATGTAATTTTCCCACATATATCAATGCATTTACAACTTGCTTTCTAGCACACAAATTTGTTCCAATCTTACTTAGTTCCCTAGTTCAGTGGGAGCACTCCACTAAACTGAATTTTAAACAAACTTAAAAAAAGACTTCCTGATGCTGTATGCATGTACATTTCATAGTATTCTTCACTTAGCCGAGGTTGCACTTTGATTAATTTTTTTTAACAATAAAAAACATTTTATAACAATCGAAGTACTGCATTTGTTCTCATATTTCTGTTTATTAGATCCTTTGAAGAATAAAAACGAATTACCTGCGCACAATGGGTAGTTATGATCTTCATTTGTATGCAGCACAAGGATGCAGTGTGGGATCATTGGCTGAGGGTGCAGCTGCGCCGCTTATGCAACGCCCTCTGCTGGTTAGAGAAGGAATTTGCAATTTCTTTATGGTGCCAGCGATAGCTCGCCTACTCTACGCGAAGGACACCGTGGGATCTTTAACATCCACCAACCAATCCCGACCGATTGGACATCCGTTTAGCATGTCTCCGAGGGACGGCACACACATTGATAAATGACTCTGCCTGCGAAACACGGGGATGCCAGTGAATAGCCTGGTCGGGATTCAAACCAAGATTGTGCAATTTGGTGGCCAACTTTGAGTTGTCAGGTATCATTTGACAGGTCAAGAGGCTTTACATAAAAGTCCTGTCTCAAGGATTGATAACAGGAAAGTGTCACCATTGAGCGGAGACTGAACCATAGAGTACGTGTTTAGATGTATACGTTGATGAGAAATTGACGAAGTGCATGCAGTTTCAGAGGTGAAGACACACTCATTTGAGTTCAATTGCACTTTCCAATTTGCTCGTTATTATCCCAGCATGCCTTCCATAGATAGCTTAAAATGTGCAATCAAGAATCAAGGCTGAAATTACTGCACACTTTAGGCTTTGGATATTGGATGAATTAAACATCGTCTCGAAAAGGCAAATATGGGCGAGGCAATGCTTTTTTCAGTTCTGCTCATATCTACCTGGAGAGTCAGCAAATGCTCTAAACAGCAAGGTATCATGATAAAGAAACCAGCAATTCACTATGGTCCACCTCAATTCCAGATTTGAACCATACTCACCTGTTCTCACAGCAATCTATACAGTAGATGGACAGCTTGCTGTCCGTGGATTACCTGTCACTTTTTCGGGAAGACTCGCAAATTCCCCAGATCTTAATTGCAATTGTCATATTATTGAAAAAGAAACGACAGCACAAGTATTGCTAAAATGGATATTCGTTATAATGAATTTCATTACAATAAATGGTGTTTTTGGTGGACAGTTTTTGTTTTTGGTGGACACATTTTGAATATATGAATGAATGAATGATCGTTTTAAGGCCATTTTCCCCGCTAGAGCAGGGGTTAGACTTGCGGGCCCCATGACAATCATGGTTCCCTGTTTGAGGCAATGTTTTTATGGCCGGATGCCCTTCCTGACGCCAACCCTTAGTCGCCTCTTACGATGCGCAGGGATACGGTGTACCGATTCTAAACCGGGGTACACACCGGGATCATTCATCCCAGCAAGCTGGTACTCAATTTGCCGACCTTGGAAGGATGAACAGGCTGAGTCAATTCCCCTGTTGTTAATTTAGCGATCGACCGGGATTCGAACCCAGGATCCTAGGAGCCCAAGCCGGCACCCTAACCGCTAAGCCAACACCAGGCTAACGGACATGTTATAAAATTACATTTAAAAAAGTTACATTTTAACGAATGAATTTGAAATGTGGAATAATTAACGTTGAAATGTTAATTCTTTGATTTAAAAAAAAAAAAAAAAGTAAAAAAACAAGTACAGATACATTTAAAGTGCACCGCACATGCCATGATCCCGGCACATGCCAAATAAATAAATAAATAACATCCTCCACCACGGCACATAGACACGGTATTGGGAGGGAGAGGTGTACAATAATTGATTGATTAATTGCGTAATTAAAATCGATGAATAATAGCATACCTCGACCACCAGTGTTTCATCCGAAGCTGTAACCTTTTGAAAATTAACTAAATAAGTCATTAATCGAATTTTTAAAAATTGATTAATCAATAAGTAATAAATCGATTAATTGATTAATCAATAAATCAAAAATACCCTTTTATAGCCAAATCACTTGGTCATTGTTGTGTCCAAATATCAGCTTCCTCGCTCAAAAGGTGCCTGAGATATTGCCCAGATGAGAAAGGAAATAAATAAGGACTTAATAAATCGATAATAATTAAGTAATTAATCAATGAATTGGTTAATCAAAAAATAAAAAATACCGTTTTTGCCAAAGCACTTGCTCACTATTGTGCAAACAAACAAGAAACCCGAATGAAAACCGAGTACTCCCTATCAGTGCACGTCATTGCCACTGCCTCTTCGGTGCCCGGCGATGATGTCATGCAGCGCCTGGATATTGCATAGGAAAGGAAAAGGAGCCGTGTACAATATTGGAGAAATTAAGTTTAACTCTCTCTTATACCCAGTTCATTAAGCACTATTATAGTAAAGTAGGGACTGCAGATCAAAGGTTTCTAATTTTGAGCTGTTTGGAGTGATAACAAAGCAGTTGAACACACTTGTGCACCTTAATGTTATTTTATTGATTTATTACCCCACGTGCGTGAAGTGAAAAGTAGGGTTAAGCAATTGGTTCACTTTGTTTGTCTGTTTACAAACATTGATTTATGATTGAGGAACAACATAATCAATTGAATGTTATATATTTAAAATGAATTGGAACATAAATCCGAACACGTATCTGCAGTTTAGCAGTACTTAGGCTCTGAATTTGGCAAATTGTATGGAATTCCTCTCGAGTGCACATGCACAGAGAGGAAGGAGATGATATTTTTTACTCTGTCTGACAGTCAAACACAATTGAAAATCATTCCAAACAGGAAACGTACTGTTTATAGGGACGTCATAAAGGACATAAACAACAGGCACAAATAACTAATTTAATGTGCTAAATAAGGCAGTGTAAAAGACACTGCAGCAATGGCGGTAAACGTCCGAAAAAAGTTTTTATTTTTCTACAGCCTTTAAAATCCTTTTTTATTTCAATTAAATGATGCACTTGAACACTGTAAGACACAAAATCACCTTGACACATTCAAAAACCTTCTGTTTGGCAGACCTTGGAAAAATATTTATGTCGCCTCATTCCCTAAGGGCAGAGTAACAGATTCAACATTCACACCATCATGCCCTGAGGGCAGAGAAACTTTGATTCAGCATTCAGACAAATATGGTGGTGCCTAGCGCTATTTGTTTAGTGCAAAACACAAAGCAAGAGTTCAAAAGACCCTCCACAAGTCTTTTTTCTCCAGACTGTGTGGAGTAATGTGTTCCGTGAACTCTGTAGTTTATTCATGGCACTCCCCCTACCACCACACTTTGGAGGTAGAGTGGGTGGGTCGTGTTGTGGAAGAATCCAATGCCTCAGGTTGCTTGCATCATTTTATTGGCCATGCACATGGGAGAGAGATAGGAAATAATTCCAGTGCCCTCTCAAAAGCATCGTCAGCACATCAGATCTTTATACGAAATACATGGCATACCGGTACGTGTAATCTTTAGCAAGCGAACGGGAAATTGAGCTAATGCAAAATTATCCATATATGGTAAGAAAGAAAGGCATAAAAGGACATGAAAGCAGGCATACCAAAGCAGACTAACATTCCCTATCATAGTAAAACATTGCAAGAAAATAAAGGTTCATGGTCATCCACCAGACCAAACACGCATGAGAAGAGGGAAAACGCGTCCATAAACACACCCCGCAGGGAGAGCTGGCCTTTACCTCCCCCCCCCCGCCCCCGCCCCCGCCCATTCCCCCACCCCTCCCCCACCCCTCCCCCACCCCTCCCCCCCTTCTCCGTCTGCACGACCGTCTCAAAACACGCAAACAGTTCATTTTAACACAGCATTGCCTCCATTGTATTACAATCAACTATATAATTTTCCAGTTAAACACATTTTACCTTGTATCATCCCCGTCGGTATATATAACCACGCAAGCATAAAGTATATATCAATGTATATATAATAATAATAATAATAATAATAATAATAATAATAACAAATAAAAGGCAGTGTCCATCCATCTGTCTGTCTCCACCATAACTCCAAAACCATGAAACCTAGCGGCCCCAAACTTTGCATGAATACACCTGGACCTCAAACAGATTGCAATGATGAAAACTGGGTGTTTGGGTGTTATAACACCATTTTTGAAGATTATTAACAAGGTGCTCATAAGAAAAAACCCGAAAAAGCTTTACCAATATGGCGCCCTGCAAACTTGGTCAGCCCAGTGCCACTCGCTGGGTTCTTAAGCCGCCATTTTGTTTCGGCCTATTCAAACGTGCATTGCCTTGGAAACACAATCTACTTTATCATTACATAATTGAAGCATATCATCAAAATCTGGATTCGGATATGAGGATTGGATGCTGCAGACTAAATAATGTCAAAATCTGGAATGAAATCTGACAAAACTTACCATATCTAGCGATTTTTATAACCAAGTGTATATATTCATATATTTAAGCCAGGCTGTCATTATCCTTCTGGGGTTAGTTTTTTTAAATTTAACTTAATAATAATTTTAAACTTAATTCATACTTCCATGGGATAGGGTGTCACTCCACTGTACCTGCGATCTGTTTTTTTTAAAAATTCTTGGGCCATTTCAGTCAGAAGCAATCGGCTTGCTATCGCTTGTCAAGCCAGCCGTTCCTAATCACCCATTTCGTTGGAGTGCTTGCTGGAGTGTTTTAAGTTTAAGCCACTTGGCGAGGGCTCTACAAAAGAAGTCAGAAATAGCTGTGTACTTCATTAGTCACATGGCCGGGAAAGTTCAGGCTGCTTTCGCAAGCCATGGCATTACAGTAGACAGAACACCCTTTTTGAATATGATTAACCACCACTTGGTGAACACTATTCAGGCTGCTTTTGCAAACCATGGCATTGAAGCGTGGTGTTATGCGCGCTGCTTGTAAGCAAGGAGGAAGCGGACAACGTGGTAAGTTGTAAGAGTCTTTATTCAAGAGCTCCACTGTAACACTGGAGCGTTCCGGGCTGCGCGCCCGGTGTATATCCCGCGGCCACGCCTACCCCTTGGGCGTGGCCGCCGCCCACTTGGCGCGCGGAATGATGTCATCATGCCAGTGAGCTTTCGTGTCCGCCACACGCCCCCCCCCCCCAGAATTCCCGCACACCTGGAGGGCCAGTTTGCAGGGCAAACGGATGACCCGGCCGAAGCGCCCTCTGGCGACTGGCGGCGTCCGGGGTGCAGGGATGCCAGCTGGGATGCCTCCGGCTGCACCCATCGGGGGTGGTGGCGTCGTTGAGACGGCGGTAGTCCCTGCACGGTCGCCACCCCCCGCCGGGCTTGGGCACGATGTGGAGCGGCGACGCCCAAGCACTCTCGGAGCGCCGCACGATGCCGAGCCGCTCCAGCGTAGCAAACTTGGCTTTAGCTACCGCGAGCTTCGTCGGCTCGAGGTGGCGTGCCCGGGCGTAGACCGGTGGCAGGGCGGTGGGGCTTTGATGTTCCACCCCGTACTTGACGGTCCCCGCCGAGAAGGTGGGCCGCGTGAGGGCCGGGAAACGGGTGAGGAGGCGGTTGAATTCGTCCGCTGCCGGAAGCGTACAGATGAACCTGGCAGGAACTGAACCGCTCAGCAACCGCTCGGCGAGCCGCTCGATGAGCCGCTCCGTGAGCTGCTCAACGAGGCGGGCAGCACGCACGCGAGCGAGCTGAACGTCTCAGCCTGGACAAGCCTTCTGTGCTTTACGTCGACCAACAGGCCATTGGCACAGAGGAAGTCCGCGCCGAGCAGTGCCATAGGCACGTCGGCAGTCACGAACGACCATCGGAAAACCTGCCTTCCGAACCGCAGAGAAAGGCAGCGTTTTCCGTATGTGTGAATGGACGTACCGTTGGCAGCAAGCAGCGCGGGGCCCCGGCCCGCGGACTGTTTGGCGGACGTACCGGCGGGAACGACACTCACCTGCACTCCCGTGTCGCACAGGTAACGGCGCCCGGATAAGGTGTCCGTTATGTACAGGAGGCTGTTTAATCGGCCGGCGCTCAGTGCCACTACCGAGGGCCGGCCCGGGCGTTTCCCGTCCTGCCGAATGAGCACGGCGGGCGACATTGCCGAGCCTCGTGGCCGAACCTAGCGTGGAAATGGCACCAGGTTTGTGGCGAAGCCGGAGGCCACGGTTTCCGCGGTGGTGGTGGGCGAGGCGTGGCGCCCGCCACGAGGCACCCCTCGGAGTAGGGGTGGGCACCCGCAGGAGGTTCAGCGGCTAGTAGTAGGGGTGGGCACCCGCAGCAGTTTCGGGCTCGGGAGCCGCTACGGCCGCACCGAAACTCGCCTGCATGTCCAAAGCCGCGTAGAACTTGTCGGCCTCGGCCGCAAGCGCTCGGGGTTCCGTTGTCGCAGAACCGACCAACGCGAGGCGTACTTGTGCCGGCAGCTGGCGTCGAAATAACGCCCGGAATAGAGCGTTCGGGGTTTCGTCGCCCATGAGCGACAGCATATGGTCCATTCGGACCGACGGTCGCGTGTCACCGAGCTTGGGGAGGTCCAAGAGGCGATCGGCCCGTGCGTCCACCGTGAGGCCGAACGTGGCGAGGAGGAGACGCTTGATCGCCTCGTACCTGTCGTCGGCCGGTGGGTTCCTCAGGACCGACACGATGCGGGCGGCCGTGCCGGCCCCGAGGGAGGCGACCACGTGGCTGTAGCGTGTCTCGTCCGCCGTGATGCCTCGAAGCCTGAACTGGGCTTCGGCCTGCAGGAACCAGATCTCCGCCTGAGCTTCCCAGAACTCGGGGAGCTTTATCGCTACCGCGTTGGTTGCCATGGCTGTGGCGGGTTCGGGTGGTCAGTGACGACTGACCCATCACGTCGGGGTCACCAATGAAGCGTGGTGTTATGCGCGCTGCTTGTAAGCACGGAGGAAGCGGACAACGCGGTAAGTTGTAAGAGTCTTTATTCAAGAGCTCCACTGTAACACTGGAGCGTTCCAGGCTGCGCGCCCGGTGTATATCCCGCGGCCACACCTACCCCTCGGGCATGGCCGCCGCCCACTTGGCGCGCGGAATGATGTCATCACGCCAGTGAGCTTTCGTGTCCGCCACAGCATTACAGTAGACAGAGCTCCCTTTTTGTTTTTATTCAGGCTGCTTTTGCAAGCCATGGCATTACAGTAGACAGAGCTCTGCCCTTTTTGTTTTTATTCAGGCTGCTTTTGCAAGCCATGGCATTACAGTAGACAGAGCTCCCTTTTTGTTTTTATTCAGGCTGCTTTTTCAAGCCATGGCGTTACAGTAGACAGAGCTCCCTTTTTGTTTTTATTCAGGCTGCTTTTGCAAGCCATGGCATTACAGTAGACAGAGCTCCCTTTTTGTTTTTACCTACCCATTTTTTATTGACTCACATTTTTGTGCGGTATACATTCATTGTATTAATAGATGGTTATATTAATATACCTACAAAATATACTTATTTAAATTTAAAAAAATCAAACCGTGTTTGGAACTCAAATCAAACGTCCGCCATGTCGAACTCTTTCATTGCAAATATAAAATTGTCTTTTTGTTTGCTCTCAGTGGTTTCCACATTTTTTGATTGATTTTCACATTTATAGAAGACTATCCTTTGTTTTCACGGACGTCACAGTTACCCATCTCGCATTGCGCGGCGGCCATTTTGATACCCAAGCTAATCTGTCCGTGTGCGCTGATATTGATTTGTTGCGTTGGTTTATGGTGAATGCGGATCGCAAAAAGTCTGTTTTATAAAGTAATTTTGTTTGTTTTGTCACGTTCATGTGGCGTGTGGTGCCATCTAGTTTATATTACGTATTGTTGCCCAACAAACACAGAACATTCGGTTTAAGTTTGCCGTGGACCAGTGAACTGGTGAACACCTGGGCAGTGGGTCAACCTGCAACCAACTACCTGTAGAACAGACTTGGAGTGTACGTAAGGATACGGTAGATCCAGGCTTGAGTATGGCTAGCAGTGCGAGTGCCAACCTTGGCTACCAAGAGACGCTCCCCCCGGACGTTCTTGTTCGTTACAAAGAGAAGATTTCTGTCATTGGGTGTGACCCTTATGGTCTATCATCAAATGATCAATTTGAGAAGAATGTGAGCAAGTGGCCTCAGGTGACCCACATCAACGTGATCAACTACCTGTTGTTCAGCAAATCGGCCTATACCAAAGATGAGTTGAAGAAGTATAAATCCCTCGAGGCATACAGGTTGTACCAAGATGGATGGGTGCGACAAATCCTACACAAAGAACTGAATGACGTCCACTTGATTCGATCCAAGGTATTAATATATTAAACAAACATGTATTTTTTAAAGCTGCTTGTGTTAATGGTATGGACCTGATTGATTAAGTGCCCTCCATTTGTTCAAATGTATGTATTGTATTCAATATCATTAATGATTATAGTAATTGTATGGTTATACAATGAAACATGTTCTTACTTACTGTTAACAAAATGCTCGGAGCAGACAGGTGTGCGATCCCACTGTGATTCTGTTTGGATGTCACTGCGATTGATGGCAGCCTTCCACAAACGCCGCCTCTCTTCACTTAAATTTCTTGTTTCCTCACCCTGATTCAGTAGAAGTTTGGGCGTTTTGTAAAACTTAACTCCTGGCCTAACGCCTGGCCTGTTTGAACAACGAAATACGCCGCAAATTGGCATGACTGGTCGTGAACAAAAACTATTTAATGTGAATCCGCTGACGACGTTGTTCGAGAGGGTATCAAAATGGCCGAGGTGTCCCAGGTAGTCCTTGAGCCAGACCAAAAGTAATGCTCCGGCGGGGGGAGTAATTCTCATTATGATTTTCCATTAGACCAATGTCTCAAGTGTCAGAAAAGGTGTGATGGACATCTGAGAACGGTATCTTAGTGCCCGGATGGACGCCATCTTTGAAACCACCCAGCTCGAAAATGCCCATTTGGTGGGGTACATTGTTGCACGTGTATCTGGACTTCTATACTAGCTATCGATGTGCGGTTGACGACTAAATATACGTCCGATGTGTACCGTCTAAATAAAAAATAATATGAAGCATTTTGTTTTAGATTAATTATTATAAAAATCAATTATCGAAAAAAAATCATATATTTTTCAATATTTTATTATTAGACTTGTACTTTTTTTAGTGAAACAACACTGGTATGATTTTCCAAATTATGCATTGTGCTACACCGTTTATCTGTCTATAAAAATAACTCAAAAACTAAAACATATCATCCACCACGAGTTTACAACAAATAAATGTAAAGAGGCATAAAATGACTTAGGCCGCCGCTGGCATTATCTATTCTGACGATAACGCAAGTTAGGAATGTCGTACGGAGAGGATTTTAACACCATACGATATCTAATAAGCAGGCGGAAATTGTTACATAGGAAATCTGCACTTTGGTGGCCATCTTGGATTTCAAAATGGCCGCCAATTATATTAATTATTCATTACTAGAGTTTGGAAAGACGTATGGAGCTGATTTTAACACCATACGATGTATATTCCTAATAAGCAAGCGGAGGTATCATTGAACATGTCATGTTTTAGTCAAATAACACCGGTATGATCTTCCAAATTATACATTTTGCTAAACCGTTTATCTGTCTATAAAGATTTTCAGGCAATTTGGCCTGCATTATAATAGAGAACAACATATGCTATACAATATACAGTGCACACAAAGTTAATCATCAGAGTCGCCATCAGAGTCATTGGCATCCTGAGCCACGATAGCATCATCCTGCACCATGTTGGAGCATCCCTGCAGCTTACACACAACAGTGCACTTCAACCCATTCAGTATGCAGGAGCAATCTGACGGTCGACACGTCCTTCTGCATGTGCATGAGATGAGATTCAAGACGACATCTGGAGCTGGTAGACCCGCCATCCATCGGATTGTGAGCGAACCGCCATCATCGAGTTCCCAACCATGTCCTGCTGATGGTGTTGGGACGTCTGGTAGGTTTTCAAGGCTGCGTCGCCAGATAGCCGCCTGATAGTTGGCCCTAAGCGTATGCTGCATCAAGGAGTCTTCACAAGGCGGCAATTGTCCAGATTCGATCTGGCCCTTCTTTGCACAGAACATGTGATAACGGAGCGAATTAACACCGACGATCTTCGTGTTCTTGGCGTACAGCTGACACGTGAAGGCCTGAATGCTATTGAAGACGTCTGTTGGTACATTCCACGAAGATCCCAGATCTGTGAATGCTTGAAGATACAGCTCATTCGCTTGCACAAGCTTCAAAGCCTTTATCTTTCCTTGGCTAGCCAGAGCACTCACAGTGTCACACCCGCTCCATGCATGAAGCCCTGGCAATGCACTGCAAACTCCAGACCCCAATACCGCAGCCAACTTTCCAACGTCGATCATTCTGACTCGAACCTTTGTTCCTCGTCTGATGAAGAGCTGACTATCGATGGTTCTGCTGAGATGAAGACTGATGATCAGAACGTCGGTGTCATCTGCCACTAAGATGATCGTCTTGTAGTGGGTAGCGGCGTGCTTTGCGTGGAGAAACATACGCGTGTCTGCTTCCTCGTGGCTACATTCGAGTGCTTGCACCAACTTCCACCTATCGCGGGTCAGTACCAGACATTTTTCACCACAGGTGACATACAGTGTTCTGTTGCCTAGCTTTTCGCGATTTGTTTCATGTTTCCACGACTCCGCCAGAAACACAACCAGTTTCTCCTTTGTCTGGCTGCAAGCAAGGAGACGCCGCCAGTTCATGATTTTGTGTGCGGGTCTGATCTCGCTGAAACTGATGCCTTCATTTGAACCGCGGTTCACACGCTCAGCTGCTTTGATGGATTCTTCTGTGTATGTGTCAAAGACAACATCGATGCGCTCACTGCCTTGACCAGCGTGAAGCGCTGCAGCAAGGATGCGGTCAGATAGTTCTTCGAACGTGTCGTTCTCGCCATGCATCTTTTGTATGAGAGCCATATCGATCGACATCTTTCCATGCTATTTCGGTCGCCTTAGCAAATAGTGCCTGGTCTAGCACCACCGGTATACGCTCAAGCTGAAGTGATGACATGATGTTCAGAGCTTCTCTGAGGATTTCTTGCACTGTTGCCATATCTGTGGCAGGCGCGTTTATAGTCGGCAGGTAGCCAACTACATCTTCCGTCACCTGAACACGATCTCTAGTCATGATGTTGAAACCAGTCCACGAACTGATTGTCTGGTCGCATGGTTCCAGCATGCGAGTCATAATCCATACGTGATTTCGGCGCTGCGCAAGGGATGTTGCGCCTGCAAGAGTGTCAGAAAGATCTGCAGGCTTGATTGCAGGTGGGCCCTCTAGTTTCCCACCGCTGTATATTGGAACTAAATCGCTGGATGACGGGATAGATCGCTTCTTATCTGCTTTGGATACTGCCGATGGAGGTTGGGGCGGCAAACACGACTGCGACTTCGGTTGGACGATGATACCATTGACGCGATGCGATGTTCCGCCACCACTCAGCGATTCCTCTAGCCTGTCGATGTTATCGAATGCTAATACAGTCGGGACCGAAGGGTGCACATGTGACGGAAGTGGTACTGTATCTTTCTCCACACTTGCTAATTTGTCTATGCATAGCGCTGTCTCGATTTCTTCCAGAACTGTGTACGAACATCCGTGCCCGAGTCGATTCAATATTCTGATGACCTCTGTATTACCGGTGAGCGTTTTCATGACCCACGGAAGTAGGACATGCTTCGATGTTCTGATGGTACCCCGGTGTACAGCATTGATGATATCTTGAGCCATCGACCATACCAGTGTGTCGGCACGCGCAGAGCTACCCCCACTCCCGCAAATCAAAGTATGCAGAAATACACGAAGAGAATCTGGTATCTTCACATAATCTGAAGTGAGTTCTGCTGGCTGAGGCGGCCAACGTTCATTGTAATGAGCATCTTTGATCTGGTGTCGCAGTGAAGTAGCTGCACGCACAATGTTACTTTCACCGTCCGTTCGTTCAAATGCTTTCACTTCTGCTTTCAGGTTTACGCACTCTGCAGCAATCTCTCGCTTTGTCAGATTATCGGGCATCAAGTATACACGGTGTTTCACATTGAAGAAGATGAGCGATTCTCCAAACTCTCTTTGTAATGTGCGCTGCAGATTCTTCTTGATGGAGTCACGAACATCAACTGAAAATGTATCTGAAGACAGGATATCTGTTGCAACATCAACTATTGGAACAATCCTCGGGTTCAAGAACAAGTCAGTGCGAATGAAATTGAATATACATCGTATCATTTCTTTTTTCTCGATATTATCTTCAATGTCAGTTTCTACTTGAGGTTTTTGGGGCCGTGTGTAGTTTCTATAGCAGGAGAAGTGGTAGTGAGCCTCAGCTGCAACCATATCTCGTGTAGTCAATGCCAAAACTCTCTCATCATTGCGAGCTGTCGCAGCATCTCTTATTGTCTTATCTGCTCGAAGTTCAACAGCCAAGACAACTGTTTCACGGGTACGACTGCCTTTTATGAATTTTGAAGCACGCTGGCAAAAAATGCATTTATCATCGTAGACCGTTGAAGTTGATCCTGTCTCTTCCCGTGATGATCGCCGTCGCACCGCATCGCCAGTATCAACTGAAGAACTTCTAGCTGCATTGGTCAAAGTAGCTAGGTGGTTTTTGTGAGTGAAGTCTGATCTACAAGCCCTATGGTATAATATTGGAATATTAGGAAGTTCAACTGCGCCTTCTTGGACTAGCTTTAGAATTGGATAAAAGTTTCTAACTGCGGCTGCGTCACACAATGTCTTCCAAGAACTGTTGCCCGCTGCCTTGCTTAGTTCAGAGAGTGGCGACTTCTTGCTGCACAGGATGCACGTTCCGGACTCAGGTTCAATCTTCGCCCGTTTCGCCTCGACACCGGCCATCTCAGCTGAAAGAACAAAAAGACTGACGTTAGATTACTCCGATATCCGAAAAGCTCGCCAGCTTACATAGACATACTCATCCAAGTCAGTGAACATGTTAGATGGCGCCACAATACAACTCTATAATAGAGTTGTATGTGGCGCCATCTAACATGTTCACTTTTAGTTCTTAAGCCACCCACCCCCCCCCCCCCCCCTCAGAAATTAATCAGGTCACCGCAACAAATCTCAGACTGAGATATAGAATATAGAATATAGATATAGAATAGACTGACGTCACTTTCGGCACTGGGTTCTGTGGGTTGATTATCGGCGGGAAATTCCAACTGACATAGTTTCGGTTTGTGGAAAGTGCATGCCTTTTCATATATTTTTTGTGTAAACTCGTGGTGGATGATATGTTTTAGTTTTTGAGTTATTTTTATAGACAGATAAACGGTGTAGCACAATGCATAATTTGGAAAATCATACCAGTGTTGTTTCACTAAAAAAAGTACAAGTCTAATAATAAAATATTGAAAAATATATGATTTTTTTTCGATAATTGATTTTTATAATAATTAATCTAAAACAAAATGCTTCATATTATTTTTTATTTAGACGGTACACATCGGACGTATATTTAGTCGTCAACCGCACATCGATAGCTAGTATAGAAGTCCAGATACACGTGCAACAATGTACCCCACCAAATGGGCATTTTCGAGCTGGGTGGTTTCAAAGATGGCGTCCATCCGGGCACTAAGCTACCGTTCTCAGATGTCCATCACACCTTTTCTGACACTTGAGACATTGGTCTAATGGAAAATCATAATGAGAATTACTCCCCCCGCCGGAGCATTCACTTCAAAATATGGCCGGTTGGCTCAAGGACTAAGGGTGCCCTGCGCGCGTGCTCCGATGACGTCACAAGAAAACAAGCAATTTAAAGGTAAATCTTTGTGGTTGCCGTTTTTGTGTTTGGTGTACTTCATCTATGCTATCCACCCGAGACGTCTGTAGACACCTGGAGAACAAATTAATGGATAATGCTTTTTAGCGGTCAGAACTGCTGCTAAGCTCAATGCCATAGCTTATATTTTTAAATCTGGCTCAGGTTATGAGTTTCCGGCCATCATAACCTATTATTCTCATTGCATATCATATCTTTGCTTACTCCTCAGTCACATTTGCTCTCCGGCTAGGATACGGCGGCCGTACCCCCCCTAAATTGACAGAAACGTGCGTATGGCTATCTTTTACAGGCCGTAGGGGTCGCCGTGGAATTATAGCGTGGAGTTATAACTTATTTCATTTCTAGGTCGGCCGTAGCAATTCGGCAAGCCGTAGCCATGACAACTGTAAGTGCTGTTATACATATGAAAAAGAACTGGTATATATACCCACTCGTTACCGTCCGTCTGGCCGCACGTTCGCCTCAGGGCCCCCCTGCGGTCACCTTGCGGGCACCTTGAGGCTACCTTGCGTCTGCCTTTTAAATTCTATGGCCGCCGCAGGAACGCCCTAAGGTCACCGTGCGACATCAAATCAAAGACCGTACGGCACCCCCACGTTTTCGGTCTCCACAATTTCTAAATACCCCGTGCGGCTACCCGAAAAATAAAAACATATGTGACTGCTACATTGTGTGACCGTGGAAATACTGCGGCCGCCCTATAATATTGCTAGTGGCCGTAGATTTTTTAGACCCTACGGCCGCCGAGCCAAATGTGACTGAAGCATAACTCCCCCTCTCCTCCTCACCTTTTCTACCCTCTCTCTCTCTCTCTCTCTCTCTGTCTCTCTGTCTCTCTGTCTCTCTGTCTCTCTGTCTCTCTCTCTGTCCATTCTTCACTCTTCCCTCCTAATAAAGTGCCGCGCATTCCTTCCACACACCTCTCGCTCCCACCCTTCTCCTCGCTCCCCCTCCCTTCCGGAGTTTATAGCGTAGTGACATGTGGTGAGGCGTCACTCTACCCCTCTCCTTCCCCACCCCCCCCCCCCTCCCGCTTCCTCGCTCTGCTCTCCTTCCCTTCTATCTCTCCTGCCTTCTCCTACACCTCCTTGCTTCCCCACCTCTCCTTGCCTCCTCCCTCCTCTCTCCCCCTTCCCTCTCTCCCCCTTCTCTCTCTCCCCCTTCCTTCCCCCTCCTCTCCCTCTCCCTCGTTGGTGGAATAAAGTAGTATGCTACAATGCTACATTGACTAAAGGTATTTTAAACAGTATCGTGGTATTTTAAACTAATTTCAAAGGTTGTTAGAATGCAGGACAGCATGTAGAATCATAAGACTTTAAACAAACCCAAAAATACCTTTGTAGGGCACCCCCACCCCTCCACCCCTCCCCCCCAACCCCCATAGATCCCCTTAGACCCCGATTTTACTAATGTATGAACAAACAATGTTACATCATGTGTGATGAAGGTTGTTATGAAGTCTCATCAAAATTGTATGTGTAGTTTCGGATAAGAGAGCAAAAACCTATTTTAGAGGGTCAACTCCCCAGCACACCCCCCTTACAACCTGATGTTTTTAATGCTGTGAACAAACTTTAGTGCATGACGAGTGATGAAGGTTGTGGCCAAGTTTCATTACCACCGCCACCAAAGATGGATGGAGGTTATGTTTGAAATTGTGTTTTCGGAGAAGAGAGCTATTAACTATTTGGGGGGGTGGGGGGGGGGCTCAACTCCCCTGTTGACATCCCTAGACCTCGATTTTTTTTTATGCCGTGACCAAACTATGGTACATCCTGGATGATGAAGGTTGTGGTCAAATTTCATCGGAATTGCTTGTGTAGTTTCTGAGGAGAAAGTAAATACCTATTTTGTTTTTATGTTGAAGGCTCCAGGCATGGACTATATAACCCTCATCGAGGCCAGGCTTTAAATAAATGAGAAGGAAAGTGTATGATGTTTGTTTGCAAGAAAGAGAGGTTGAAGCTGGCTCGGTAGCTATAGTTTGAGTGAGACAGAAAATAATACTGTTGTGGATTTGAGAATTGTTGTGTTTTTGTATTGATGTAAGTGTAATGAATTGTTGTACATATCACCCTCCGTAGTGTAAAGGTCAAAAGGTCGTCCTCGTAGTTACTCCATATACAATCACGTAGCAAATCATAGATCTCCCTGTTCAGTAGTTATCTCCTTATTATGTGTATTAGTTTAAGGCTTTGTCTTCCATTAATTGACACTCCATTGCACCGAATTCAAATAAGGTAGATTCCCTTCCAATTTCCCTTTTGTCAGCCATTGCCAACTGCATTGGGCGGTTTTCTGCGTGCGGTTTTCTGCATTCGCCGCTGCTGCTTTGGGACCGTGTTTTTCGCCGCAAGACTCCATTGAGCACGAGGTCATCTCAGAGCAGAAGGTGGGAGGAGTCAGCCCAGTGCCAGGAACAAGGCGTGGCCTTGCCAACGCCTCCTCTAGGGGCGGGATCGGTGAGTCCTCGCGACCAATCAAGGTCGAGGCGAGCTCACCGATGGGCGTGTCCTGGAGGCCGGCGGCTTGATCGCCCCAGGCGCAATAAAAGCGCGTGCGCAAGCCTTTTTGAAGGATCGGCAGATGCGTGAGAGAATAGGCAGTGCACCGGAGCCCAGTCGAGTCCAGTCCAGTTGAGGAGGAGCGGAGAGTCCAGTGGAGCGGCTGACCAAGGAAGCCCCCACAGAGATGAGATAAGAGAGACGTGAGGGGGTGCTTGTATTGCGGCAATAGGCCGAGACCCTCTAGGCCCTATTGCCGGTCGGTGAGACGCGAAGCGGAGCTGTGTTTGCCGGGTTTTCGTCTCGACCCCAAAGCGTGGATCAGAGCGCGCGCTTGGAGCCGGACCTCGACGCCACCATCTACCTGGACCCTCCTCTGCCGTCCCAAACCATTCCTGTCCTTCCATCCTTTTGTGTACGTGAGTTTGTTTTGTGTGTCTTGTCCCTGGGTATAAGTAAGCTTGTATAAGTTAATATTGCACTGTGTCCTTCTGGTCCTTCCATCCTTTCTGTCTTTATTTTCTTATCTTTCCTTCTCCTTGGTTACTTTTCATTGTGTACATAATAGGTAGAAATAAATCATATTTGTATTTCCTACCTTGGTTCTTCTTCTTCTTCTTGACATCCGTTCGTCTTTGTCTTTTCCCCATTGAAAACCTGTGGCACGATTTGGCCAACGCTCAAGAATCGGGTCTAGTCCTTGTTAATAGTTCTTGCCGCGGTTGCTAAAACCGCTCGGCAATTAACATCTGTCCGCGGTACGAACGGGGCTGTGCACCTGCCTTTCCGGAGGTAGCTGTGCAGCGTCAGGAGCGGAGACGGCCAGTGAAAATAAAAGGGGGGATTAACCCCCCCCCTAAGGGGAGTGCCGTACTCCGGTTCCGTAACAATTGGTGTCAGGAGTGTCGGATTCGGACCTGAAGTGCGAATAGCGCGCTCAAAATTTCGAGTGGCCCGAGATTTTATTTTTAACATCCTAAATTAAAAAATCGTGCCATGGATGGTCAAGGCGATGGGATGCCGGTGGGGGAATTAGAAGAGGGGTTAGGGGTAACCCAGGACCAGAGGGAAGAAAGGGAGGAGGAGAGAAATGGTGAGGTGGTTGAGGGGGTATCAGGTGCACAAGATGGCGCCCTCACGCACGGGGTTGTAGAGGCACAAAATGGCGCCTCGCACGTGGGTGCGGTAGCCGAGCCCGCGCTACCAGCGGGCTTTGACATGCAGGGCCTCATGGCGCAAATACAGGCAATCGTCCAAATGGGGAATGTAGGATTGGAAAACCAACTTGTGGGAATGAGGGCTGATAGTGAGCGATTGGGAGGCCAAATTGGGGCAATGAGGGACGAAGCGAGGGGTACCAGTGCCCAAATTGGGAAGATAGACAGCAAATTGGAGGGGTTAGACAATAAATTTGAGGGGTTAGACAATAAATTTGAGGGGTTAGACGATAAATTTGAGGGGTTAGGCAACGGGATAAAAGGGGTGAAGAATGGGTTAACGGGGCTAGAAGAGAAGATGGAAGACAAATTGCGGGAAATAGGGGAGCAATCCGTCCGGGAAATCAAACAGATGGGGAACCAGATAGAGGAGGTGAAAATCGGGTTGGAAGGTAAACTGGATGCTCAGAGGAATGAATTGGAACAGATGAGGGCGGCATCTACTAAAGAGATGGGAGAAATAGGGGAGGAGATAAGACGAGGTGTGGCCGAGGAGGTCTCGGGGGTACGCGAGGAGGTAAAGCGAGGTGAGGAGCGTATGGAGAAAGAGGTGAGAACTAGTACGGCAAAGTTACAAGGGGGCATAGAGGAGTTGACACAGAGGGTGGAACAGCTGACGGTGGGACAGACGGAGTTAGTGGAGCAGGTACAAAGGAACACTGCGGTACTAGGAGGGTTAAAGGCGACACAAAAGGAACTAAAAGACGACTTGATAGCGACGAAGAGGGAATGTCAGATGGTACATGAGGGATTGACAAAGAGGTTGGACGAGGTGACGGAGGCAATGGAGACGAAAGACCGGGAGGTGAGGACTCACATAGAAACGGTCAAGGTGGCATTAGAGGAAGAGATAGAGGGGGCGCACCGGCAAATGAGGGAGGTAAAGGAGAAATTAGAGGAAGTGGAAGAGGGGGTGAGTGAAATTAAGAAGAGATGGAGGGAAACTAAGAAGGAGATAAAGGAGGAAGTGATGGAATATGTGCAAGGTCTGTGCTCAAATCGTGATGATGTGCTCACTAATCAAATAAAGAGTTTGCAGGTGGCGGAGGCGGAGCGGAGACGAGGTGCCGAGGTGAGTGGCAATATACTCGGAAATGTATATGGTGTGAGGGGAGATTCAGTCGGCTTGGGGGGTTGTGTGGACCCGGGTGTTCGTGAGGGACCAATGGTGAGGTGTATGACTGGTCCGGAGGGTATGGATAAAGGAGGTGTGCAAGGAGGTCTGGCTATGGGGAGTGAGGGGGGTGTGGGTGTGCGGGTATGGAGTGGGTAGCGGGTTGCGGAAGGGCGACCCAGGCATCGACACCAAGAGGGGTGGTAGTGTTTGGAGGGACGGGGGATGCGCGGGAGCCCCCCGGGAATAGCGTACTGTGGGAGCCCGAACGGTTTGGTCCCGCGTTGATCCCGCAAGGAGTGATGCGCAGGGTTCGGCCTTCGGTCACCCACAAGGTCCCACTCGCGCCGTACGATGGCAAGAGTGATTTGAGGGCGTATCTGGCGCAGTTTGAGTACGTGTGCAGAGGCAATGGTTGGAATCCGGACGAAGGCGGAGTACACCTTGTGGGGGCACTGCGCGGTGCGGCGGCGGAGGTGCTGACAGCTTTACCACTGGGTGCTCTCACCCTGCCAGCTCTCCGCGCGGTCTTAATTAACAGATTTGGCATTGAACAGCAAAGCGAGCTTGTTAAAGCGCAGCTTGCTCAGCGAAAACGCAAGCCCCAGGAGACCATCGGGGAGCTTGCCCACGACATTCGCCGCGCAGTAGGGATTGCACACGCAGACATGGCAGCGAGTTCCCAGGAAAGCCTGGCGCTGGATCACTTTATCCAGGCCCTGCCGGATCTGGAGCTCCGACAACACCTCGCCATGTGGCGCCCGCAGACCATGAGTCAGGCGGCCGATGCTGCAGCCCGTTGGGAAGCAGCGAGGCCCCTGGCCCGGGGAGGCGAGCGCCATGCAGTGGCGGTGCGTCAGGTAGGGCCCGTGATGGGGGCGGCCCCACCCTAGGGGCCCTGCCCCCAAAGGGGGCCCTGACCTGGAGAGCATGGTTCGGAGGCTGGTGGATCGGCGCCTAGCGGGACCTGGACCATGGCAGGCGGCTCCAGCGGTGGCACCCGGTAGTCCACGACAGAGTACCCCAATTCGGACATACAGGGGGGGCAATTTGGAATACCGGAGGCAAGCACCTTACCAGGTGAGGTGTTATAATTGTGCTCGGCTGGGTCACCGTGCGTGGGAGTGTCGAGCTCCGTGCCGGGATGGTCCCCGCCAACCGATGCCCTCAACTCCGCCCCGTATCGATCGGCCTAGCCGACCTCAGACACCCCCCCGTCAGGGCCCGGGAAACTAGAACGTGCCGGGCATGCAGGGCGGTGTTCGGCAGTAGGGGATGGAGAGGAGTCCTCATTGACGCGACAGGTCATTCATTGTGGCCAAATTGGAACCGGTAGTTTGACAATTCGATGCAAAATTGCCGGCGTGGGGGTAGACGCCGTTGTGGACACGGGAGCCAGCGCCACGATCATCAGCCCCGTGATCCTTAATTCAAGTGCAGACGGCTGGGGTAAAATCCAGCGTCTGGAAAATCATAGTTTGCAGTTGGCTACCGGGGCAACGGCTCCGATCATAGGGCGTGGTTTTGTAACCCTCAAGTTGGGATCGGTAAAGAGAGAGATAGAGGTTTGGGTGGCGGAGGTGTGCGACCCATGCTTAATAGGGTTGGATTTGTTGACTGCCAGCGGTTGTAAAATCGACTTGAGCCGGGGGATCCTGCAATGGGGAGTGGAAGAGCTACCATTGGAGGGGGTGAGCACGGCCGAGAGGGTGGAGCTGGAGGCTCCTGAGGCCTTGACCATCCCTCCGGGGGCCGAGGCCATAGTGCCGGCCCGATGGTCAGCTCGCCCAACGTGGCAGGAGTCCTGCGGCCTGGTCGAACCGGTGGCAGCGCGATCCATACCTGGGTTAATCGTGGGCTGCACCCTTGTAAAAACGGACGGGCCGGTGGTGGCCGTCCGAGTAATTAACATTAGTACAGAACCACGCACTATAGTGAGGGGCACGAAGGTAGCTGGCTGCACCCAAGTTAGCGAAGTCGCGTCAATGAGGGGCGAGAACGTCCAGCCGATCCAGCCCCAGGGGGAGCCTTCAATAAATATTAGAAATTGGCCCGATCCCATTTGCGAGATGGTAAATCGTAGTAGCGTAGAGTTGGGAGGTACCCAGAGGGAGGCCTTACACAAACTGGTTGGATCCCAGTTGGATCTCTTCTCCTTGTCCACCGAGGATATTGGACGTACGGGCCTGGTGAAACATCAGATCTACACCGGTGAGGCCCGGCCTATTCATCAGGCCGCCCGACGGCTCCCTTGGAGCAAGAGGGCGGAAGCTGACGAGAAGGTTGAAAAAATGCTCCGCAGGCGTGATCGAGCCCTCGGGGAGTCCTTGGATGTCACCTGTTGTGCTGGTTAAAAAGAAAGATGGGACCACGCGTTTCTGCGTGGACTATCGCCAGCTAAACAACGTGACACTCAAGGACTCATATCCCCTGCCAATAATTGATGACACCCTCGATGCCGTTGCGGGCTCAAATTGGTTCTCAACTTTGGACCTCAAGAGTGGGTATTGGCAGGTGGAGATGGATCGGACAGGGATGGGGAAAACGGCATTCTCCACAGGTAAGAGGCTGTATCAGTTCACTGTGATGCCGTTTTGTTTGTGTAACGCCCCCGCCACCTTTGAGCGATTAATGGAACATGTACTAGGCGGCATGCCATGGCAATCATGCCTTGTATACCTGGATGACATCCTAGTACATGCCAAGACCTTCCCCCAGGCTTTAGCTAATTTGGACCAGGTGTTCGGGTGCCTCAGACAGGCAGGGTTGAAGCTGAACCCGAGTAAGTGCACTTTGTTTGCAAGAGAGGTGGCCTGTCTAGGTCACGTTATCGGTCGCGAGGGGGTAAAAACGGACCCAGGCAAAATTACAGCGGTAGAGGAGTGGCCCGCACCACGTACCATCAAGGAGGTGCGGGGATTTTTGGGACTCTGCTCCTACTACCGGCGTTTTGTGGCGAAATTTGCGGAGTTGGCCCGTCCCCTCCACCGGCTTACGGAGAAGGGGACGCAATTTAATTGGACAAGGGAGTGCCAACAGGCCTTCCTAAAATTGAAGGGGTGTTTGACATCCGCACCCCTTCTAGCTTACCCCACTCGTGACGGGACATTTACCCTGGACACGGATGCGAGCCAGGAAGGATTGGGCGCAGTTTTGTCTCAGACACAGGAGGGCGGGGAGAGAGTGATTGGCTACTATAGTCGGGCCTTAAGTAGGCCCGAACGAAATTATTGTGTCACTCGCAAAGAGTTATTGGCTATGCTGGCTGCCATGAACCATTTCCACCCGTACCTGTACGGGCGGAAATTTCGGTTCGAACTGACCATTCCTCCTTGCAATGGCTCCTTCGGTTCAAGGAACCGGAGGGCCAAATTCCAAGGTGGTTGGAAAAGTTGCAGCAGTACGATTTTGATGTGACCCATAGGGCCGGGAAGGCCCATGGTAATGCGGACGCAGTCTCTCGGCGTCCTTGTCTGGGGGAAAACTGCAAATTTTGTGCGAGACACGAGGAGAGGGAGCAATTGGGCGATTCTGCCCCGATTCTCGTCGTCCGGGCAACCCGGGTAAGAGGGCCAATTTTGCCACTAACCGCGGACGAGGAATTTGTAAATTTGGCATGGAGCACGGCCCAGCAGGAGGATCCCGTTCTGGGGGCCGGTGTTCAAATGGGTCAAATTGGGGCAAAGACCAAAGGGGGAAGAGGTCACCCCCCTCGGGGCGCAAACAAAGGCATATTGGGCTCAGTGGCAGACCCTGGAATTGAAAGGCAACATCTTGTATCGCAAGTGGGTGGAGGTTCCCTCTGATAGAACTTCCTGGCTGGTGATAGTCCCTGACAAATTTAAGAATGTCATATTACAACAGGTGCATGGTACCCGCTCCGGCGGCCATTTGGGCAGGACAAAGACAACATCTCGGGTCCGCCGGAGGTTCTATTGGGTGAATATGGGGCGCGACATACAGGACTGGTGTCGGAGATGCGACGCCTGTTCTGCCAAAAAGGGACCAGCACGGAGGATGAGGGCCTCCCTTCAATTACACCAGGTGGGGGCCCCCCTTGAGCGGGTGGCTATGGATATTCTAGGACCGCTGCCCCGCACCCGCCAAGGTAATAAGTACATCCTCGTTGTAATGGACTATTTCACCAAGTGGCCGGAGGCCTATGCCCTCCCCAACCAAGAAGCCGGGGTGGTGGCACAGGCCTTCGTGGAAGGATTTGTATGTCGGCACGGGATTCCACAGGAGCTGCACACCGGTCAGGGTCGAAATTTTGAAAGCCAATTATTAAAAGATGTGTGCAGACTCCTGTCAATTCGAAAAACCAGGACCACGCCCTTGCGGCCACAATCTGACGGGATGGTGGAAAGATTCAACAGAACATTGATACAACAACTGGCATTGTTCACCACCACCCATCAGGTTGACTGGGACGAACATCGCCCGTACTTGTTAATGGCCTACCGAACTAGCCAGCACGGAGCCACCGCATGCAGTCCAGCGTTGCTTATGTATGGGCGGGAGTTACGGGCTCCCGCCGACTTGCTATGCGGTCCCGTGCCAGACACCACGGATACACCGCCGAGGGAGGGTTACGCACGTCACCTGGAGGAAGGCATGGAGCGGGTCCATGCCTTCGCCCGCCGCCAGCTCCATCTGGCGGGGGCCAAGATGAAGCGCAGGTACGACGACCGGAGCCAGGGGAGTCAGTACGCTCCGGGGATGAAGATTTGGTTCTTTAATCCCCGGAGGCGGAAGGGCAGGTGCCCAAAACTCACCTCCCCCTGGCAAGGCCCGGGAGTCGTCCTGTCGCATGTCTGTGACGTGGTCGTTAAGATCAAAATGGGGCCACGGGCCCTCCCTCGGATCGTCCATGCCAACCGGATAAGACCTTATGCCGGCGAGCAGGCGCCCTCGTGGATCGCCTCGGCTCTAGATGCCAAAGCAGGACCCAGTACCTCTTGCGACGGGGGCTCGTAGCGTCAGAGGACTGGGGGGGGGGGGGTGATAGTGAGAGATACCCGTTGTGGTGGGATGGCAACTCTGCCATCTCTCATAGCGGGAGGCAAAGGAGCTATAGTTTTATGGGGTTTGTGGCAGTGAAAACTAGCCCGGGAGGGTTAGGATAAAATGATAGGGATCTAGAGAAGATGACCATAGGTAACTGTAAGTTTAAGTAGCAACAGTGGACAGGTAGTGGGGACATAGAGAGGGTAGTTGGGTTATAATGACGAGGGAGCGCAATAATGTAAGGGGCGACGGGGAAGCGCGAGTTTTATCAGGGCACCAGGTAGATCAGATGATGCCGTGTGAGTGTTGGAGGTGTATTCAGAAGTGTATTGTGAAAAGTGTATGAGGAACAATTGTGATTGTGTGTTGTATTGTATTGAATGAAGGAGCTTTGGAGGAAGGAGGGTGCAGGTGGCACCAGGTGAGATTGCACAGGTGTGCAAGTGAACAGGTGTATGGAGCAGTGTATGACTGAGTAGTGGTGATTGAGTGTTGTGTTGAGCAAATGGTCCTGGAGGAAGGAGGGTGCAGGTAGCACCAGGAGTGATTGCACAGGTGTGCAAATCCAGGTGTATGGAAAATGGTTGTATGGAATATATGGAGTATGGAATGTATGGTCGTGGAGTGAGTATGGTTGAATCTGTGGAGTGGATGGTGCAAAGGTGTGGATGGGGGAAAGGAGGATGGACCCCATCACGAATACCCGGGGAGGGTAGTTTAAGTGTGAGGTAGAGGGGACAGGTAAATTGTGGTTGGATATTGGCATCTGTGGTGCGTGGTGGAAGAATGGAGTTTGGATGGGTGCATTAGTGACGTGGAAATGGCTGGGCATGTGGCCTGTTAGTATGTGTAGTTGAATGGGCACTCCACCACTGTGAGGATGTCAGCCAGGTGAGGCCGCAGGTGGGCTCTGGGTGCCAGTAGAGTTGTGGATGGGGCCAGAGGATCCGGAGGACGGACCCGTGTAGCCCAGTGCCAGAGAGGGCACCGAGTGGGGTAAGCGCCAAGGAGGGCCTTCCCCAGTTAGATAGGTTAGGGTAAGGAGCAGGTAAGCTCGGAGGCAACTACAGTGGTGGAGGTGTGCAGGTGGGTAGGCCTGCTGGGAGAGCTACACGACTCAGCCCGGAAATTGTGCCAAGGCACAGGGAGTTGAATCGGGGGAGTGAGACCCCAAATTGATGAAGCACCACAGTTTGGTCAATGGGAATTGGTTCTTAAAACCGCATCGAGTAAGTTGGCCAATGGATTGGCAGGGAAAGACCCCGGGTAGTGTAAAGTGAGTTAATGTCATTTAGAAGATAGTTAGGATTAAGAATCTCCTCGTACCATCTACATCCACTCACCTAAGGTGAGAGAACTCCACACCATGCCAGGTTGTTTTTATTATTTTTTGTGCAAATGTTTGAAATGTGAGACGCATCATGACGTGGGTGTGACATTGTGCTTTGTTGTTCCATCTCTCCCTCCTTATGAGGATTGATGATGAATTGGGGATGGCAAATTTGGATTAGAGGGATTGTTATGACGAATTTGGTGTAGGGGAAATATGGGGAAGACGTGACGGTAGTGACGAATTTGTAAATGTGTAGATTTTTGTACATATGGGGTAAGGGCAAGGGTAGAGTAGGTAACAGGGGGGGTGACGTACGGTAGGGACGAGCTTTCTCACTTCGCTCTCCGTACGCACCTCGTCTTGCATTGCCTTGTTTGATGTGTACCCTTGTGACCTTACCCCTTACTCACCTGTCTTCTATCCCCCCCTGTCTCCCACCCGAGGACTGTGCTCTCTGGGCACCGAGGGGAGCGTGCGGGAGTCCGCCACTGTGTGCCCGAAATCTCGCAACCACAGCTGCCTGCATCGATGCACCACTTATGGACCACATGTCTGTGGCTGAGCACCACTGATGGACCCCACGGGTTGGGGCATGGCCCCTCTGCTGGAACCGGCCATGACGGCCCGAGATCTTGCTGGCGGACCTTGGTAACATGGCACCTATGCCATATAGGTGAACCACTCATAGTCGGCCCTGTGGGCCATAAATAAATAAAAAATGGACGCATTGTGTGCCTTTTTACTATGTCCAAATAGGCCGCCAGTAAGAAGAACAAGTTGACAACATCTGGAAGAGCATTAGCCAGCAGAGGGAGCCGAAGAGCAAGACCACCAGCAGGGTTTGTTTGGTTATTTTTATTATGAACTGTGGTGACTGTGCACTGATTGGTGCTTTATGGTGCGTCGATGCAGGGCAGGCTGTCTCCCGCCCAAAATAACAATCACAGGTCCTGGGTTAGTTTTGTAAACACAAGTAGCGTCAACTGTAAATAATGCTCCCCCATCGTTCATGTTGTAGTTTGAAGACAATTCCGCAATTCGGTTAGCTGTGGGCGTAAGTCTGTTAGGCAGGGTGCAATGCAGCAGCGGGACATATTTATTTGTGTTTTAAAACTGTCACACTCAGGGTCAGGTTAAATGTAGATGGAACTACACCTACGTGCCACACTAAAGGTAAAAGTTAATAGGCCCGGGATGTGCCTAAGAGGAGGAGGGTGCAGTGTTGTGGATTTGAGAATTGTTGTGTTTTTGTATTGATGTAAGTGTAATGAATTGTTGTACATATCACCCTCCATAGTGTAAAGGTCAAAAAGTCGTCCTCGTAGTTACTCCATATACAATCACGTAGCAAATCATAGATCTCCCTGTTCAGTAGTTATCTCCTTATTATGTGTATTAGTTTAAGGCTTTGTCTTCCATTAATTGACACTCCATTGCACCAAATTCAAATAAGGTAGATTCCCTTCCAATTCCCCTTTTGTCAGCCATTGCCAACTGCATTGTGCGGTTTTCTGCGTGCGGTTTTCTGCATTCGCCGCTGCTGCTTTGGGACCGTGTTTTTCGCCGCAAGACTCCATTGAGCACGAGGTCATCTCGGAGCAGAAGGTGGGAGGAGTCAGCCCAGAGCCAGGAACAAGGCGTGGCCTTGCCAACGCCTCCTCTAGGGGTGGGATCGGTGAGCCCTCGCGACCAATCAAGGCCGAGGCGAGCTCACCGATGGGCGTGTCCTGGAGGCCGGCGGCTTGATCGCCCCAGGCGCAATAAAAGCGCGCGCGCAAGCCTTTTTGAAGGGTCGGCAGATGCGTGAGAGAGTTGGCAGTGCACCGGAGCCCAGTCGCGTCCAGTCCAGTTGAGGAGGAGCGGAGAGTCCAGTGGAGCGGCTGAGCAAGGAAGGCCCCACAGAGATGAGATAAGAGAGATGTGAGGGGGTGCCTGTATTGCGGCAATAGGCCGAGACCCTCTAGGCCCTATTGCCGGTCGGTGAGACGCGAAGCGGAGCTGTGTTTGCCGGGTTTTCGCCTCGACCCCAAAGCGTGGATCGGAGCGCGCGCTTGGAGCCGGACCTCGACACCACCATCTACCTGGACCCTCCTCTGCCGTCCCAAACCATTCCTGTCCTTCCATCCTTTTGTGTACGTGAGTTTGTTTTGTGTGTCTTGTCCCTGGGTATAAGTAAGCTTGTATAAGTTAATATTGCACTGTGTCCTTCTGGTCCTTCCATCCTTTATGTCTTTATTTTCTTATCTTTCCTTCTCCTTGGTTACTTTTCATTGTGTACATAATAGGTAGAAATAAATCATATTTGTATTTCCTACCTTGGTTCTTCTTCTTCTTCTTGACATCCGTTCGTCTTTGTCTTTTCCCCATTGAAAACCTGTGGCACGATTTGGCCAACGTTCAAGAATTGGGTCTAGTCCTTGTTAATAGTTCATGCCGCGGTTGATAAAACCGCTCGGCAATTAACATCTGTCCGCGGTACGAACGGGGCTGTGCACCTGCCTTTCCGGAGGTAGCTGTGCAGCGTCAGGAGCGGAGACGGCCAGTGAAAATAGAAGGGGGGATTAACCCCCCCCCCCCTAAAGGGAGTGCCATACTCCGGTTCCGTAACAATACCATTAACACGGACGGAGAATGTAAGATGGTTCCAGGCACCACTTTAACGCTCCCAAGTCAGAACGGTAGTAATACCCTGTGTTATAGTTAATGGACCCACTTTGACCCCCCCCCCCCCCCCCCCCGCCCATAAATCCCCCTAGACCCCAATTTTCTTAATGCCATGAACAAACTTTGGTACTTCATGGGTGTTGAAGGTTTGGGGTCAAGTTTCATCGAAATAGTGCGTGCAGTTTCAGAGGAAAAAGCAAATTCCTATTTTGGGGAGGTCAAACATGGACCCACTTTGACCCCTGGTAAACCCCCTTATACCTCAATTTTTTTTTAATGCAGTGAACAAGCTTGAGTTGCAACATACCAAATATCATTTTAGCCAAGTTTGGATACAATCCCATCAGTAGTTTCGGAGAATAAGTTGCAGGTGTTTCCAGAATGACGGACGGACGACGCGCCATCCCATAAGCTTCCAGGTGAGCTAAAACTAGAAGACAAACCATAATGACATCAAAACATTGTTTGTGTTTTCCAGGTAGCCATTGGCAAATGCACATTGGACTGGGATTTAATCACAAACTTAGCCGCTGGTTATAACTGCGGTGTGGCTGTGCTGCTGATGCAGTGCCCCTGCACAACAACACATTAACTTGTAATTTGACCAGGGTGCCAGTGATAACTCGCCTATTGTTCGTCTAACGACACCGTGGAATATTTAACATTTAGCAGCAAATACCAGCAGACGGGGCACTCGGCCTAACATCAATCCGAGGAACAGTGTGCAGTACTCATTGCTTGAGAAACACCAATCTGAAGGCGGTTCATAGTGCACTACCTTTGAATATAGAGTTTAAAGGTAAGTGCACTACCGCTGCACCATCATTTCATACAGTTTTAGGGAATTGTATGTGGTGGTTATAAACTCTTTCAGGTTGTATTCGGCATTTATTACCAGCTTTGTAACTGATGTCAATGATCAAAGGAATCTTACTTTTGTATCATCGAAAGCTTTAGCAAGCAAGCTCCTCTTGTAGGGAAAAGCTGTTGGGAAATCACACAGAAAGTTGTTGTCTTCTTCTTTGAAAATGCAACCTTATCTTGAAATACTCAGTCAAATAAAATATTACGTTTTCTTTCTAATTTATACAAGCAATGCAAAATGCATTTTCACACACATTTTGGATAAAAGTCGTATGCAGAGTTTTATGTTTTTACGGCGTAGCCCATCGGGCAAAGCCGTCTAGAACAGGGTTTGTCCATCCGTATGTATGTATGTATGTATGTCCCCTCAAACGTATACCAATCAGAGCTGATGATATGGTCACATGACATGGTGATGTGATTACATCTGATGTCATTACGGCGTACGGCGGCTGGCTCTCCACACTCCGCCATTTTGATGCCATGATGATCATGACTCCACCATGATCTAAGCGGTGTTTGGCACTAATATTAATAACCGAGGAAGTAAGGAATTAGCCTCCGTTTTTTAATGGTAATATCATTTTCGAAATAATGATAACATAACGTTAATATTATAGCAAATTTAATCGTAACACTAATCCCTTCGTAGTGACTGCAAACTTACTGGAAGTTAAAATATATCAGTTTTGTGTCCATTACGGCTATGATGTCATTACTACGGCTGAGTCCACCGACCAACATTTTAATTTACAAGTAGGCCTACACCCGCTCACTACGGGAGTGGCAGGAAGGGCATTCCTCTTTGGGGTATATAAATTGCAGTCGATCTATGGTCGGGTCTCAAGTACATTGGGTGTGTTCATTTACCAAGTTTCTTGTGGAGAGATCGCCAAGTGGTTAAAGCATTCGAGCAAGCACTCCATTCAAAACTGTTAAGGAACGGCTGGCTTGGCAAGCGCTAGCGAGCTGCTTGGTAAATGAGCACACCTCCAACCTTAGTGGAGTATATAGATTACAGTAGATCTTCGCTCAGTTCTGTAAGTAAAACTTACCTCACGGATGTCGGGATTCCTCCAAATTTCTTTGTTTAATGTTATAAACAGCATTAGCGACTGTTTGAAAAGCGAATCATGTGTGTTTGTGATTTATAATATTTTACAAGCCCGGCTACGCCTATGTTAGACTTTTGGGCATGTTTATGTTGCTGTTTATTCGGTCTATTGTGGGATCCGGCTTTATAAATCTTTAATTTCAATGATTCATAACACTCATTGATGCCATATTATTATGTCGTATAAAAATATAATGAAATACTCTCCAATTGTCATTATTGCCACCTTCAAGTGCAATAATTAGTGCAGTCCTTTTTATGTGGCAGAAATGAAGACAATTTTCATGCGTTTGATTTCAGGTTAAGAATTCGAATTTCTCATTTGATTGTGTTTTTGCATGAATTAATGTCCGTTCTAGACCAATTAAAGATATAAATTTACAAAACACAAATCAGATTAAGGCAATGCATTGTTTATTTCTGGTTTTGGAACATTTTGTTCATTTGCCAAGGTAGAATTTAACAAAACAAGGATGAAGGGATATGATTTGTTTTAAAATCCATTCTTTTTTATGCTCTATGAGCAAACTACAATTTCCTGCCCTGACTTCCTTCGTCGGAATGGTGACCTGACCAGGGTTGTAGCCTAGTAATTGCTTCGGCAGCACCAACGCTTTGCATAGGCCATGGCACAAAATGATGATAATGATATCAAGGCTCATGGAAAATTGAAGCCACAGAGGGGAAAAAGCAATATACCGACAGTGTGGCAGTGGGGCGACAAACAGGGGAATGAACGAACAGGAAAGTGGAATGCAAGGAAATGTGGCAGCAGAGCCGGACTAGGCCCACAAGGAGCTCACTGTCCAATCAAAGACATACAAACCCAGCTCAAAAGCAGATGTGAAGGCACGCAAGCAACAAGACAGGTACACACATATTAGCAAATTAACGCCAAACAATTAACCCAAACTGTTAAACAAGATCATTCTGGAACAGGTAGCCTCAGTTGTTCAAAGATGGCCTCTCAGAGCAGAGAAGATGGTGTCTGGTCACAAATAAACCTGTAACCGGAATCCTTTGGTGCAAAATATAAGGCATATACTAAATTCTCTTTTTTTAAAGTTTTTAAACTAAATTTTGCCTTTTATAGATGATGTAAACATAAAAGTATAAACTTTTACCTGATTAATTTTGATAGTTGCTGCTCTTTGGTTTCAGCATAAATTATAGTTGACGTGTTTGACATTCTTATCTGAGTGCAATTCGAATGGTATTGGGATCTCACATTTAAATCTGATAAAGGATGTTGATTTGTTGTCTTCTCTATAAATGTCTTTATTATTCATGATAGATTTAAACTTTATTTATTTATTTTCATTGAGACCCTTCACCTATTCATAGTCAGTGATTAAACAAATTATTCCCTCTAGGCCTTAATACCTACATGTTTGGGGGTAATAATGCCTACCTCCAACATTTATTATCCTGATGTATTATTATTAGCTGCTAGTCCCCTACATTCTAAAACATAAAACATGATATTAAATACATTAAAGAACGTCTAGCTTCCAGTACTGGTGCAACCGTGAGCAAGACTAGGCCCACCCTTAATCCTCACACGTTTGGTAAACAAATGGGTTTTTTCCAACATAATACAATCTTCATGCAACCTTACATTGTAGTCAATATGTTGGCGCTTGTTATTTCCGCCACCGAAGGTGGACGGAGGTTACGTTTTCACCCCTGTCTCTTTGTCTGTGAGCACTATTTATCAAAAAGTTATGGACGGATTTGGACGAAATTTGGTGGACAGGTTTTTAACCGTCAGAACTGCTGCTCAGCTCAAATCCGCTTAGCGGATGTGTGACAAGGATGAAATAATTCAATTTTGCCGAAGATCGGGATCTGGATACTACACTTTTTAAGTGATTATTCACCATTGGCAGATCAGGCAAAAAAAAGGTATCTCAAAATGTTATAGATTGATTCGGACGGAATTTGGTGGGCAAGTTGGGTGTGTGACACGATTCTTCAACATTGAAAGATGAGGCCAAAAATGACATGTAATAATAAAAATAATCGGTTTATTTCAAAAAGACTTTCCACAGGCTGAATTAGTCGATTTACAAATGTTACAATAATAAAAATAGAAATGCCTCAAACATAAAATACAGAATAAATGGGGAAAAATTGATGTCAATCCAAGAAATAAAAATCATAGATATCTAGAAAACCACAATCGACGTCAACGTCATATTGAACACAAGGTCGTCATCCAATTTGTATTCAAAATGGGGGTTATAAAGGGGATTGGGCTGCACTTATAGCAGTTGGTTCAACATCTAATAGTAGATAACATGTCAGAGTTCCTTAAGTAATTGTTCCTAGGTGGGGGAGCCAATCTCTGTGTATGTTTGATTTTAAAGGTACATTACCAAAATTGAAGGAGAGCTGTTCGAGCCTCTCAGAAAGAACAGGAAACGTACCTGACAAATGTCTGCATAAGGTTTGGTTCTACAAAAGTCACCAGAGAGAATTATACGTAACGCTTTCCGTTGTAATTTCTCTAAACATTCCTTCTGGGCTTTAATAATAATAATAATAATAATAATACATTTATTTTGTATAGCGCTTTTCAAGAAACCCAAAGACGCTTTGACATAGTACGTAAAACAAAGACAAAGACTTTAGTTAAGCCACAAAACCATGCGGGTGACGTATATTCCAAAGTAGGTCTAACATCTTACTATAATTCACCAAATGTCCGTCCGTCTCTGTGTCTGTCCGTCCGTTCGTCCGTTCCCAGGTACCGCAAAAACAGCTGAACCGATCGCAACAAAATTTTGGGTGGGTAATCCTGGGACCCCCTGGAGTAAAACAGGCTATATTGTTTTTCCAATTTCAAATTTGGTCTCCAGCATTTTCAGGTTTGGACTCCCGCCTAACGTTATTGTCCCAGGTACCGCAAAAACGGCTGCACCGATTGCAACGATACACCTCCATGCCCGTGGGATTCCCACAGGTGACCCCACTATTAACGTGTAACATACTGTTAATAATTCAGAAACAGGGATATTACAACGTTTCAGTTGCCGCAAAAAATGAAGGTTTTACATATGGCCTGAACTTGAGTGTCACCTTTCAAGTTTTCTTGCACATGGGTGACTAACAGTTTAACACAATCTGTTTGATTAATATAGCTGAGTCTTCGATATAAAAACTGGGCACCTCTGCTGGGAGTCTTCGAAAACATGTAATCATGTCTTGGCATTTACTAGTATTAAGATTCATCTTGTTTTTAGATGACCATTCTTGGAGGCAGTCAAGCTGCTGCTGCGTAGTTTGTTCAGTGTCACAATAAGTTTGACAAAAGGTCATGTCATCAACATACTTATCGTGTGAAACTTTCGGATAACCAGAAACAGTCATTTATCATGGCTAAGAAAGCAACAGGACCAATTTTTGTGCCTTGAGGGACCCCAGCATTGGTTGTTTCCCATGTGGAAACCGCACTGTTGTACCGTACAGCCGGACTTCTATTGGATAAAAAACTACAAATCCATGGGATAATAGATGGTCCAACACCAAGATTAATAAATATATGGACTATATACACGATATCTCAAAAAACGTTGTGGACTGATCATGACAAAACTTGGTGGATGAGTTGGGTCGGTGACAAGACCAAGCTGATTAGATTTTGGTTCAGGCCCAGATGCAGATCCAACCTATCGATGGATACAAAACGTAAACTCTTTAGCTTTGCAGAGGGATGCCCCTACCGAGTGCTGTTCTAGTTCATCTGTGCATTTTCTTTACACATGTCCTGAATCTTGAGTGGGCTTTATTACTTAATCACACACTACCTCTTCGCACAAGTGATCTCTCATGAAACAACAATGAATTTTAAACACAAAGTGCAACTTACTAAGAACTTCATACAAGTCACTTCTAAGCTTGTGTTATCATTTTCAAGCAGATATAAAGGTGCGGGGGTTCGTTATACTTTCTTCAAAGGTAACAAAAAGTCATTTGTGATGCTTAAAAGCATTCATTATGCTGCTATTTTCCTCACAAGAGTAAATTTAATTCTACATTTAGCCACCTACCGGTTAATGCTCAATGCTTCAATTGGCTAGCTACATCTGTCTTCGAAGTTGTAAACTAGTACGAGTATTCCCCGCCAGGCCTTATTATTCACGGGCACCTTGATAGAAAGCTTCTCTCGCATGCATGT
The DNA here is from genome assembly GCF_964187855.1 of Myxine glutinosa. Lineage (NCBI taxonomy): Eukaryota > Metazoa > Chordata > Myxini > Myxiniformes > Myxinidae > Myxine > Myxine glutinosa. Next base: position 69,445,596 of record NC_136271.1, read on the forward strand.
TACGAGTTGCTTTTTTATAATCAGCACTTGGCAATGCTTCTCTGGTGCCAGCTTGTACCAGTTTACCTTCAAGTAAAAGGTGAAACCTTATTTTCTGAGTTGACGTTTGGTGCAGGTGGTTCGTGGATTCACAGCAATAGAGATGGGCCTCATGTTGTCCAAATGGCGAAGTTTTTGCTTGTACGTTGAGCACTTTCATTCAAGTGAAAAACTCAAACATAGTCCCTTGGATTTTTGGGATTTGTGTGCTTTCGTCTCAAACATAGTCACTTGGATCCTGTGTGCAACTTCCCACCAATCAAAGAAGTATGGTCGGTTCAAATCACCCATCGAGATGCAACTGTTAAAAAGCATGCAAAATTTCACAAGTGTTTCACAGAAACAGGACAGGTTGCACAGACGAGGGTTACCTTACCTTGATTTCATTTTGATTTCTTATTGATTATGTTGACATTGACTCCCTAGGACCTTTTCTTCATTTGATTGCCCCCGCTACCAAAGGTGGATGGAGGTTATGTTTTCACCCCTGTCTGTCTCTCTGTGAGCAGGGTTTCTCAAAATGATGGACTGATTTGGAAGAAATTTGGTGGATAAGTTGGGTGTGTGAAACTGATAAAATGTTGAGTTTTTGGTGAAGATCGGGATATAAGGTTATAAAAATTATTTAAGTGATTCTTCAACATCCCTCCCACAAAATCTTGATCTTTTCTACCCCTGTTAATTCACCCCAGATCTACTTGTTTGAAATACCGACTTCTTTCCTGGAAGTTCTAGCAGTGTCCATGTGGTTTTTACCTCTCCCACCCCCATCCCCCTTTCCCACGCCCCCCCCCCCAAGCCCTCTCCCACAGATCTTCCGATGTCCCTGTTGTCTGCTGTTGTACTTGTGTGCTTCCCTCTCTCTCCCCATCTTGTCTCCCGCTCCCTTTATTGTATGTTTTTATATGTGTCCTTTTTTTTTTGTGATGGATGTTAGCTCTTGCACGAGCCTCGATCTTGTATACCAAAAAATATATATATATATATATATAAACATTGAGAGATGGGGCCCAAAAACAATATATAGCACGGTATTTCAAAATGTGGACGGATTATGATAAAACTTGGTGGATGAGTTGGGTAGCTGACAAGAACAAGTCATTTAGATTTTGTTTAATGTCCGGATGCACATCCGGGGCTATCAGCTGGATACAAAACATAAACTGTTTAGTCTGGCAGAGGTATGCGCTCAACTGAGTGCCGTTCTAGTTCCTCATCGGTTATCCAATAATCACAGTTGAAACCTTATCATTTAAGTTTTATCCATATGTGCTATTGTGCATCAATGGGGTATTATTTGTGATGTAATGCTGAGGGTAATTTATTTAGACCCAAGGCTGCAGTTCAGCACCATCCAAAGATGTACAAGGAGTTTGGTGCAGGAAGAAACCATTCGGCCCATCATGCCCGAAACCCGAAGTCCTGCCAATATCCGTCTACCCTTCTATCTCCAAACCATACACGTACCTATCGAATTTCAATATTTAAACCTATCCACCCTTTGTGCTGCCACTACATTTCCAGGGAAACCATTCAACGCATTAACTACTTTATGACTGAAAGACCCCATGCATGAATACTCTCCTCACTCGCTTCTTCACTTTCAGGCAATAGCCACCTCGTCTTGTCACTGTCTATTCTGCTGAAAAACTCTTCTACACTTATTTTGTCTATACCCTTTTTTATTGTCAATACATTATCCCCATTATCTTAAACATCTCAATTAAATCCCCTCGTAATCACCTAATTTCTAATGTACAAAGTCCTGTCTCCTTCAGCCGGTCCTCATAGCTTAGTCAGACAAGCCCTGGAATCGATCTAGTAGCCCTACACTGAACTCTCTCTATGGCAGCTATGTCTTTCCTCAGATGTGGTGACCAAAACTGTGCGTAACATTGTAGGTGATCCCTCACTAAATTAATGTACAGGTGTTAACACTACCCCTGTTGATTTATCACTTATCCCCCGATGAATACAACCGAAAACACCGCTAGCTTTACCTACAGTATAGCAGCCCGGCACTCTGGTGGCTCCTTACCTCCCCACTCACGTCCAAATATCTATTACCATCCTCACATCCTTCTCTGTGACATGCCCTGAGACTGTCTCTTCCATTCGGTAATTTTCCTGTTTTCATAGTTCTTACCCATCCCCAGAACCTTACATTTCTTTGTTAAACATGAAAAACTGGGTTATTTTTCTTCAAAGTTGTAATAAATAGTAATACCCGCTTCCTCGGGGGTAGGAGGGGGTGGAGGGAAGATAAAGGTGTGAATCGTGCCCCCTTCCCTCAGCCAAGGATCAGTGGTTAAACCACTTGCATTATTCCACATGTACAGGTGAAAATTCCAAGTCTTTCCAGATTGTCCCAGCCATTTTTAATTCCAAAATGATCAGATAGATGTGCACATGTGTACACACATAAATAATTCGCTTATTTTAATATAGCTAGTTATACCCACTCCATCACCACTTCTTCTGCTGACTCGGGTGATCTGTTTACATAGGGAACCACACACACCCTTGCAATGTGGGTTGGGTAGGGGGGCGGTGGGGGTGGATGGGTCCATGACATAGCCCCGGGTACCCACAGCATATCTGCAAGATTTTATGCAGTGTTTTTTATCCTATGATCTTCATACGTATTGTTACAGACACGACTTTGATGTTAAAGTGGGCCGAGCGGAATGGCCGTCGTGTCCGCACAAATTACCACAAATTACCCGACTATACTCGACGTTGACGAGCCGCGCTATGCTGGCTCAATAGGAAAGAGAAGACACCCGGCTGGGTTATAATGACACAATACGACACCAGGGGTTCAGTTCTCAAGTATATTCGTACGGAAAAAGGTTAGATTACAGGGGCTAGAGTTATAATCACAGAAAGACAGGCACTTAGACACACTCTTATATTAACCCCGGACAGACTACAGACAAACGGGACAAGGCTGACTCACACGGGGGTTGATGAAAAGGACAGCGGGTATCGATGGCTCAAGGTGCACTCTTGGCTCAAAGCAGGGTCCAGTACGGTCCGGTCCAAAGATGCGGGGAGGTATCGTCGCGCTGGGGGTGGCGGTGGCTTCCTCTGCTCTCCGTAGTTCAGGCGCATCTCACGTCACATCCGGCGCGGGGCCGCGTATATCCGGCGGGGAGTGACACGCCCTCGGCTCGTTAGCTCCGCCTCGTGGAATCGGCACGTTGCTTCTCATTGGGTGCGTGCGGGGGGTTTACCAGGCTCCGCCCTTGACGAGGAGCTGACAAGGAGCCCCTTCGTGGTAACCCCGTGGAGCGCGTGGTCAATGGCGCTAATCGAGCCGGTGTGAGGACGCATCCTCCCCCGCTCCGCCGCCACCTCCTCTGTTGTTGTTGTAATTGTTGGGGAAGAAGATGGAAGGAGGTATGGGAAAGGTCCTAAACTCACTACTGATGCCATATAATCACATTCTGGTGCAACGAAGAGTCATAATTAATGGAGACGAGGCCTTAACTGACATAGAATAAGAATAACTAGGAAGATGTCCGAAAGTTGTCTACCTGTGGTGCGGTGGACCTGGGCACGACATTTAATGGGGGAATAAGGGGAAGGTCGGCTCTACTGATTGTTATTTACATGCAATGGGACTAGGGAATGGGGGACTGGGGAAAGTTGGGGAGTATTGGAGAAAATAGGGGAATATTTACAAGCGGATATGGAGGCCAAATTCCATATTCGCAACATTGCACCCTTCTCTACCCTCGGGGCGTCCCGACCCGATAAATTTTTACCTACTTTAGTGTGGCACGCAATGTAGTTCCCTCTACTATTAACTCTACCCTGAGTGCGACAGTTTTACAGATATTCACAAATGAGTAAATATGTCCCCCTGCGACGTTGCACCCTTCTCCTCACAGAAACACACCCACAGGATAACCGAATCCGGAAAGAATTCGCAAACTACACATACAGCCGGTAGGGAGCATTATTTACAAGATTACGCTGATATCTACACTACGATCCAGGACCTGTCTTTGGAGGAACACATGCAGATGTTATGCATAGAGAGAGCGCGCTTGCCAACATCGATACACCAACCCACGAGTGCTCTGTGGCCGACGGCCTTTAATAACGTGCAGAGCACCCTTCCCCAGCATCAAAAGCACCACCCCACCACACAGTCAGCACCATCCGGTGCAGTCACCATTGTTCATTGGTATAAAAATAAATTCAACAACCCCTAACCCTGCAGGTGTCTCTTGCTCTTCTTGTGGTGCACTTGGTGTTAACTAAAAGTGGTTCACCTGTATGGCATAGGTGCCACGTTGACCCATAGGTCCATCCCCGGGTGGTGCTTGGCCGCAAACGAAATGCGGTCCATTGTGGGTGGCCACAAACATTGCGGTCCATATGGTGTATCGATCCAGGCAGCGAACAGCGAAAGTGCAGGCCCACAACTGCGCAGCCAGCACCTCTCTCTCCTCTCTCTCTACCCCAAAGCCAGATCCTCGGAGGTGGGAGACAAAAGAAGCAACAAGTGAGTAAGGTGGTAAGGGCGCAAAAGTGCACGCAATGTAAGGTGATGCACACTGGGGGCACATGGGAACCAGGTGAGACAGGTACGTTCCTATCGTACGCCCCCCCCCACCAGGTAACCTACATGGCCCCTCCCTTACCCCTTACTGCATCCACAAAACACAACACTACCCATAATCATCTACTTTACAAATCAACAAACATCCCTACTGTCTTCCCCGTTCCTCCCATAAACCAAATTCGTCTTCTCTCCCTCCTAACCAATCAAATTTGCCATTTTCAACTCTCATCAAAATTTGCCATTTTCAACTCAACATCAAAATTTGCCATTACCAATTCATCATCAGTCCCTCCTAGGGAGGGAGAGATGGAATCACCCCAATGTCTCATCCACGTCGTGATGCGTCTCACAAATCCTCACAGCAATCTCATTTCCTGCACACAGAACAAAGAAAACACAGGTGTGGAGTCATCATCATCACCACAGGTAAGTGGCTGCGTATGGTGCGACAGGTTCTTCAATCCTAACTATTTCCTAAATGACTTTAACAACTTTACACTACCCGGGGTCTTTCTCCGGCCAAACCATTGGCCCTCTTACACTATGGGTTCTAAAAACCAATTCCCATTGGCCAAACTGTGGTGCTCTTCAATTTGGGGTCTCACTCCCCCGATTCATCTCCCGGTGCCCTCGCACAATTTCTGGGCTGTGGCGTGTACCTCTCCCAGCGGGTCTACCCACCTGCACACCTCCACCACTGCAGTTGCCTCCGAGCTTACCTGCTCCTTACCCTAACCTAACTACCTGGGGAAGGCCCTCTCGCACTCTCCCCACTCGGTGCCCTCTCTGGCACTGGGCTACCCGGGTCCGTCCTCCGGATCCTCGGGCCCCATCCACAACTCTACCGGCTCCCAGAGCCCACCTGCGGCCTCACCTGGCCGACATCCTCACAGTGGTGGAGTGCCCAACCAACTACACACACTAACAGGCTACACGCCCAGCCATTTCCACAACACTAATGCACCCATCCACAACACCATTCTGCAACCGCACCACAGATGCCAATATCTAACCACAATTTACCTATACCCTCTACCTAACACTTACACTACCCGCCCCGGGTACTCGTGAAAGGGGTCCACTCTTCCCCCATCCACACCTTCGCACCATGCACACCACTCCGTACCACTTACTCCAACTCTCTCCACACACCTGTACTTGCACACCTGTGCTCTCACACCTGGTGCCACCTGCACCCTTCTCTCCCCAAGCGCATTCGCGCTGATCCACACACTCACTACTCATACACTGCTCCACACACCTGTCCAGTTGCACACCTGTGCAATCACACCTGTTCAATTCTCACACACACGGCATCATCTCAGCTAACTACTCCCTTCTGAAACTTGCGCTTCCCAGTCGTCCCTTTAAACTATTGCGCTCCCACGTCATTATCATCCACACTAATCTACCTGCGTCCCCACTACAGGTATCAGTCACTAACTAATCTTAACGTTACCTACTGTCATCTTCGCTAGATCCCTACACACAATATCCTAACCCACCCGGGCTAGTTTTCACTGCCATACACCCCATAAGCTATTGCTCCTTTGCCCCCCATGGGAAGGATGGTGGATTTGCCATCCCACCACATCGGGGGTCTCTCACTACCAATTTTGCACATCAAATTTCAACAAATTAAAAATTTTCTATTTACTGCCAATTCTATTCACTTTTCTAAATTTTGTATCAAATCACTACTATCACTATCACCATTACCCGTCTACTTATTACTGCCTCTCGGTGCGCCAATTCCTGTCCAAAGCCCGGCTTCGTAAAGCCAAGCAATGGATGCTGGTTGTTTTGTGCCAGCGGCTGGATGCGTCCAGCACTCGGTGCAGGGAAGGAGGTTTACCCGGGCCGAGATCCCACGCACCATCTCGGCACGGAACCATCCAATGTCCCGATCTCGACCTGCCGGCACGTCTCAACAAAACGTGGTCGCCATAACGACCCTTCCTATCGGGCTGCCAGCTCCGCCTAGTGGAGCCTGGACGCGGCCGTTCAAAGCGAGGCCCGGCACGCACCGAGGGCCTGCTTCGGCTAAAAGTCGTTCTAAACTCTACCCCGTCTAACGTCGATGCTTCACCTGCATGCTTACATCCCGCAGCCCGTTCCTTGCTCACACATCCAGCCGTGCCCATGCTCCTCGTACCTTTCCTTACACACCCAGGTACCCTCATTCCACTCACAGCCTTGGTCACACACCTGACCACCGAACACTTTGGCACACATTCGTTGCTCGCACACCTCACCAATACACCGCTTCGCACCCCCTCCTCGGTCACCTCCTCTGTGACAATCACAGGTGTGCCCTCATTCGCACACCCAACCACGTGCCTCACTACCAATTCCAGCGTGCATTCCCACTCACGCTCTACCATTCCAGGTGTGCATCCTTCCATCCCAGGTGTACATCCTCGCTCACCTGTCACAACTAACTCACTCTCCTTGTCACTCTCACTACTCTCACCTCCATTCTTGACAGCGCACTCACCCTTTCTCTTGACAGCACACTCTTTCCCCATGCACCTGTCCGTCACACACCTTTCTCGCGCACACTCTCCCGTCACACCCTCTGTAACACTCACCACACCACGCTTCCATGTGCTCCCTCGCACACGCGCTACGACCGACTCACTCTCGCCAGCACCCTCACTCCTTGGCACGCACTTTTTCCTCACACACCCCAGAGTCGGACTTTCTCGCACACCTCCTCTTTCGCACACCAGACCTGTCGCACACTTCACCAACGGCCTCTCACGAACACCCGGGTCTATCTCGACCCCCAAGCCTCTTAAATCACCTGGCGCATCATACGCACGACCATATTGGTCACCACTTACACCGGGTCCTCTTCCTCTTCGCTTCTCCTCCATCACCTGCGAATCCCTCATCCGGTTAATGAGCACATCATCACGATCCAAACACAGACTTTGGACCAATTCTTTTATCTCCTCTTTTATCTCTTTCTTATCCCCTCTCCGTCGCTTCTTAATTTCACTCATCCCTTCTTCCACTTTTTCTAATTTGTGCTTCACCTCTTTTATTCCCCGGTACGTCTCCTCAAGCTCATCCTCTAAGGCTACCTTGACCGTTTCCATGTGCGTCCTCACCTGCCGGTCCTTCGTCTCCATTACCTCTATCACCTCGTCCAACCTCGTTGTCAGTCCCTCACGTACCATCTGACATTCCCTCTTTGTCGCTATCAAGTCGTTTTTTATGTCGTTTTGTGTCGCTTTTAAACCTCCTAATACCGCAGTGTTCCTTTGAACCTGCTCCACTAACTCCGTTTGTCCCACCGTCAGCTGCTCCACCTCCTGCGTCAACTCCTCTATACCACCTTGTAACTTTACAGTCCCCTTTCTCACCTCCTTCTCCATGTGCTCCTTACAGTGCCTCACCTCCTCGCGCACTCCTCCGACCTCCTCACTCACTCCTCTTCTGATCTCCTCTCCCATCTCTTGCATCTCCTGCCCAGATGCCACCCTCATCTGCTCCATTTCCTCCCTGTGAGCATCCAGTTTGGTTTCTACCCCCATTCTGACCCCCTCTATCTGCTGCCCCATTTGGTTAACTTCCCTTTCCGCTTGGTCCCTCATGTCCCTCAATTTGCCTTCCATGGTGTTTTCTAACCCCTCTAACCCTTTTTGCATTCCTTCCATTTGATTCTCTTGAGCGGCCATTCTGTTTTCTACCCCCGTTAACCCAGTTTTCACTCCCTCTATCTGATTCTCCTGGGCAGCCATTCTATTTTCTACCCCCTCTAACCCATTTCTCACCTCTTTTATCCCATTGTCTAACCCCTCAAAATTTTTGTCTAACTTCCCAATTTTCTTGTCTAACTCCTCAAAATTATTGTCTAACTTCTCACCGGTACCCCTCGCTTCGTCCCTCATTACCCCCAATTGCTCACTCCGAGCCCTCGCTTCGTCCCTCATTACCCCCAATTGCTCACTCCGAGCCCTCGCTTCGTCCCTCATTACCCCCAATTGCTCACTCCGAGCCCTCGCTTCGTCCCTCATTACCCCCATTTGGTTTCCCAAGTCATTCCTCAGGTCTTCACTTGTCTGGACCATGAGCGCCTTTATTTGTATAAAAAACAAGTTCAAATCCACCGGGGGCGCTGCCACGGTCGCTGGCGCGGTGATCAGCGAGGCGCCATTTTGCGCGCCCGCTTCTTCGTGCGTGACGGCGCTATTTTGCGAACCTGCCGCCCTCACTGCTTCGCTCTCCTCCTGTCCCTCATTTTGGTCCTGGATCGACCCTACTTCACTCTCCCCTACCGGACCCCAGCCGTCTTGATCCGCCATAGCGCGACTTGCAAAATTCGAGTTTCGTAAAACAAAACAAATTTCGGCCGCTCCAAATTTTGACCAAATTTTTTTTTTTTCCTCTATTCGTTTTTTTTTTTTTCTTCAAAATTTGGTCGGGCCTCGAATCTCACTCCCGACACCAATTGTTACAGACACGACTTTGATGTTAAAGTGGGCCGAGCGGAATGGCCGTCGTGTCCGCACAAATTACCACAAATTACCCGACTATACTCGACGTTGACGAGCCGCGCTATGCTGGCTCAATAGGAAAGAGAAGACACCCGGCTGGGTTATAATGACACAATACGACACCAGGGGTTCAGTTCTCAAGTATATTCGTACGGAAAAAGGTTAGATTACAGGGGCTAGAGTTATAATCACAGAAAGACAGGCACTTAGACACACTCTTATATTAACCCCGGACAGACTACAGACAAACGGGACAAGGCTGACTCACACGGGGGTTGATGAAAAGGACAGCGGGTATCGATGGCTCAAGGTGCACTCTTGGCTCAAAGCAGGGTCCAGTACGGTCCGGTCCAAAGATGCGGGGAGGTATCGTCGCGCTGGGGGTGGCGGTGGCTTCCTCTGCTCTCCGTAGTTCAGGCGCATCTCACGTCACATCCGGCGCGGGGCCGCGTATATCCGGCGGGGAGTGACACGCCCTCGGCTCGTTAGCTCCGCCTCGTGGAATCGGCACGTTGCTTCTCATTGGGTGCGTGCGGGGGGTTTACCAGGCTCCGCCCTTGACGAGGAGCTGACAAGGAGCCCCTTCGTGGTAACCCCGTGGAGCGCGTGGTCAATGGCGCTAATCGAGCCGGTGTGAGGACGCATCCTCCCCCGCTCCGCCGCCACCTCCTCTGTTGTTGTTGTAATTGTTGGGGAAGAAGATGGAAGGAGGTATGGGAAAGGTCCTAAACTCACTACTGATGCCATATAATCACATTCTGGTGCAACGAAGAGTCATAATTAATGGAGACGAGGCCTTAACTGACATAGAATAAGAATAACTAGGAAGATGTCCGAAAGTTGTCTACCTGTGGTGCGGTGGACCTGGGCACGACATTTAATGGGGGAATAAGGGGAAGGTCGGCTCTACTGATTGTTATTTACATGCAATGGGACTAGGGAATGGGGGACTGGGGAAAGTTGGGGAGTATTGGAGAAAATAGGGGAATATTTACAAGCGGATATGGAGGCCAAATTCCATATTCGCAACAGTATACACAGTGAATTGCCCAATTTTATGCAATAGGATTTTGTTTAAGGACGACAAAATTTCCTATTCCTTAGTATGAGAAGCAGCTGGGCTTCACAATCTCTTAATTTGACTGCAAAAGGAAAAGAAATTGGACCCACCAAAACTACTCTGTTAATGATGGCAACCTCCCAAGAGATATTATGGCCATGAAATTAGTTTTCCATAATGGGTTTGCTTTTTTTTTTCCCCATCTTCTCAAATGCAGATCATAACTTGATGACTTTCCAAGCAATTTTACTCCTGAACACAAAAGAATGTGGAAATGATTTTCAAAGTGGCTTGCACAATTGTGTATATATATTATATATATATATATATATATATATACACGCACATGTCGAAAGATTTGTAGCTCAGGATTCATGTTGTAAATGATCGCACACTGAGCAGCAAAATAATTAAAAAATTATTTATTAATAGCCTGACGTTTCAAGAACAAACTAGTTATCTTCCTCAGAGGCGTTGAGTGTGGTGTTAACCGTGTTAAGCTTCATTGGGGACAGTTCACGTGATGGATTGGTCCAAGTCCTTGCCAATCACAGGGCTTCCCTGCATTCAAATGACTCTGCCGTTTTTGACATTGTAATTGATTGCGTAGTGCGATGTATGTGAGGTGTAAGTCGATGTGTCGGTTGATGGAGTTTTTATCAGAGTACCAGGCCTCGATAATCTCGCGGTTCACTCTCAACGATCCTGTACCAAGGATCGTGGTCTGACTCCGTGTGTGTGTGTGTGTGTGTGTGTGTGTGTGTGTGTGTGTGTGTGTGTGTGTGTGTGTGTGTGTGTGTGTGTGTGTGTGTGTGTGTGTGTGTGTCGCAACCAATGATAACCTGTCTTGTCGTCTTTGATATGATAACGATATCAAAATCAAAATGATAACCGTCTGGTGTCGATAAACTAAATATATATCTTCTTATCTTATTATATTATATATAGCCTGGTGTTGGCTTAGCGGTTAGGGCGCCGGCTTAGGATCCGAGGATCTTGGGTTCGAATCCCGGTCGATCGCTGAATTAACGCCAGGGGGGTTGACTCAGCCTGTCATCCTTCCGAGGTCGGTAAATTGAGTACCAGCTTGCTGGGATGAATGATCACGGTGTGTACCCCGGTTTAGAATAGGTACACCGTATCCCTGCGCATCGTAAGAGGCGACCAAGGGTTGGCGCCAGGAAGGGCATCCGGCCATAAAAACATTGCCTCAAACAGGGAACCATGCTTGTCATGGAGCCCGCAAGGCTAACCCCTGCTCTCGTGGGGAAAATGGCCTTAAAACGATCATTCATTATTATATTATATATCTATATAAAAGAAAGTTTTTGTTTGTTTGTCTGCATGCACTAATCTCCTGAACGGTGAAAGATTGGAGGAAACCTCTGATACAAAAAAATGTCTGGACGGGCCCCGGGAAGGCCATAGGCTATGTGGCGAGGCCGGTCGAGGCCGCCTCGGCCAGGCTGGGCCCACTTCGCAATAAATCTTCCTCTTTCAAGACTCTCTTGAAGTACAACTTATGCACTTAATAGGAATATCTGACTGATTGCAACACATGCTTTCAAAATTCTCTCTCGCGGGGCCCGACAGAAGAAAGAACAAGGAATCGTTGAGCACTAACTGATACTGGGCTAGCGTCAGACCTATGTACAGAAGATTACATTCATTCAAAAAAAACCCGGGCAACGCCGGGTGCATTCAGCTAGTATATATATAAAAGAAAGTTTTTGTTTGTTTGTTTGTCTGCACACGCATCAATGCCCGCTTAGAGTTTGCAAAAAAGCACCTAAAGGACTCTCAGACTGTGAGAAACAAGATTCTGTGGGCTTTCATGTGTCTTTCACTGAGGAGAGGCTTCCGTCTGGCCACTCTGCCATGAAGCTCAGATCGGTGGAGTGTTGCAGTGATGGTTGTCCTTCTGGAAGTTTCTCCCATCTCCACACAGGATCTCTGGAGCTCAGCCAGAGTGACCATCGGGTTCTTGGTCACATCTCTTACCAAGGCCCTTCTCCTTCGATTGCTCAGTTTGGCCGGGCGGCCAGCTCTAGGAAGAGTCCTGGTTGTTCCAAACTTCTTCCATTTAAGAATTATGGAGGCCACTGTGCTCTTGGGAACCTTCAATGCAGCAGAGATTTTTTTTTGTAGGCTTCCCCAGATCTGTGTCTCGACACAATCCTGTCTCTGAGCTCTGCAGGCAGTTCCTTCGACCTCATGGCTTGGTTTTTGCTCTGATATGCATTGTCAGCTGTGAGACCTTATATCGACAGGTGTGTGCCTTTCCAAATCATGTCCAATCAATTGAGTTTACCACAGGTGGGCTCCAATCAAGGTGTAGAAACATCTCAAATATGATCAAGAGAAATGGGAGGCACCTGAGCTAAATTTCAAGTGTCATACCAAAGGGTCTGAATACTTATGTAAATGTGATATTTCAGTTTTTCTTTTTACTAAATTTGCAAAACTTTCTAAAATCCTGTTTTCTCTTTGTCATTATGGGGTATTGAGTGTAGATTGATGAGGAAAAAAATGAATTTAAACGGTTTCAGCACAAGGCTGCAACATAACAAAATGTGAAAAAGGTGAAGGGGTCTGAATACTTTCTGAATGCACTGGATATAAAAGAAAGTTTTTGTTTGTTTGTTTTTTGTTTGTCTAATCTCCTGAACGGTGAATGATAGGAGGAAACCTCTGAATCAAAAAATGTCGGGACGGGCCCCGGGAAGGTTATAGGCTATGTGGCGAGGCCGATTGAGGCCACCTCGGCCGGGCTGGGCCCATTTCGCAATTAAAAGCTGAGCTGAATTATAGTAGTCTATCTTCTATGTCCACGAGTAAAAGCTGAATGATAGTAGTAAATTCATTCAAAAAGAATCCGGGCAACGCCGGGTGCTTTGGGCTCGTTGATTATATAATAAGGGAAAAAGGAACCACAGCAGGCCGTATTCAGTAAGGGGAAAAGCAAGGAAAACAAGAGAGAGAATTGCTTTGCGATACATATCCCCTACCTGCTCCATGGAAAAGAATGTTTTTAAAATATTTTTAAACAAATTTTAATAACTACCAGAGTACCCGCCCTATGGGTGATCTTGTTCTAAGCATGCAACCTGTTCTTCTGACACATACCTTTGTTTGGGGGGTGTATAGGCAACTGACAGATCCCTCAATCACTACCAAAATAAAAACAATAACCGGTGTTATGTGCATGAAGCAAAAACATGCATACTGCTTGTAATCAAAACACCTCAATGGACTGGAAAACGTGGGGGCAGGAACCCTGGATTGTGAAGGGTGTGGACATGTAATACCTTTATCCACCTGGAGGTGGCGCTGCACGATACACATTTGCAAAGATAATTTTTGTCCCCTTCCCCCTCCCCCCTCCCCTTCACCCTCCTTGCCGCCCCCAAGACCACCGGCAAATATAAAAACACTCCTACACACTCATTTGGCCATGCTGACCTTATGTAGCAAGTCTGAATGTAATCAGGCCAGAATTGTAGGAGTGGAGCGACAAACAAACAAAAAAGAAATACGAATATGTCATGCATAGCACGATACTCGCGAAAAATCCCTAAAATAAGATGTTGGCCTATGATGACCTTAAAAATACTTGGTGGTTGAATTTAGTGACCAGATACGCAAATCCTCTTCAAATATCAAGTCAATCGGGTGAAAATTCAGGATTTTAGAAACTTGGCCTATGTTCACCTTTTGGCCTAAGTTGACCTCAAAATACTTGGTGATTGAATTCATTGTCCAGATACGCAAATCCTCTTCAAATATCAAGTCAATCGGGTGAAAATTCAGGATTTTAGAAACTTGGCCTATGTTCACCTTTTGGCCTAAGTTGACCTCAAAATACTTGGTGATTGAATTCATTGTCCAGATATGCAAATCCTCTTCAAATTTCAAGTCAATCGGATGACAATTGAGGATTTTAGAAATTTGGCCTATGTTGACCTTTTGGCCTCTGTTGACCTTTTGACCCCAAAAACAATAGGCTTCCTGCTTATGACCAACTCTACCATTTGGTGAAGTTTCGTGAAGATCAGTTGGAAATTGTGACCTATAAGGGACTGATAAACAGACAGACAGACAAAGCAATGTACTTGAAAAATCTTCGATTTTCACAAGTAACAATCAAACACACAAAACTGGTCCGTGAATTGTAGTAAGGATTGATGAAATGCCCTGAAACTCGAACTTGTTCTTTAACTTATCATAATAAAACCATCGCTCAAGTTTGAGTTCGATGTGTTAAAGGGTAGGGCAAAAAGTAAAGAAAACTGACCCATGTATAATATGTGAAATTTTCTCAGTCGTAAAAGGGCATAACTCTTTGAAAAATTGGTGAAACGCCCCGAAACTAAAACTTGTTCTGCAATTTATCATAATAAAGCTATGCACCAAGTTTTAGTTGAATATGTTATAGAGTATGGGGAAAAAAGTGCAGAAAACCACAGGTGGGGCGGACAGACAAACGGCGAGCCAATCTAAAGTCCCCTCCAAATAGGGCACTAACCAGAGGGAGAATTGCTTTGCAATGCATGTCCCCTACCGGTCCCAATGAATGTTATTGGTCCATGCAAAAAGAGCATAACTCCATGTAAAATTGGTGAAACGTCCCGAAACTCGAACTTTTTTTTTTTTTTTTTTTGTATACAAGATCGAGGCTCGTGAAAGAGCGAAGGTTGTTCAGTAACCTATCATAATAAAGCCAGGTTCCAAGTTTCAGTTGAATATGTTGAAGGGTATGGGAGAAAGGTTCAGAAAACCACAGGTGGAATGGATGGACGGACAGACAGACAGACAGACAAAGAGCAAACCTGTATTCCCCACCGAGTAGGGGACTAATAAGGGGAAAAGCAACCATGCAATTTGAGCGATGTTTGTGTGATGCTGTTTTGGACTTTCATAACTTTGACAGTTTACAAATAAATGCAAATTTTTCCTGCCATATTTTCTGGACAAGGTTTGTATATGCTATCGGAAACTTTATAGTTTCACTTTGTAAAGAATGGGCAAACTACAGCAAGAGGGCCATAATATGGACTAAAATCTTGATGCAAGTAACAAGTTATACTGTTGGTCGGGTTTGATATTTTATTGTCTCATCTACATAATACATAAGCACAAATAAATTCTCTATTTTGTGCCACTTTACAATACATTTTCAGCACAGGACTCGGACCGCAGGACACCGACTCAGACAACTTGGACTCGTACTCGCACCAGGTGGACTCGACTATAACACTGGTCTATAGTAACACCGTTTGAGAAGAGGGACAGGATGGAGGGAAACATACACTGGAGATGGACTTGACAAAGTGCCACCATGACTGGCTGGAGTGTTCGACGTTGACATTTGTAAGATGATGGTTTCTAGCATGCCTCAGGATGGGCACACATTTGTTGCAAGCATTCCATAATGAATGAAAGTTACTCTTAGTCGGGTTATTTTCCATGCTGAGAAAGCGAGCTGCTTGACTGCAACCACCTCCCGACCAAATTTAGTGTATCAGGGTGTAATCTCTAGTCTATATGGTGGATAGAAAAGTCGCATGCGAAATGGGATAAACCTGTGCACAAGAAGACTTTTGTGAAAGCTTCCCAGGTAGAATCAATGTCACGTGTGATGGAGAACGGTGTTCCAATCTTTTTGTGAAAGTGCGAATTGAATTCCCTGCCTATTGGCCTGTGCAAATGGCCACATTCTGTGTCCTTGAGGTTGCTCCCTTACAATAGCCAGAGAGATATTGGCCTCGTCAATAAAGTGATCAGAAGATCCAACAGGGCAGAAGAGGAACGAGATTGGATGGAAAGTTAGTCATGACTAGGTCCAGGAGGGAGCATGTCCAGGAAGTAGTGGATATCTGGGCTGAGAATGTTACATAATGGGTCAAACCTAGCTACAGTCACAGATTTTACAGAATGGGTCAAACCTAGCTACAGTCACAGATTTTACAGAATGGGTCAAACCTATTACCTAGCTACAGTCACAGATTTTACAGAATGGGTCAAACCTATTACCTAGCTACAGTCACAGATTTTACAGAATGGGTCAAACCTAGCTACAGTCACAGATTTTACAGAATGGGTCAAACCTAGCTACAGTCACAGATTTTACAGAATGGGTCAAACCTAGCTACAGTCACAGATTTTACAGAATGGGTCAAACCTAGCTACAGTCACAGATTTTACAGAATGGGTCAAACCTAGCTACAGTCACAGATTTTATAGAATGGGTCAAACCTAGCTACAGTCACAGATTTTACAGAATGGGTCAAACCTAGCTACAGTCACAGATTTTACAGAATGGGTCAAACCTAGCTACAGTCACAGATTTTACAGGAATGGGTCAAACCTAGCTACAGTCACAGATTTTACAGAATGGGTCAAACCTAGCTACAGTCACAGATTTTACAGAATGGGTCAAACCTAGCTACAGTCACAGATTTTATAGAATGGGTCAAACCTAGCTACAGTCACAGATTTTACAGAATGGGTCAAACCTAGCTACAGTCACAGATTTTACAGAATGGGTCAAACCTAGCTACAGTCACAGATTTTACAGAATGGGCCAAACCTAGCTACAGTCACAGATTTTACAGAATGGGTCAAACCTAGCTACAGTCACAGATTTTACAGGATGGGTCAAACCTAGCTACAGTCACAGATTTTACAGAATGGGCCAAACCTAGCTACAGTCACAGATTTTACAGAATGGGTCAAACCTAGCTACAGTCACAGATTTTACAGAATGGGTCAAACCTAGCTACAGTCACAGATTTTACAGGAATGGGTCAAACCTAGCTACAGTCACAGATTTTACAGAATGGGTCAAACCTAGCTACAGTCACAGATTTTACAGAATGGGTCAAACCTAGACAGTCACAGATTTTATAGAATGGGTCAAACCTAGCTACAGTCACAGATTTTACAGAATGGGTCAAACCTAGCTACAGTCACAGATTTTACAGAATGGGTCAAACCTAGCTACAGTCACAGATTTTACAGAATGGGTCAAACCTAGCTACAGTCACAGATTTTACAGGATGGGTCAAACCTAGCTACAGTCACAGATTTTACAGAATGGGTCAAACCTAGCTACAGTCACAGATTTTACAGAATGGGCCAAACCTAGCTACAGTCACAGATTTTATAGAATGGGTCAAACCTAGCTACAGTCACAGATTTTACAGAATGGGTCAAACCTAGCTACAGTCACAGATTTTACAGGATGGGTCAAACCTAGCTACAGTCACAGATTTTACAGAATGGGTCAAACCTAGCTACAGTCACAGATTTTACAGAATGGGTCAAACCTAGCTCCAGTCACAGATTTTACAGAATGGGCCAAACCTAGCTACAGTCACAGATTTTACAGAATGGGTCAAACCTAGCTGCAGTCACAGATTTTACAGGATGGGTCAAACCCAGCTACAGTCACAGATTTTACAGAATGGGTCAAACCTAGCTACAGTCACAGATTTTACAGAATGGGCCAAACCTAGCTACAGTCACAGATTTTACAGAATGGGTCAAACCTAGCTACAGTCACAGATTTTACAGAATGGGCCAAACCTAGCTGCAGTCACAGATTTTACAGGATGGGCCAAACCTAGCTACAGTCACAGATTTTACAGAATGGGCCAAACCTAGCTGCAGTCACAGATTTTACAGAATGGGTCAAACCTAGCTACAGTCACAGATTTTACAGAATGGGCCAAACCTAGCTACAGTCACAGATTCTACAGAATGGGTCAAACCTAGCTACAGTCACAGATTTTATAGAATGGGTCAAACCTAGCTACAGTCACAGATTTTACAGGATGGGCCAAACCTAGCTACAGTCACAGATTTTACAGAATGGGTCAAACCTTGCTACAGTCACAGATTTTACAGGATGGGTCAAACCTAGCTACAGTCACAGATTTTACAGAATGGGTCAAACCTAGCTACAGTCACAGATTTTACAGAATGGGTCAAACCTAGCTACAGTCACAGATTTTACAGAATGGGTCAAACCTAGCTACAGTCACAGATTTTACAGAATGGGCCAAACCTAGCTACAGTCACAGATTTTACAGGATGGGCCAAACCTAGCTACAGTCACAGATTTTACAGAATGGGCCAAACCTAGCTGCAGTCACAGATTTTACAGGATGGGCCAAACCTAGCTACAGTCACAGATTTTACAGAATGGGCCAAACCTAGCTGCAGTCACAGATTTTACAGAATGGGTCAAACCTAGCTACAGTCACAGATTTTACAGAATGGGCCAAACCTAGCTACAGTCACAGATTTTACAGAATGGGTCAAACCTAGCTACAGTCACAGATTTTATAGAATGGGTCAAACCTAGCTACAGTCACAGATTTTACAGGATGGGCCAAACCTAGCTACAGTCACAGATTTTACAGAATGGGTCAAACCTTGCTACAGTCACAGATTTTACAGGATGGGTCAAACCTAGCTACAGTCACAGATTTTACAGAATGGGCCAAACCTAGCTACAGTCACAGATTTTACAGAATGGGTCAAACCTAGCTACAGTCACAGATTTTACAGGATGGGCCAAACCTAGCTACAGTCACAGATTTTACAGGATGGGTCAAACCTAGCTACAGTCACAGATTTTACAGAATGGGCCAAACCTAGCTACAGTCACAGATTTTACAGAATGGGTCAAACCTAGCTACAGTCACAGATTTTACAGAATGGGTCAAACCTAGCTACAGTCACAGATTTTACAGGAATGGGTCAAACCTAGCTACAGTCACAGATTTTACAGAATGGGTCAAACCTAGCTACAGTCACAGATTTTACAGGAATGGGTCAAACCGAGCTACAGTCACAGATTTTACAGGATGGGTCAAACCTAGCTACAGTCACAGATTTTACAGAATGGGCCAAACCCAGCTACAGTCACAGATTTTACAGAATGGGCCAAACCTAGCTACAGTCACAGATTTTACAGGAATGGGTCAAACCTAGCTACAGTCACAGATTTTGCAGGATGGGTCAAACCTAGCTACAGTCACAGATTTTACAGAATGGGCCAAACCCAGCTACAGTCACAGATTTTGCAGAATGGGTCAAACCTAGCTACAGTCACAGATTTTACAGGATGGGTCAAACCTAGCTACAGTCACAGATTTTACAGGATGGGTCAAACCTAGCTACAGTCACAGATTTTACAGGATGGGTCAAACCTAGCTACAGTCACAGATTTTACAGAATGGGTCAAACCTAGCTACAGTCACAGATTTTACAGAATGGGTCAAACCTAGCTACAGTCACAGATTTTACAGGATGGGTCAAACCTAGCTACAGTCACAGATTTTACAGAATGGGCCAAACCTAGCTACAGTCACAGATTTTACAGAATGGGTCAAACCTAGCTACAGTCACAGATTTTACAGAATGGGTCAAACCTAGCTACAGTCACAGATTTTACAGGAATGGGTCAAACCTAGCTACAGTCACAGATTTTACAGAATGGGTCAAACCTAGCTACAGTCACAGATTTTACAGGAATGGGTCAAACCTAGCTACAGTCACAGATTTTACAGGATGGGTCAAACCTAGCTACAGTCACAGATTTTACAGAATGGGCCAAACCCAGCTACAGTCACAGATTTTACAGAATGGGCCAAACCCAGCTACAGTCACAGATTTTACAGAATGGGCCAAACCTAGCTACAGTCACAGATTTTACAGGAATGGGTCAAACCTAGCTACAGTCACAGATTTTGCAGGATGGGTCAAACCTAGCTACAGTCACAGATTTTACAGAATGGGCCAAACCCAGCTACAGTCACAGATTTTACAGAATGGGTCAAACCTAGCTACAGTCACAGATTTTACAGAATGGGCCAAACCTAGCTACAGTCACAGATTTTACAGGATGGGCCAAACCTAGCTACAGTCACAGATTTTACAGAATGGGTCAAACCTAGCTACAGTCACAGATTTTACAGAATGGGTCAAACCTAGCTACAGTCACAGATTTTACAGGAATGGGTCAAACCTCGCTACAGTCACAGATTTTACAGGAATGGGTCAAACCTAGCTACAGTCACAGATTTTACAGGAATGGGTCAAACCTAGCTACAGTCACAGATTTTACAGGAATGGGTCAAACCTAGCTACAGTCACAGATTTTACAGGATGGGTCAAACCTAGCTACAGTCACAGATTTTACAGAATGGGCCAAACCTAGCTACAGTCACAGATTTTACAGAATGGGCCAAACCTAGCTACAGTCACAGATTCTACAGAATGGGTCAAACCTAGCTACAGTCACAGATTTTATAGAATGGGTCAAACCTAGCTACAGTCACAGATTTTACAGGATGGGTCAAACCTAGCTACAGTCACAGATTTTACAGGATGGGTCAAACCTAGCTACAGTCACAGATTTTACAGAATGGGCCAAACCCAGCTACAGTCACAGATTTTACAGGAATGGGTCAAACCTAGCTACAGTCACAGATTTTACAGGATGGGTCAAACCTAGCTACAGTCACAGATTTTACAGAATGGGCCAAACCCAGCTACAGTCACAGATTTTACAGGATGGGTCAAACCTAGCTACAGTCACAGATTTTACAGAATGGGCCAAACCTAGCTACAGTCACAGATTTTACAGGATGGGTCAAACCTAGCTACAGTCACAGATTTTACAGGAATGGGTCAAACCTAGCTACAGTCACAGAAGACCTTTGCTGCGTATGGTTTTGCATTTTGGTGCACATTTTCAATGTTCAGCTTGCCTAAATTTTACGCATTTTCAATGTTAATCTCGTTGAATCAATTCCGAGAGACACAGTAGTATGGTGACATACATTAACATTTCTGTTTATTTGGTAAGGACCCTCACCATATCGCATTAAAGCTGGTAGTGCATGTTTGTCCAGAATTCCACAATCCTGTGCCTTGTGGGGAAAATAAGGTTCATTTCAAGTGCTTTCCCCGCACACATTGGAAGGGTTCATTTCAAACTCGGGTGTATTGTGCCAATAATTTTGGCAACATCCTGTGTAATGTTTTTATGTATCTGTTTCATTGCCTTCTATTACAGCACTTGATCTGTTAAATTCATTTTGCTTTAATTGAATTGGAGTCGTTCAGCATTGAATGTCCATTGTAATCATTCAGGTTTTCCGATGTTGCGGTTGCGTCCCTCTTTTATGATGGTCGTTAAACTATTCCATCCTAATTACTTTCTTTACTCGTGCAGTTTGGTCTGTTTGGTGTTCTCTGCTCAGCATCTGCTGCTTGATGCCTGTAACACCAGCTTCAAATGTAAATTCTGAATTGGGTCGTCCATTGTCTCCTAAATTCCTTGTAATTCTGGAAAATACCATTTGACCCTCCAGGGATTCAACACAGCTGTTCACCACTAGCTCAGGTTATCTCGCATCCATATTCATGATCTCTTCTACTCCAAATTACCACATTCCCAATATCCCTCCCTCCCTCAACTCTTTTTGTTTGTTAGTTGTCGGTTGGTTTGTTCCTTTTCTGTTTCATCCCCGCTTTCTCTTCTTCCTCTTCCTATTCCTCTTCTTCTTCCTCTTCTTCTTCCTCTTCTTCTTCCTCTTCTTCTGCTTCTGCTTCTTCTTCTTCTTGCTGTGTTTCATTCAGTTTGTGTGCAGCTTGTTCAACCCCATGTGTCCTTCTCCCCCCTTGTCGTGATCTCGCTCTCACTTCTAATCTGCTGTTGATGTTTTCCCCGTTGGCATTTTGTTCCCTTTCATTCTGCTCTGGCTGTTCCACGAGCCTCGACCATGTATGCAAAAAAGATATATAAATAAAAAAGAGCACAAACGTCTCATCCTATCTCTGTCTGGTACGTACTGTATGCACTCAGATAAATGGAGCTCGGTTTGTCCATCCGTGCCACTTTATTCGAGGGACTTTCTGCCGTACAATAATATAAATGGTACCGTTGGAAAGGTAATCATCCATTTACTTGATTTTGAAAGCTATTAATGAATTTATTTAGAACGACAAGTCGTTATTTTAACCACATTTAGTTGCCTCGTTTAAAAGCTCGTGTTTCCCTGATTGAGTAAGAAGAAGCGGTACACCGAGCTTTAATGCAGCGGTTCCATCACTAAGGTTTATTATTATATGACAGCAGGAACCCTTTATCTTTAGGAGGAGCACACAAAATAAAATAGAGTAATACTTCTCGAAACTGTAGAAATATATTGTTACAGACGCGGTTTTAGATGTTATGATGGGCCGAGCGGATGGTCCAACCGCGACCGTTACAGGATCCCCAATTGGCCCGATTCCACCCGACGTTGACCAGATCGCACCACAGATATTCAATCGGGAAACCTCTAAAGCGACCGAAAGAGAATGAAAAGAGAAGAAGACAGAGTACGGAGGAAGAACAGATTTATTATACACACACAAGCAAAAAGAAAGAGCGACCAAAATTATTTACAGCAATGGATGGAAGAAGCAGTCACACAGTGCATCGTTAGCTTATACTATTCAATTTACTTAACCCCAGGACAACGATTAGGACAGACGATGTTCACACTTACACGGGGGATATTGCAGGCAGGTATGGCTTGAGGTGGATTGCTGGAGAGGGAGGCAGGGTCGGAGGCAGCAGCTCTCAATTCCTCGCGTTTTTGGCGGGAAAACCCTCCAACGCGTATCCGCTGCCGATGCTGTAGACGTCACGCGCTGGCTCGGTCACACCTGCTCCTCTCCTTCTGGTGGAGCCGTCTCCCTCCTTTTCAGCGCGTCTTTCCAAAGCTGGTTTCCTCTCCGAGTACCTCTCCTCTTTGGCTTGGAGCGTCTCGCATGTCACCGCTCACAGCTCAGCTCACAGCTCCTCTCGTATGTCACCTCTTCGCTCATCTGCTGAAGCAGTCCCTTCCAGTCCCCTTTATTACTCCGGGCGGAATCAAGCCGCCGGCTGCGAGGGCACGCCTACCGGGTCGCTAACCGTGGTGCTGGTTGGCCAAGTGGGGTTGGCTCACTCCTCCCCTCTATGACGAGGTGGAGACACGCCTTTCTTCTCCGAGATTAGCACATGGGCAATGGCGGCTTACGGGATTGAACACCACTCGCACCGCTTTTGAAAGGGACTTTGGAGAGCGGAGATGATTGGGGAAATTGGAAGGGCCTACGCTTATTTCGTTTGATACAATGCAGAGTCAATCTAGTGGGAAACACATATTTAGCCTACATAGAATAAGGAAATACACTATTTAAAAAGATATATCATGGCCTGTGTGTAAGTTTCATGGAATTAACTAGGAGGACGGCTGCGACCATTATTTACATTACGAGGGTGTTACACATAACAAAACCATACTTTTCACATTCGTTACACTTCCTCCAAAATTGTTACACTTCTCAAAAACCGTTACACTTCTCAAATTCGTTACACTTCTCAAAACCGTTACACTGCACCCTCCTTTCCTCAGGTCCGTGCTCGGGCCTACAAAACTTTAACTTAGTGTGACACGTAGGTGTAATTCCCTCTACAATTAACCTGACCCTGAGTGTGACAATCTTAAAACACAAATAAGTATGTCCCCCTATTGCATTGCACCCTGTCTAACAGACTCAAGCCCACAGCTAACCGAATTACGGAATTATTCTCAAACTATACATTTACGGTGGGGAGCATTATTTACAATGACGTGATTTCTTATTTACAACGCAACCCAGGACCTGTGTTTTTTTTTTTTCTTTTTAGGGAACAAGAAAAAGAAATTCCTGTTGGGAGGGAGGAGACAGCACGCATTGCATCGATGCACCAGTACCAATACCACCAAAGCACCCAAAAGCACCAAAAGCACCACAAAGCACCACTCGGTGCACAGTCACCATGGTTCTTAATAAACACAACAAAACAACTGGTGGTGGTCTTCTCTTTCTCTGCTGGGCCGATGTTCTTCCCGACGTCTTCTGGCTTCATGCGGCCTACTTGGAAATATAAAAAGCACAACTTGTGTTCGTTTTTATTTAGGGCCTCAGGGGCCAACTAAGGGTGGTCCACCTGTTTGGCATAGGTGCCACCTTACCGAGGTCCGCAAGCAAGATTCCCTGGCCACTATGGCCGGTCTCCAACAGAGGTGCCCTGCCCCAGAACCTGGGGTCCATCAAGTGGTACTTGGCCGCAGAACAGTGGTCCATAAAGTGGTACATCAACGCAATGCATGCTGGTTCTGGGAATCTCGTGCGCACAATGGCCACCTCACGCACGCTCCCCTCAGCACCCAATGGCGCACAGGTCCTCAAGTGGGAGACAAAAGGGGGGAAGACAATTGAGCGAGGGGTAAGGTCACAAGGGTACACGTCAATAAGGCAATGCAAGGCGAAATGCGTACGGAGGGCGAAGTGAGAAAGCTCTTCCCTACCGTACGTCACCCCCCTGTCACCTACACTACCCTTGCCCTTACCCCATATGTACAAAATCTACACATTACCAATTCGTCACTACTGTCACGTCTTCCCCATATTTCCCCTATACCAAATTCGTCTCCACAATCCCTCGACTTCAAAATTTGCCATCACCAATTCATCATCAATCCTCATAAGGAGGGAGAGATGGAATTACGCACAATGTCACACCCACGTCATGATGCGTCTCACAATCCAAACATCTGCATCATAAAAAATAATCAAAACATGGCATGGTGTGGAGTACCTGTCACCTCAGGTGAGTGGATGCAGATGGTGCGAGGAGATCCTTCATCCTAACTATTTTCTAAATGACTTTAACACACTTTACACTACCCGGGGTCTTTCCCTGCCAATCCATTGGCCAACTTACACGATGGGTTCTAATAACCAATTCCCATTGACCAAACTGTGGTGCTTCTCAATTTGGGGTCTCACTCCCCCGATTCATCTCCCGGTGCCCTCGCACAATTTCTGGGCTGCGACGTGTAGCTCTCCCAGCAGGTCTACCCACCTGCACACCTCCACCACTGTAGTTGCCACCCGAGCTTACCTGCTCCTCACCCTAACCTATCTAACTGGGGAAGGCCCTCTCCTGGCTCTGTCACCCCTTGGTGCCCTCTGGCACTGGGCTACCCGGGTCCGTCCTCCGGATCCTCGGGCCCCATCCACAACAACTACTACCGGCTCCCAGAGCCCACCTGCGGCCTCACCTGGCCGACATCCTCACAGTGGTGGAGTGCCCAACCAACTACTCACACTAACAGGCTACACGCCTAGCCATTTCCACAACACTAATGCACCCATCCACAGACCATTCTTTCACCCGCACCACAGATGCCAATATCCAACCACAATTTACCTGTACCCTCTACCTAACACTTACACTACCCGCCCCGGGTATCCGTGATGGGGGTCCACTCTTCCCCCATTCACACCTTCGCACCATCCACTCCACTCCACAATTTCCACCATACTCACTCCACGACCATCCATTCCAAAACTCCATTTATTCCACACTACCATTCTCCATACCTGCTGTTGCACACCTGTGCCCTCACACCTGGTGCCACCTGCACCCTCCTTTCTTCCTGGACCATTTGGTCATCACAATACACATCATCATCACTCACTCATACACTGCTCCATTCACCTGTTCAGTTGCACACCTGTGCAATCACACCTGTTCAATCCTCAAACACACGGCATCATCTCAGCTAACTACTCCCTTCTGAAACTTGCACTTCCCAGTCGTCCCTTTAAACTATTGCGCTCCCACGTCATTATCATCCACACTAAACTACCTGCGTCCCCACTACAGGTATCCTTGTCACTACCTAACCTTAACGTCACCTAATGTCATCTTCGCTAGATCCCTACACACGATATATCCTAACCCACCTGGGCTAGTTTTCACTGCCATCAACCCCATAATCTAGTGCTCCTTTGCCCCCCCCCTGTGAGGGATGGTGGATTTGCCATCCCACCACATCGGGGAGGTCCTACTATCAATTTCGCTCGTCCAAATCCAGCAAATCAAAAATTTGCCATTCATCTGCCAATCACCGTACCAATCATCAAATTTTGCCTTTTTTCTAATTTCGGGGCCAAAACACTATCCTCATCACCCGTCTACTTATTAAATCCTCTCGGTGCGCCAATTCCCTTCTAAAGCTCGGCTTCGCACAGCCGAGCAATGAACGCGGGTTCTTTTGTGCCAGCGGCTGGATACTTCCCGCATTCGGGGCAGGGACGGGGGCTTACCCGGGCCGAGATCCCACGCACCACCTCAGCGTGGAGCCATCCAATGTCCCGATCTCGACCTGCCGGCACGTCTCAATAGAAAGTGGTCGCCATGACGACCCTTCCTATCGGCCTGCCCGCTCCGCCTAGTGGAGCCCGGACGCGGCCGTTCCAAGCGAGGCACAGCGTGGATCGCGTACGGCGGTTCTTTCGAAACCGCCGTGGTTCGGATCCCCGCTGGTCCTCGCGGCACGCGAAGCTGCCCGACGCGCACCGAGGGCCCGATTCGGCTATAAGTCGTTCTAACCTCTAACCCGGTTACCGTCGATGCTTCAACTGCATGCTTACATGCATACGCTACCCCTTTCTTGCTCATACCTCCAGCTGTTCCCATGCTCCTCGTACCTTTCCTTACACACCTCGGTACACTCATTCCGCTCACAGACTTGGTCACACACCTGACCACCAAACACCTTGGCACACATTCGTCGCTCGCACACCTCACCAACACACCTCTTCGCGCCCCCCTCCTCGGTCACCTCCTCTGTGACAACCACAGGTGTGCTCTCACCCGCACACCCAACCACGTGCCTCATGACCAACTCAAGTGTGCATTCCCACACACGCTCTACCATTCCAGGTGTGCATCCTTCCATTCCAGGTGTACATCCTCGCTCACCTGTCATAACCAACTCACGCTCCGTGTCACTCTCACTACTCTCACCACCATTCTTGACAACGCACTCACCCTTACTCTCGACAGCGCACTCTTTCCTCATGCACCTGTCCGTTACACACCTTTCTCACGCATCCTCTCGCGCACACTCTTTCGTTACATCCTCTGTAACACTTACCACACCGCGCTTCCATGTGCTCCCTCGCACACGCGCTACGACCGACTCACTCTTGACAGCACACTCACTGGTCGGCGCGCACTTTTTCCTCACACACCCCATGATCGGACATTCTCGCACACCTCTTTTTTCGCACACCAGACCTGTCGCACACTTCACCAACGGCCTCTCACGAACACCCGGATCCAAACCAATCCCCAAGCCGACTGAAGCTTTCCTCACATCATATACATTGCCACTCACCTCCGTACCTCGTCTCCGCACCTCCTTTGCCACCTGCAAACTCTTTATTTGGTTAGTGAGCATCACATTATGAGTTGAGCACCGACCTTGCACATATTCCATCACCTCCTCCTGGATTTCTCTTTTAGTTTCTGTCCGTCTCTTCTTAATTTCACTCACCTCTTCTTCCACTTCCTCTAATTTTTGCTTCACCTCTTTTATTTCCCGGTGCGTCTCCTCAAGTTCGTCCTCTAAGGCTACCGTGACCGTCTCTATGTGCATCCTCACCTCTCGGTCCTTCGTCTCCATTATCTCTGTCACCTCGTCCACCCTCATTGTCAGTTCCTCACGTACCATCTGACATTGCCTCTGTGTCGCTATTAATTCGTTTTTAATTTCTTTTTGTGTCGCCTTTAACCCTCCTCGTACCGCAGTGTTCTTTTGAACCTGCTCCACTAGTTCTTTTTGTCCCTCCGTCAGCTGTTCCACCTCCTCCGTCAGATCTTCTATTCCCCCCTGTAACCTAGCCGTATTATTTCTCACCTCTTTCTCCATACGCTTCTCACCTCGCTTTACCTCCTCGCGTAGCCCCGAAACCTCCTCACTCACACCTCGTCGTATTTCCTCCATCTCTTTTGTAGATGCCACCCTCATCTGTCCGAATTCATCCCTCTGAGCATCCAGTTTACTTTCTAACCCGATTTGCACCTCCTCTATCTGGTTCCCCATTCGTTTGATTTACCGGGCAGATTGTTCCCCTATTTCCCGCAATTTGTCCTCCATCCTATTTTCTAACCCCATTAACCCATTTTTCACCTCTTTTATCCCGTTGTCTAACCCCTCAAAATTATTGTCTAACTTCCCAAATTTCTTGTCTAACTCCTCAAAATTATTGTCGAACTTCCCAAATTTCTTGTCTAACTCCTCACCGGTACCCCTCGCTTCGTCCCTCATTACCCCCATCATTCTGCTTTCCATTTTCTCACTATCAGCCCTCTTTCTGTCTTCTATTTTTTCACTATCAGCCCTCCTTCTGTCTTCCATTTTTTCACTATTAGCCCTTATTCTGTTTTCCATTTGTTCCATACTGTCGTTTTTTTTCTGCATTTCCACCATGAATTGGGCCATGAAGGCTTGTATTTGGGCCGCGCTCATTGGTTCCGCGACCGTGGCCCCCTCAACCACGTGCGCGAGAGCGCCATTTTGTGCGTCTGAAACCTCCGCAACCACATTGCCATTTTTCTCCTCCTCCCTTTCCTCCACATACATTTCCCCGAGGTCCTGGGTCGATTCCACCCCGTCTAACTCTCCCACCGGCATCCGATCGCCTTGATTGTCCATGGCGCGACCTCAAAATTCGGGTTTTATAAAACAACAAAATTTCGGCAGCTCGTAATTTTGACCAAATTTTTTTTCCTACACTTTTTAGAAATTTGGTTCGGGCCTCGAATCCCACTCCCAGACACCAATTGTTATGTAATAACACAATTGGTGTTCCAAAATTTGGGCCTAACAAATTTAGTCCCAGGTCCGAATCCCAACTCCTGACAACCAATTGTTACAGACGCGGTTTTAGATGTTATGATGGGCCGAGCGGATGGTCCAACCGCGACCATTACAGGATCCCCAATTGGCCCGATTCCACCCGACGTTGACCAGATCGCACCACAGATATTCAATCGGGAAACCTCTAAAGCGACCGAAAGAGAATGAAAAGAGAAGAAGACAGAGTACGGAGGAAGAACAGATTTATTATACACACACAAGCAAAAAGAAAGAGCGACCAAAATTATTTACAGCAATGGATGGAAGAAGCAGTCACACAGTGCATCGTTAGCTTATACTATTCAATTTACTTAACCCCAGGACAACGATTAGGACAGACGACGTTCACACTTACACGGGGGATATTGCAGGCAGGTATGGCTTGAGGTGGATTGCTGGAGAGGGAGGCAGGGTCGGAGGCAGCAGCTCTCAATTCCTCGCGTTTTTGGCGGGAAAACCCTCCGTCGCGTATCCGCTGCCGATGCTGTAGACGTCACGCGCTGGCTCGGTCACACCTGCTCCTCTCCTTCTGGTGGAGCCGTCTCCCTCCTTTTCAGCGCGTCTTTCCAAAGCTGGTTTCCTCTCCGAGTACCTCTCCTCTTTGGCTTGGAGCGTCTCGCATGTCACCGCTCACAGCTCAGCTCACAGCTCCTCTCGTATGTCACCTCTTCGCTCATCTGCTGAAGCAGTCCCTTCCAGTCCCCTTTATTACTCCGGGCGGAATCAAGCCGCCGGCTGCGAGGGCACGCCTACCGGGTCGCTAACCGCGGTGCTGGTTGGCCAAGTGGGGTTGGCTCACTCCTCCCCTCTATGACGAGGTGGAGACACGCCTTTCTTCTCCGAGATTAGCACATGGGCAATGGCGGCTTGCGGGATTGAACACCACTAGCACCGCTTTTGAAAGGAACTTTGGAGAGCGGAGATGATTGGGGAAATTGGAAGGGCCTACGCTTATTTCGTTTGATACAATGCAGAGTCAATCTAGTGGGAAACACATATTTAGCCTACATAGAATAAGGAAATACACTATTTAAAAAGATATATCGTGGCCTGTGTGTAAGTTTCATGGAATTAACTAGGAGGACGGCTGCGACCATTATTTACATTACGAGGGTGTTACACATAACAAAACCATACTTTTCACATTCGTTACACTTCCTCCAAAATTGTTACACTTCTCAAAAACCGTTACACTTCTCAAATTCGTTACACTTCTCAAAACCGTTACAATATATATATATATATATATGTACAAGGAATGATCATACAAACAACAACAACAATTACCTGTTATAAAAGGTCCTTTTTCACTCATTTTTCATGCTCATTGACACTCACACATGGACATGCAATATATTTGTTAAGTACAACACTGGTAATTAAGCGTGTTAGCGATGCGATGGCGGACATGCCTAGTTTCCTGTAGGCCTACCTATATCTCAAAGCTGCTCCCGAGGTTTAGCCATTACTTTCATGATGTTTTACTTGTATGAAAATGGAGGAATTTGAGACTAACATACAAGTTAGATTTTCATCATCTTATATGTATCTTTCTGCTCGTTCTCAAATCTCATTTGCCCAAAGTCCCATTTCTGTTTATTTTGTCAACTCCCCATCCTATTTTGTAATTTATGTAATTCCTCTTTTGGGCTCAGTCCAATTAATTTCCTCCCAGTAATTAAATCCCTTCGGGCTTAGACGTTTATTCAGCTTTGTGTGCCGGAAATGATCGAGGTCACATAATATTACCGATTCACAATGGATCCTTCCGATAAACAATTTCCACATTGATGCAAATAAAGGAATGAACAAATCATTTCACTACAACGTCGTCCATAATATTGCACCAAAGAGGACTATCGTGACAACTCACGAGACACTATTTATCCACATCGTGCGCCTGCCGATTGATGCGATGGATGCAGGATGGACGCTCAATGACCAATGACGACGTGCCATTATCAGCAAGTTATTGGGAAATTTGTTTTATTGGTAACATGAGTTTTAATTTGTTTTCATCTTGTGTTAAACTGTTTGCATGTCATCCTGCTTTGCTGTCGATATTTGTCTGTCCACTGGCATGCACTTTGATTCCAAATTGGTCATTACCAGTCACCATCTGGTATGTCCAAATGCATTAGCATTTACGCTGACCACCTATCTGCCATTCCGTCGACTCTCTGGAATGGTAAGTTTAAGCTCACTCTGGTTTCCACATGACTTTCCCTTGCAGACCTGGACCCACCAGTACTCACGGTACATCAGAGCATCGGCGATGCCAAGGAGTACTACCAGGAGCGTACAGTGTTTCTTCGCTGTTCAGGAAACTCCAGTCCACCAGCACTCTTAACGTGGCACCGTAATGACCGGCACACTCTGATTGGAGATGAAGGCGTCAGCATCTATGAACCATTGTTTACGCAGGTGATCATGTTGTTCATTTTGCCTAATATATTTTTCAAGCAATGTATCTGTCTTCTATTTCAATAAAATATTAAATACTGTAAACCAAAATTATTTATCCCTTGTTCATGAGAAATGCCACATCAACACCTGCTTCCTTGTTAGCTGCTGGAGTCGTGGCCTATTTTGCACCAGTGCGGCAACCGTTGCTTTGTACACACTGCACACACCTAAATCTACCCAGCATGCAGGTTGTTTAGGAACATCATCAAGTCCTGTGGAAATTAAAGGAGAAGTGGCGTAGGGAACAGGCCGAGGATATTACTGGCAGTCTTCAGTCACAACCCCTCACACGTCTGACCTTAGGGTTATGGTCAGTCTTCATAGAACAGGACAGATGTGGACATCATTTGTCTCCTCATAAGGTGACAGAGCAGACCTTTCTAGGTGCAGTGCTGCTCTCCCCAATATAGGGACAGTGGAATGAAAAGGAACCCAAAACACAGCCAGGCCCTCTGCTCGCACCTAGCTGGTCATCCAAAGTTGTGGTCTTAACACAAAAATAACTCGTAAGACAACTCATAGGATGATATTTGCTTCCTGGAATGTTAGAACATTATTAGGCAATGGTGAAAGACGAGAGAATAGAACAGCTCTCATAACCAGAACATTGAGGAGGTACAACATTGACATTACTGGTTTAATATAAGTGTCATTGATAGGCAATCATCATGATACCGACCTGGCTGGGTTCTATTGTTGATCCAACTATAAACTGCCATACTGGTGTTTCGCAGGCAGAGTGTTGCATCACTGAGTGTGCCATCCCTCGGATGAGATGTTAAACAGGGGATCCATCTTTCATCATTGGTTGCTGGTGGACGTTAAAGAGCTTACGATGTCTTTCGATGAAAAATTACCAAATTATCACCGGTGCAAGGCCAAATTCCATATTCTTGCCCTTACTTACAGAGGGCCCCGCATCACGAATGGCACAGCTGTGTATCTCAGAAACGATGCAAACAGGTGCCACATACTGCATACACCTGGAACAGATCACAAATCTGTGCAGACATTCACCTGTAAATTTAAACAATCTTGAGGTTTTTGTTGACCATCCATTTCAGAATTATTCTTGGTTTCACCTTCTTCGATATGTCACCTTGCCACCATCTTGACTTTTGTCAAAATGCATTAAAGCAGGAAATACATCATTATGAGCTTGGGTTGCCAATGCTATAAAGATGAATTCCCTCAAAAAGTATTAATCTACATCGATTACCTTGGTCCTTTATTTATATAATATAAACAAAGGCCCAGGTAGAATTTGAACAACCTCATTATTTACTTTTGACAATTTTCCACTTCCATTTTGTTCTACGGTACCTGCATATTTCATATTTTTGGTCATCTGACGCTCGTATCTATGATTTTTTGGCAATTTTTTAAATCCACTTGCTAACCCACGACATCTCAAAGCAAAATATACCAAAATTTTCACGTTAATAAAATTTTCACCGGTGATTTAAAGCACTTAATTGCAATTCATCCAGACTAATCTGACTTTTGTGTTATACAGGGTGAAACGAAGATCCTGAAACTTAAGAATCTAAGAGCACAAGACTATGCAAAGTACAGCTGTGTGGCATCTGTGCGTCAGGTGTGTGGTCTCAAGGATCAAAAGGCCAGTTTCAAGCTGACCAACCACACAGGTATGTACAACATGCAGTCACAGGTAATCACAGTAAAAAGCGGGGAGGTTTTAGGTATATATTGTACAGGTAGAGTAAATAATGACCTTGATTTTGATGAGGTCGATCAGCTGAGAATGAAATGGTAAACGTAGCCATATTTCATGCACACATGTAAATCCTGGAAGACAGATGAAGCTTCTTAGATGTCAGAAACTTGATGGTTTTGGATGAATAATCGGGGTTTGGCCTAAAATTCCAGGGATGGCATTGAATAAGGGCAAATTGCAGAAAACGTGATCATGGGACCATAGAAAGAGATCGGAGAAGACTTTCTCATTCAGAACAATGGCAGAAATCGGTGAAGAGCAAAATCAGACAAAGAACATCTCTTATGAAAAACGTGACAAGTCCACAAAGACCTATTCGATACAGATTCACCTTTGTAGCTATCTCGCTTTTCTTACCTTGGCATAATTTGGCCACTTTCAGAAGCAGGAATGGGTCGGTGAAAGGGAGTGATTAGCAATCTCTGTAATTAACCTTTGCTGATGCAACTGCCTTTTCTCCTTACTTTTATCTGTTTAATTGGATGTGAGAAAGGTGCTTAATGAATGACACATTATCCACTACCAATAGCAAGTCAGTACTTTGGAAGATGTGGCACGGATTAAACAGAGGTAGGTTGGAATGGAATGAAGAGCAAAGGTTGGAATGAAGGCCGAAATCATGTTGGTTGCTGTAACCTTTGGCAGGGTTAGGAATGAAAGAAATCCACAAGCTTTCCCATTTTGACCCGGATATTATCTGCTGATGAAGCTTTAATTAAAGAAACTAGCAACGGTACCCTCCTATGGGCGGGGCTTCAATTGGGAGGCCCAAATGAAAAGGCAAACTATCAGAAATTGAAGGTTTTTTTTATTTTAAAAGATTCATATAAACATCCGTTAAATCATATCACACGCAAATCATCTAAATCTAAACAGTATCTTTAGAATTTCAATAAAAGCCACATCACTGTTCATATCGGTAAATATTATTCCATCGTGTTTGGAAAAATTGGAACATTGGAAAAATGGAAAAACAATAGAGCCTATTTTATTCCAGGGGGTCCCAGGATTAGCCACCCAAAATTTCGTTGCGATCGGTTCAGCCGTTTTTGTGGTACCTGGGAACAGACATAGACATTTTGTGAATTATAGTAAGATGCGTCTTTTGAAATGATCCTTAAATGCTGGCTTGTGGATCAATATATTTGGAAACTTAAGGAACGATCTTTCTCGACGAAAGGCAATACAGCAGCTCAGAACAGATTGAACTTAATTAAAAATGAGAAAAATAATGAAGGGAGGCATCGAGCAGCTCACAAACATCTGTGGTATTTAACATGTCATCAGCCTGTTTTTTTTATCCATCGTCCTCCATCAACCATTGTCCAGCCACTTCGAACGCCAAAGTTATGGGCAACGTTGGTAAACAAGGATGCTGCGTCGAAAGGTACCATCGTTTCTTGCGGTTTCATTGTAACGTGCGTCGCTCGCTCTGCAAAATCGCTGCCGTTGCGCAAAGCTGTCTCTGTTTTTCCCACCGCATGTTGTTTGTTTGAGAGAAAGTTGGACAAAGCATCGGATGGTCCATTGATGGAGGAAACAATGAGTCACAGCGGAATTCCTGGCTTGTGCACTTTTGGTAACCAATAAGCCCTCGGAGCAACTCCATTGCTGCTGTACAAATGTTTGGAATCAAGATCTACAACTTTCCTGTTTTTATTTTATTTTAACGACCAACAATCATACATGTTTCAATGTTTCATGATGTATTAACACTTAAACACTAAAACAACACAAAAACTTCTTATGTGCTAAAAACTATAAAAAAATCTTATGCACAAAGTAAACATACATGTTAATAACTGTTCCTGGTTATTTATTTATTTTTGCTTGTAGGTTAGACATTCATAAGTGCTTGTGTCTGCCAACATGTCCTGTATCGTTTCATTATATGCGAAACGGTCCATTAACACTGTTGTGCGTCCTTTCTCTGCTGAGATTGCCACGTCATCCATCTTGCATAGCTTTTGGGAAGCCCATCACTATTCCACGTCCAAGTTAAATTTGTTTCAGGAAGGACACAGCGGGCGCAGTAAAAGCAGAGCCACACATGATCTCGCCTCATTTTTAGAGTCGTCAGGAAGTTGTGTAATGGCAGTTTCTATACCTGGGATGCAATCACGTCATTAAGTATTCCCGTGAGATCATCGTAAAGTTGAGGCATTTTGCTTGTCGGCTCACTTGTGCCTCTGTGAGCTGTCTGCTCGCCTGGTTAACCAAATGGTCCTGAAAGGGGATTGCGTCCTGGAGGGGCTTGCGTTCAGGCATGTATGTGACCTCACCTCTTAATGTGGTGAACCTCTTTTGATGTCGCTTTTTTATCAATGATGTCCTGGTGTTGTCAGTGAAAGTACAGGCTCTCTGTTGTATTCATGCCCCTAATTAATTTGGTAACATTCAATGGATCACATTTGCCCCACGCTATATATTGTTGTGTATATACAGTGCATTCAGAAACTATTCAGACCCCTTCACTTTTTTCACATTTTGTTATGTT
Organism: Myxine glutinosa; assembly: GCF_964187855.1. NCBI lineage: Eukaryota > Metazoa > Chordata > Myxini > Myxiniformes > Myxinidae > Myxine > Myxine glutinosa. Next base: position 69,481,286 of record NC_136271.1, read on the forward strand.
GCAGCCTTATGCTGAAATCGTTTAAATTCATTTTTTCCCTCATCAATCTACACTCAATACCCCATAATGACAAAGAGAAAACAGGATTTTAGAAAGTTTTGCAATTTTATTAAAAAGAAAAAACTGAAATATCACATTTACATAAGTATTCAGACCCTTTCCTAGGACACTTGAAATTTATCTCAGGTCCCGCCCTTTTCTCTTGATCATCTTTCAGATGTTTCTACACCTTGATTGGAGTCCACCTGTGGTAAATTCAATTGATTGGACATGATTTGGAAAGGCACACACCTGTCTGTATAACGTCTCACAGCTGACAATGCATATCAGAGCAAAAACCAAGCCATGAGGTCGAAGGAACTGCCTGCAGAGCTCAGAGACAGGATTGTGTCGAGGCACAGATCTGGGGAAGCCTACAACAAAAACCTCTGCTGCATTGAAGGTTCCCAAGAGCACAGTGGCCTCCATAATTCTTAAATGGAAGAAGATTGGAACAACCAGGACTCTTCCTAGAGCTAGCCGCTCGGCCAAACTGAGCCATCGGGGGAGAAGGGTCTTGGTAATAGAGGTGACCAAGAACCCGATGGTCACTGGCTGAGCTCCAGAGATCCTGTGTGGAGATGGGAGAAACTTCCAGAAGGACAACCATCACTGCAACACTCCACCGATCTGGGCTTTATGGCAGAGTGGCCAGATGGAAGCCCGCTTGGAGTTTGCAAAAAAGCACCAAAAGGACTCTCAGACTGTGAGAAACAAGATTCTGTGGGCTTTCATGTGTCTTTCATCTCAAAGATTATCAAGAGAAATGGGAAGCACCTGAGCTAAATTTCAAGTGTCATAGCAAAGGGTATGAATACTTATGTGATATTTGTGATATATGTGATATGGTATATAATATGATTATGTGTGATTGTGATATATGTGATATATATATCACATTATATGTGATAATGTGATTATGTGATATATAATATTTCAAATACAAATGTGATATTTCAGTTTTTTCTTTTTAATAAATTTGGAAAACTTTCTAAAATCCTGTTTTCTCTTTGTCATTATGGGGTATTGAGTGTAGTTTGATGAGGGAAAAAATGAATTTAAACGATTTCAGCAATAGGCTGCAGCATAACAAAATGTGAAAAAAGTGAAGGGGTCTGAATACTTTCTGAATGCACTGTACTTGAAAAATCTTCGATTTTGCAAGTTACAAACAGACAGACAGCGATGAAAACATAACCCTCCGCCCACCAGAAGGTAAAGATGTCGGTATGGTTTCACATCATATCTCTTGTGACCATCTCTACGTTGTTTACATACCTTTTTGGCATACAATTCCTACATCCTTTTACATTTAAAAAAATGTTTTTTATTACCTGTACAAGCTAACATTTAGTATTTTTTCAGATTTTTTTGTTTTGTTCCACTGCAAACCAAAGAAATACATTTGTGGATACCAAAATATTTTTTAATTTCAACAATTTTCTGGAAAAAATGGTGCATTATTTGAAAAAAGGGGAAGGGTGCCAATATTTTTGGCCACGACTGCATATACATACATACTCAGGGTATACATACATACATACATACACTTGCACCTGCTATATTATATTTAGATTAACATCCTCCATTACACTAACGTCCTCTGTTATGTTTAATTTAATGGTAACAGAGCAGCTGGTCGCTGGTTTGATCTTGTTGAGAGTAATGTTATAGCCTGGCGCAGACAAAAATAAGTTATTGATAAGATGCCCAAGAACAAAAATGCCAATATAATTTATCCATTGCTCATTTCCCAGAGCCAGAGAAGGTCCTGATTGAGTGGATAACCGAGCACCAGTCTCTTGGGATTGCAGTCACACCTACTTCAGGCTTTAGGCGAAGATCCTTGCTGTAAACCTGTAGTTTTTGGGGTGCCAGTTATACATAAAACTGGTATTTTTCTTGAGAATGAGTGATTACAAGTTCATGTTCAAAACCCTAATCTAAGCTAACTCCTCCCTTAAACAATGTTGTACTCGTTTAACGTATTTCCTGCACTAGCGTTTTGCTCTTCTGTCCATCCCCAGCTGCACCATCAATTCAAATTCGGGCCACAGACCCAATCATTGTGAATCCAGGGGATCTAGTGCTGCTGCAATGTGAGGTGATGGGCGGTGACCCACCACCAAGGCTTTCTTGGTCTCGAGTAGGGGGTGAACTTCCTCCTGACGTGCAGGTAACCTTCCAACATTTTAAAGGTTGTAGTAAGATTTTGCTTCATACATTAAGAAATACCCCCTCCCACCAATCATTCCCACACACCTTCCCACACATATTGTTTTGAAACTAATGCTCTGCACCTGTGCTGCATTAACATTGAGGGGGAGAAATAAAAGCTTGGTTGGTCTTACATTTTCTAGATTGGTCCTACATTTTCTAGATCAGTCCTACATTTGCTATAGATTGGTCCTACATTTGCTAGATTGGTCCTACATTTTCTAGATCAGTCCTACATTTGCTGTAGATTGGTCCTACATTTTCTAGATTGGTACTACATTTGCTAGATTGGTACTACATTTGCTAGATTGGTCCTACAGTTTCTAGATCAGTCCTACATTTGCTAGATTGCTCCTACATTTGCTAGATTGGTCCTAAATTTGCTAGATCAGTCTTACAATTGCTAGATTGCTCCTACATTTGCTAGATCGCTCCTACATTTTCTAGATTGCTCCAACATTTGCTAGATCAGTCTTACAATTGCTAAATTGCTCCTACATTTGCTAGATCGCTCCTACATTTGCTAGATTGCTCCAACATTTGCTAGATCAGTCTTACAATTGCTAGATTGCTCCTACATTTGCTAGATCAGTCCTACATTTGCCAGATTGCTCCTACATTTGCTAGATTAGCCCTACATTTGCTAGATTGCTCCTACATTTGCTAGATTAGCCCTACATTTGCTAGATTAGCCCTACATTTGCTAGATTAGCCCTACATTTGCTAGATTAGCCCTACATTTGCTAGATTGCTCCTACATTTGCTAGATTGCTCCTACATTTGCTAGATTAGCCCTACATTTGCTAGATTAGCCCTACATTTGCTAGATTGCTCCAACATTTGCTAGATCAGTCTTACAATTGCTAGATTGCTCCTACATTTGCTAGATCAGTCCTACATTTGCCAGATTGCTCCTACATTTGCTAGATTAGCCCTACATTTGCTAGATTGCTCCTACATTTGCTAGATTAGCCCTACATTTGCTAGATTAGCCCTACATTTGCGAGATTAGCCCTACATTTGCTAGATTGCTCCTACATTTGCTAGATCGCTCCTACATTTGCTAGATTGCTCCAACATTTGCTAGATCAGTCTTACAATTGCTAGATTGGTCCTACATTTGCTAGATCAGTCCTACATTTGCCAGATTGCTCCTACATTTGCTAGATTGATCCTACATTTGCTAGATTGGTCCAACATTTGCTAGATCAGTCTTACAATTGCTAGATTGCTCCTACATTTGCTAGATCAGTCCTACATTTGCTAGATTGCTCCTAATTTGCTAGATTGATCCTACATTTGCTAGATTAGCCCTACATTTGCTAGATTAGCCCTACATTTTATAGATTGCTCCTACATTTGCTAGATTGGTCCTACATTTATTTGTCATGGTCAAAAATATGATGCGACAAGTGTACACTTTTAAATCTACACTCCGCATTCCATTGTACTGGAGCTCTTCCCATTAATAACCTGATGTGGTAGACTTAATCCTGGAGCATTTTACCTCAGGAAGTGTAAAATTTTTTATAATCGATCCAGAATGGTCATGACCTGAAATTAGAGGTTTTATCTGGGCCTTGATGGTGTTACTTTTTCTTGTGTGCAGAGTCAAGGCTTGTGGAAGAGCTAGGACATAGAATGGATCAGTACACTACAAAACTAAAGGAAGAGCAGAAAGAGAAGGTGAAAATGCCAACAGCGGGGTTGATGGAGAAATTAGACGGAGACAGACAAACAAGCCATGCGGGTAACAATAAGGGGTAAGGGAGAATGCAAATGGTGGACAAGAAGGATGCAGAAGCAAAAACATCTTTTTATTTGTCACCATAGATGACAGGCATTTAATGTTATTTTGTTTGGGAATTAAGTGTTGGTGGTTCGTATGCAGCCTGTGCTTGGCTGCTTAATTTTCTGGGGCACGGCCGTGCCGTTGAAATGATGCCCCCATTACCAGTAGACTGGTAGTCATTTTGCCAACCTCAGAAGGACGACAGGCTGAGTCAACCCATCTGGTGTTAATTCAATGGCTTGACAGGGTCTCAAACACAGGACAATGAGATCTCAAGCCAGCCACCTTAACCGTTAAGCCAACAGCAGGCTTGGGAATTAATTCATTTTAAATGATTATTGCAGAACAATTACTCTGACTTTTTAAGAGACCTGGAGTTGTGTTGCATGGCCTGAGTGTCGAGTTGTACCAAGTAGTATATTTCTCATTTATCGAGCGCTGATCTGACAATGTCACACTGCCTCGCTAATTGTTGTCTCAGGTTAATCTGCCCCCTTCTCCCTCACTGACTATAGTGAGACACTATTTAATGTGAACAATTCAATATATCCCTTTCTATTTATAAGGGGACATCTGATTTGACTACTACAGGCATGCGAGTCACTATAATTTGAATATCACAGGCCTGCTATTCAACACACTCACAAATCTCAAGTACCAGAATTTTTTTCTTGCCAAAAATGTTGCCCACTTTTGCAGCTGGGATTTCAAATGAGAATATCTGACTGTGTCTTTCTCAGTGCAGGAGACCTCTTTATTACCCCCATTTGCTGCTGAAAGTTTTCCTTTGCTGACTCTGTTAATAAATAATTATTAACAGTCAGCAGAGTTTATATTATTTATATTTCTGCAGCATTAAAAGGATGACGGCTACATTTTAAAACCTAATTTTACAAGTCTGTGTTGCGTGCACTGCATGAGCTGCTTGACAGGTGGCTGATGGAGATAATTAAACAATCAAAAATGGAGATTATGTCAACAACATTGCATACGTGCAATCTGTAACCACATATTTATAAGCCATATGATGTGTGACATCATCGGGGAATAGTTACACAGGTGAGAACAAAAAACAAAAGAGTGGAGTTGAGCAGTGACCTTGGAATTTCAGAATTTCACCATAATTGGGTTACTTTTAGACCACATGTGCCCTGGAGAAACCTAGTGGTCGGATGGCTTTAACTTGACAAGCACACAAAGTGCTGACTGCTAGAATGGAGGACGTTGGCAAGTTTGGTGGCCTTGGGTGCCGTAGGCTGAGGATTTGGAGAGAAAGGTAGAGTGCCAGACTGTCAAATGCTTGAGGTATGGCCAGAGAGAGTGTGCTGATCTCTTGTCTGAGATTTTGGGCCAGCGGCCTCTGTTGATTGCCGGGACGGCAGAATCAGCACAACACAACACGGCAGCAGAAGTACAGTCGTGGCTAAAAAATATTGGCAATGTTGCACTTTTTTCAAATAACTCACAATTTTCTCTAAAAATAAGTTGAAATTAACAAAAGTAGTTGGTCTCCACAATTCTTTATTTCACTGTTAATATTACAGAGCCTTTGTTTTTGATTCAGAACTTAATATGTCATTTTAAATCAGAAAATAAAAATAAATGGCATTGACAAAATTATTGACACCAGAGACTTAATATTTGGCAGCACAGGCTTTGTACAAAATAACAGCAGTAAAGCGCTTCCAATAGCCATGAATGAGGTTCCTACATCTCTCTACTGGCAGTTTGGCCCACTCTTCTTGTGCAAACTGCTCCAGTTCTCCCAGATTTGAAGGGTGCCTTCTCCCAACTGCTGTTTTCAGATCTCCCCACAGGTGTTCAACGGGATTTAGATCTGGACTTATTGCTGGCCACTTCAGAACAGTCCAGTGTTTTGTCTTGAACCATTCCTGGGTGCTTTTTGAAGTGTGTTTGCGGTCATTGTCCTGCTGCAAGACCCATGACCTTTGATGGAGACGCAGCCTTCGGACACTGGGTTGAACATTGTGCTCCAAAATGCCTTGGTAATCTCCTGAGTTCATGATGCCATGCACACATTCAAGGCACCCAGTGCCAGAGGCAGCACAGCAACCCCAAAACATCACTGAACCTTCTCCATCTTTGTCTGTAGGGAACGTGTTCTTGTCTTTGAATGCTTCATTTTGTTTCCTGTAAACATAGAGATGATGTGCTTTACTAAAAAGCTCTAATTTAGTCTCGTCTGTCCACAGGACATTCTCCCAGAAGGATTTTGGCTTGTTCAGGTGTGTTTTGGAAAACTCCAGTCGGGCTTTTTCAGCAGTGGGGTCCGCGTGGGTCTTCTACCATAGAACCCCCTTTGATTGAGTTGGCAATGGATGGTGCGAGTTGAAACTGTCGTACCTTGTGTCTGAACGTCCGCTTGAATCTGTTTGGCAGTTGATCGAGGTGCTTTCTCCACCATTTGAACAATTTTTCGCTGCAATCTTCGATCAAGTTTTCTCTTGAGGCCACGTCCAGGGAGGTTGGCTACAGTGCGATGGGCCTTATACTTCCTGATAACATTGTGTACGGTGGACACAAGAACATCAAGGTCTCTGGAAATGGACTTGTAGCCTTGAGATTGTCCAGGCATTGCTACAATCGTGTGTCTAACCTCCTCAGACAATTCTCTGTTTTTCTTTCTTCTCTCCATGCTCGCTGCGGTACACACAATGATACAAAACAGCAGAATGACTCCTTTTCTCCATTCAAACTGGTTGAATGAGTATTTATAAACTGGTTGAATGAGTGATATTTATATTGCAGGCACCTGCAACTCACCATAGGTGAATTCAATTCCAAAGTAAAGGAAAATCAACTGCTTGAAATCTAATTATTTCTAACAACTTCTAAAAGGTGCCAATAATATTGTTTGGGCCATTTTAGGATTACTGTGTGGAATAAGCTAAGATTTAGTAATTATTTCAGCTTTTTTTGTGTTGTTCCACTGCAAACCCCAAAAATACTTGTGTGGATACCAAAATATTTTTTTCTTTTAACAATTTTCTGGAATAAATGGTGCATTATTTGATGTGCAAGGGTGCCAATACTTTTGGCCACGACTGTAATAACACATTGTTCAGGCCTTTGGAGAAATTGAAGGATTTGACGTTAACTGCCGAGATGGCTTCCATGATATTTTCGACAGCCACAAATAATCTTTTATCTTGCTTATTATTGGAAGGCTAACCCCGCTCTAGCAGGGAAAATGGCCTTAAAATGTCTGTTGTTGTTGTGTTGCTTATTATTAGAAGTAAGCTATTAGACCCATGGTTGAGAGGATCTATCGGTCTTGGCACCATTTTTGCATAATGCATTGATGTTAGTTGATTTCCAGGTAGAGGGAAGGTGACATTGGGCAAATAGGTCGAACAGAGCAGAATGACGAAACGTAAAGAATGGCAAAGCAGGTGTTTAGGACACCCGCACTCATGTCATCCAAACCCATTGCAGAATTGGTGTCAAAAGTTGCCAGAAACCTCTTCTCAAGTGGGAAAGACACTGTGTCCAAGAGCAGTTGGTGTGAGTATGGTGGGTACAGGGAGCGATGAGTTGCATATGCGAGATTTGCAAGCAAACACAAAATTGAGACTTCCAGCATTCTCATGAACAGAGTCAGCTTCGGTGCCATTTGGATTGAGAGAAGGAATGGAGAGGAAGTGTACACAAGAGACAGACTTGCACAAGGCGCCACAATGTCTTTGAGGAAGGAGACAGGTTCGATAGTTCAGCGATAATGTTGGCCAGTTATTGTGGAAAGCAATTGTCTCACCACAAGAATCAGTGTACCATGGGTGAGAGGATTGGGATGATAGCTGCAGAGGGGGTAGGACAAATCTCTTCATGAGAGAATGTAGGCCTTTGTGAAAAAATTCTCAAGCACTCTTGTTGTTGGAGAGACAGAGATAGGAAATCAATCCTGAAGTGAGTGGACAGTTTGCAGTCCCTGCCAGTCAGTCTGAGCGACTCGCCAGACTCTGCGCCACTGGGGAGGCTCTCTGAGTGTTACAGAATGAGCTGGCATAATAAATGGATGATAGTAATGAATGACGATTCTTTTATAATTTCTGTTTTTTGACGTTTCAAGAAAAAAAAGAAGAGAGTAGGGGGGAAGATTTAAGTAAGGGTGAAAAGGACAATTGTGATGGAGGAGTAAGGAAAGAAAAGGGTAGGGAAGAAGCAGACGTGCCAAACACATGGCCAACTACAACAGCACTCGGTAGAGTGCATACATACCTCGGTCAGACTGAACAGTTTGGTTTGCATCCCACTGATGGGCCGGATCTGGAGGTTAACCACAATCAAATCAATTCGTCCTTGTCACACATCAAACCTGTCCACCAAGTTTTGTCCGAATCTGTCCACAGCATTTTGAGATATCCTGCTGACAGAGAGAGACACAAACAAACAGACAGAAAACATAATATAACCTCCGCCTACCTTTGGTGGTCGAGGTAACAAAGAACGAAACAGACCATAAAAATATGGTGTAAGAGGGATTATTAGTATTTATTTATTATATTAAGTACTGTATATGAAAGGAGTTGGACAAGGGTGTGGAAATCGGGATGGTCATAAATAATGGGATGAAAGAACGATAAACGGGTATGCAAGTGAGGGGTTAAATGGCTAAGCCTAACCATGTGTCGAGGCAAACACATAACAACAAAATGATCAAACAGGCATAGATGAGACATGGCAATGAGCACATGATGCATAGGACAAAGGAACAAGTCTAGGTTTCATACTGAATGGAGTCTGACTTAACTAAAAACTGCCATTGTGGTGTTAATGTCAGCACGAAATGTTGCATCTCATAGCATGCATTCTTTTGGAGGGCACATAAGGTCCGCTGCTTGATCTGGATTTCAGTCATAGTGGTTAAACGTCCCATTTTAATTCTATGAAAGGAGTAGGCCATTGTGTGTCAAGCACACTGGCGAAATTCCCTGCTTAAGTTTAGCCGTATAATTTGCGCTACCTGGTTCAGAATGAGTTCTGTGACATTGATTTATGATAGGTCAAATGGCATTTACCAGTGCCTTATTTATCTTTTCCCACATCTTTCCGTTTTGTTGATCGCATGCTCCACAGTGCATTGCCTCAAATTTATTTTGCAAGAATCAATTGCATGCCAAAAGTTGAGCCTGCGACATGACGAGCTCAACAGCTTGGAAAGTGAGCAACCTGCTGCTGAAGTACAGTCGTGGCAAAAAATATTGGCAATGTTGCACTTTTTTCAAATAACTCACAATTTCCCCAAAAAATAAGTTGAAATTCGCACAAGTATTTGGTCTCCACAATTCTTTATTTCACTGTTAATATTACAGAACCTTTGTTTTTGATTCAGAACTTAATGTATCCTTTTAAATCAGAAAAAAAGAAATGGCATTGACAAAAATATTGACACCCTCGACTTAATATTTGGCAGCACAGCCTTTGTACAAAATAACAGCAGTAAAGTGCTTCCTATAGCCATGAATGAGGTTCCTCCACCTCTCTACTGGCAGTTTGTCCCACTCTTTTTGTGTAAACTGCTCCAGTTCTCCCAGATTTGAAGGGTGCCTTCTCCCAACTGCTGTTTTCAGATCTCCCCACAGGTGTTCAATGGGATTTAGATCTGGACTTATTGCTGGCCACTTCAGCACAGTCCAGCGTTTTGACTTGAACCATTCCTGGGTGTTTTTTGAAGTGTGTTTAGGGTCATTGTCCTGCTGCAAGACCCATGACCATCGACAGGGACCCAGCTTTCTGACACTGGGTTGAACATTGTGCTCCAAAATGCCTTGGTAATCTCCCGATTTCATGATGCCATGCACACATTCAAGGCACCCAGTACCAGAGGCAGCACAGCAACCCCAAAACATCACTGAACCTCCTCCATATTTGATTGTAGGGAAGATTTTCTTTTCTTTTAAGACTTCATTTTGTTTTCTGTAAGTATAGAGTTGATGCGCTTTACCAAAAAACTCTAATTTGGTCTCATCTGTCCACAGGACATTCTCCCAGAAGGATTTTGGCTTGTTCAGGTGTGTTTTGGCAAACTCCAGTCGGGCTTTCTTATGTCTCTCTCTCAGCAGCAGTGGCGTCCTCCTGGGTCTCCTTTCATTGACGTAGTGACGGATGGTGCGAGTTGAAACTGTCGTACCTTGTGTCTGAAGGTTCGCATGAATCTGTTTGGCAGTTGATCGAGGCGCTTTCTCCACCATTCGAGCAATCCTTCGCTGCAATCTTCGGTCAAGTTTTCTCTTGCGTCCACGTCCAGGGAGGTTGGCTACAGTGCCATTGGCCTTAAACTTCCTGATAACATTGCGTACGGTGGACACAGGAACATCAAGGTCTCTGGAGATGGACTTGTAGCCTTGAGATTGTCCATGCTTGGCTACAATCTTGTGTCTGACCTCCACAGACAATTCTCTGGTTTTCTTTCCTTTCTCCATGGTCATTGTGGTACACACAGTGACACAAAACAGCAGAATGAGTCCTTTTCTCTGTTCAAACTGGTTGAATGAGTGATTTGTATATTGCAGGCACCTGCAACTCACAACGGATGAGTTCAATTCCAATGTAAAGGAGAATCACGTGCTTGAAATCCAATTATTTCTAACAACTTCTAAAAGGTACCAATAATATTGTCCGGGCCATTTTTTTTATTTCTGTGTGGAATAAGTTAATATAACATTTAGAATTTTTTTCAGCTTTTTTTGTTTTGCTCCACTGCAAACGTAAGAAACACATATGTGGATACCAAAATATTTTTTATTTTCAACAATTTTCTGGAAGAAATGGTGCATTATCTGAAAAAGGTGTAATGGTGCCAATATTTTTAGCGACGACTGTATGCTGCTGCCACAAATACAGAAGAACATACTGTATGAGTTAATTTCCTATTAGGCCAAGCCTGTACATTACACTTAGTAATTAGTGCTGGCCCATAGTAGTGAAGACATGGGATTGAGAGAGATATATATATATATATATATATATATATATATATATATATATATATATATATATATATATATGTATGTATGTATGTATGTATGTATGTATGTATGTATGTATGTATGTATGTATGTATGTATGTATGTTGGTGACTGGATTGAAATCCTAAAATCCTGCTGAAGGCACCAAATATAAAGGACTAGCAGAAGTGCTGGGTGGGGGAACGGGGGGAGGGGGAGGGGAAAGGGAACGGGGGGAGGGCAGGAGAGGGGGGAGGGGGAGAGGAGCAGGAGCGGAGGGGGAGGGGAGGGCAGGGGGAGAAAGGGGGAGGGGAGGGCAGGGGGAGAAAGGGGAGGGGAGGGGGGGAAGGGGAGCAGTCAGAAGTGGAGGCTCTTTTACGGAGAATTTATATCTTAAAGGGAAGGGGAGGGAGGAGGGGAAGGGGAGGGAGGAAGGGAAGGGGCGTGGGAGGGGGTGGGGGGAATGTGGAGGGGAGGGGAGGGGAGGGGGGAAGGGTGAGGGGAGGGGGGAAGTGTGAGGAGAAGGGGGTATAGGGGGGATGGGAGGGGGGAGGCCAGAGAGGAAGGGGAGTGGCTCACGTTTCTGAGTGAATGTGGCTCACGTTTCTGAGTGAATGTGGCTCACGTTTCTGAGTGAATGTGGCTCACGTTTGAGTTAAGTGTGATGCTGATCAGTGCACATCGGATTTTTATGTGAAAAAATAAAAAATATTTTTTCACATAAAACGGCTTTTTTGCGCGCAAAAAAATTATTTTGCTATTTTCGGAGCAAAAAAGAATTTCGCCCTTTTTCGGGAAAAATAAAATAAAATGCCCTTTTTGGTCGAAAATGTCTGGCAACGCTAAAAAAAAATATGGAATTTTTCGAAATTTTAAACTGCGATCGAAATTTTAAACTGCGATCGAAATTTTTAACTGCGATCGAAATTTTTAACTGCGATCGATCTCAAAAACAAAACGTTGCGTCCACTTGCGTGCGTTGCGTCCCCAGCGTGTACAGCAGTGAGGCGGTGTACTACAGTGAGAGAGTGTACACAAAGTGTGAACAAGTCTCCTATCAAGATGAGTGCTGCTCTTCGTGACAAGTGGCTGAAGGAATTCAACGCTGGCGGCGATGGGGCCACCTTCAAGTACGTGTCGAGTGACACGGCTTTCTGTCGAGCTTGTGAAAAGACTTTCCGGGCGAAGCAGAAGTCTGAGCTGGCCCAACATGTCCGAGGAGACCGCCACAAGAGCAACTTGGCCTTGAAGAAGAAGAGGACGGTCACGCAAGCCACCATGGAGGACTTTGGTGGCGGAAAGAGGCACAAGTGCGACGTCGTGGCTCAGGAGCTGTGCCAGGCCATGCTGGCCGCTGGCATCCCATGGTCGAAATTGGAAAACCCTGCCCTCCGGTCGTTCCTGGAGAAGCACATCACTCTCCAGATCCCCGATGAAAGCTGGATTCGAAAGCACTACCTCGACAAGTGCTACGACGAGGCCTTGGCGGGGATCCGTGCCGACCTCGGACAGCAGCCCATCTGGCTGTCCGTCGACGAGACGACCGATTCGGCAGGTCGATATGTGGCCAACATCATCGCGGAACGCTTGTCCAAGGAGGGGTACTTTCATCCCCACCTCGTCCAGTGCATGTTTCTGGAGAAGACCAACTCCGGGGAGATCGTGCATGCAGTCAATGACATGCTGCGCTATCTTTGGCCTGATTTCAAGCCGGAGTGCCTCAAGGTCCTCGTCAGCGACGCCGCGGCCGATATGATCAAGGCCGGCCATGCCCTGAAGGAACTCTTCCCGGACTTGCTGCATGTGACTTGCGTTGCCCACGCGCTCCACCGTGTCTGCGAGACAGTCCGAGAAATGTTCAAGGACGTCAACGACCTGATTGCCATGACGAAGAAGGTGTTCGTCAAAGCCCCGTCGCGTGTTGTCTTTTGGAAGGAGCAGCAGCCCAATCTTTCTCTCCCCCCGGAGCCCATTCTGACTCGGTGGGGGACGTGGATCGACGCCGCGGTGTTTTACGCCGAGCACTTCGAGGCCGTCAAGGACATTGTGGACCAGCTGAACGATGATGACGCGATGGCAATCCGGAGTGCCAAGGACCTGTTCGGAAAGGCGGACATCAAGCTCAGTTTGGTCTTCTTAAATGCCCACGTGTCGTTCATCCCGAAGATCCTTAAGCAGCTGGAGGAGGCCGGCATGGAGCTGGCCAAGGCCTTCCAGCTCCTTGATCAGGCCAAGGAGGAGCTCGAAAAGATCCGAGGCTGCCGTAAGGAGATCCTGCTCACCAAGTTCAAGGCGGTGCTGCAGCGCAATCCCGACATTGGTGTGCTGAGGACAGTGGCTTTGATCCTGGATGGAGATCAGCACGGATCTGAGGTTGGTGTGCCGGCTGGAGTCAAGCTTGCTGACATCCCCCTCTTGAGGTACTGCCCCATCGTCAGCGTCGACGTGGAAAGGTCCTTCTCCGTCTACAGAAACGTCCTCACCGACCGCCGACACCGCCTCACCAAGGAGAACATTACCAAGATAATGATTTCAAACACCTACTTTAACCGTTCTTAAAAGCGTCTTGTCAATTTCTTCTCGTCCTCTACTTATCAAACAATGCGGTTGCAATAAAGGTACCTGAACGTCATTTTTTACCTGTTTACTAGCCCAGAGTGCTTAATGTTGTGCAGGAAAAGCTTACCATTTTTTGTTCTTTTTTTGTTCCCCTGGTGTTGGGCTAGCAGCTAGGGTGCTGGCTTAGGATACCTAGGATCCTGGGTTCGAATCCTGGTCGATCGCTGAATTAACGCCAGGGGGGTTGACTCAGCCTGTCATACCTTCCGAGGTCGGCTAATTGAGTACCAGTTCACTGGTAATTCCCTGTTTGTCGTAAAAGGCGACAAAAAGGGTTGGCGGCAGGAAGGGCATCCGGCCGTAAAACATTGCTTCAAAAAGGGGACCGAAAAACAACAACAACCACGGTCCCCGAAAAAGGCCAACCCCCGCTTGCGGGGAAAAAAATGGCCTCTAAAGGTGGTTTTTTTTTTTGGACTGATTTCTGAAAAACTTGGTAATAATAAAAAATGAATAAAACGGGGGAAAAAAATATTTCGGGATTTTTTCACATTAAAAAAAAAATGCCGCTTTTCAAAACATAAAAGGCCTATTTTCTTAACATAAAAATCCATAGTCTACTGATCAGGTAAAGAAGAAGCCATACTACCAAATTCGTACACTTCCGGAAATGTTTGAATTATTTGTATTCAAATGTCTGGTAATTGTTTTGTATTTATTTATGCGAATGTGTACTTGTATGTCACTGTCATTTATTTTAAAAGGCTTCAGTACGATCGAGCGATTTTTAAAATTTATTTATTTATTATTATTATTATTATTTTCTGACAAAAAAAACCCAACTTTTTTTTTGCAACTTTTTTTTTTGCCTAAAACACTTCCAGGCACTCACTGATGAACCTCTGAAAGTTTGATGAAGATCCGTTCAGCCATCTCTGAATAAAACGTGGACACACACAGACAACTCGCGTTTATATATATATAAATCGGGATTTAAATTTAATTCAAAAATTGATCCAGACGTCTATTCTCTTTCAAACATTCAAACCGACAGAGGTAGTTATGTATCACAGCATCTGTAGAATTTTCACCCTTTTACGCAACTCCGTTTCGCTGTTATTTGGTGGAGCAAAAAGTCAACTGAGGTTTATAGATATTTAGATACGGAAATAAGCTTCTGAAAAGTGAGCTAGACTCAGGAAAATTACATCACTAATGTATTGTAGGTTAAAACCCAGCTGGTTCATTGATGATGTGAAGAGAGGGTATAATGTGCCTGTCCCACCAAGTCTGGTCTCCATGCAAATAAAGTTCGGCCAAACATTATATTTGACTTTTTAATGCACTCAAGGCATCTTGTGGCAGGCATTAAAATACTACCCGGATAAATAAACTCTGAAATGAGTGAAACAAAAACCCAATAATAGAGGGATCTCTCAAGTTTATTTCCATTAATACAGATTTTTCAAAATGTCTTCCATCATTCTGAGGACACTTGCGAATACGCGCGGCACAGTTTCCGATTGCATGCTGCAGCGTCTCATGCTCAATAGCAATATTGGTGATTGCTGTAATCACAAAATCCTTCAGATCACTAATTGTTCTTGGCTTCTCCTGAAAGACCTTTTATTTATGGAATCTCCATAAAAAGTCGAAAGGGGACAAATCTGGTGACCTTGGAGGCCATTGAAATGGAGACCTGTGGGAAATTAAGTGCCCTGGAAAATGTTCCTTAAGCCGTTGCATTGCCATGCGGGGAGTGTGTGTGCTGTGGCCCCGTCTTGCTGGAACCACACGCCTCTTTCATTCTGTTCATGTCTCCAAAAATAACTATCCGGCATTTGGACATAATGTTCACCGTTCACTTAAATGAAGCATTTTGAACATGCAACAAAAAGGGTTATTTAGTAAATAAAATAAATAAATAAAAGTTATTTCGTGAAAAAATAATTTGACTTTCGGTGGATTAAAGCACTTTATTATTCAATCCCATCTTATATGGTTATGTTCTAATTTCATTTTGAAATTGGGTACATTTTTTGACCCATCCTGTATAACAATAACATGTTATTTCATACTCAACATATGTCGCAAAAAAACATTTCCAAAATATCAAATGTTTAATGAATTGCAAATGAGGTGCTGAAAACCCCCACATCTGCATTGTCTAACGACAGAATACAAGCCCTTTCCATACAAGATGGAGGCTCATTGAAAAGTGAGGTGACAAAGGGTTAGGGTTGTCGGGCAGTGGGATCACATTTGGACAAAAGAAGCAAGCAAATCAATAAACAGGAAAAGAGGGGAAGAAAAGTTAACCTGCGAGTAAGAGGGTTGGATTAGGAAGGGTCAATGGGACATGAGATAATGGTGCACCACCTGTTTGATTACCTGGAAGCAAGAATATGATAGAACAACCTCAGGAAGGTGATTTCATGAACGGTAGAAAAGAGGATCAAAATAGTTTTGAGGTGTGCAGAAAGCCTATATTTTGGGAGTTGAAAACCAGAATATGTTTTCTGGAAGAATACGTGCATCCTGGAGGGGCTGGGGAAGGTATACCTGAAAGAGGTGGTTAAAAAACAAAAGACTTCCCCGACCAAACGTAGAAAAGAAATAAATAATTAAAAAAACAGCACTAGTCTGACTGCTTCTGTTTTACATTTAAAGAGAGATTAGTTTCTTTCAGAACTTGATCAGCTTTGAAAGACACACTTGTTATACAGCTCACGCCACCAGAAATTGTAACCTCAATGCTTTTGGGAGTTTAATCTGTAGCCTTTTGGTCACATGGTTGATGGTGGTTGATAATGATACGAGATTATCTGGCCATTGCTCAAAGTGAAACTCCCCTAGGTATGTGGCCAATTAATTCTGTCTTGGGCAGATTTTTCTTTATCACAATATGTATATATATGTTGTCGTGTCAATATGTATATACAGTCACGTGAAAAAGTAAGTACACCCCATGTAAAGTTTTGACTTTTTCAACATATTTCAACATACAGCGATTTGATCTTCATTTCAACAATATTGATAGATAAAGGTGATACAATATAACAAATATCATGAAACATTTACATTTTGTAGTCCATTGTATAATTTAAATAAACATAAATGAAAAATTCGCATGTGGAAAAAGTAAGTACACCCCTACATTTATCACTACTTCAAATACCTAAAATGTGCTCAGGTGCAAATGATTCGAACATCGTTAGAGAAGATCTTGGACGAACCTGTCTTATTTAAACCTCAGACATTTAGTTTGGTTTGCTCTTTGTTGTTGAAGTGTGCGGCGTCACCATGCCTAGATCAAAAGAGCTCTCTGAGGCCTTCAGAAAGAATGTTATAGATGCCTACGAGTCTGGGAAGGGATTTAATAAGATCTTCAAACAATTTGAAATCAATCATTCGACTGTCCGGAAGATCACCTACAAGTGGAGAAGATTCACTTGTTCAGGCCAGGCCGCCCCAGCAAGTTCAGCCTGAGAGCAGACCGCAAGATGCTGAAAGAAGTCTCTAAGAACCCCAGAATGTCATCACGGGACCTACAGGTAGCTCTTGCCACTGTTGATGTCAAAGTGCACGAGTCTACCATTAGAAAGAGGCTGCACAAATTAGATCTACATGGGAGCTGTGCCAGGAGGAAACCTTTGCTGTCCAGAAAGAACACCAGGGCAAGACTAAAGTTTGCCAATGAACACCGAGGCAAAGACCAGCACTTCTGGAACAATGTGCTCTGGACAGATGAGTCAAAGGTAGAGCTATTTGGCCACCGTACCAGAAGACATGTTTGGCGAAAACCAAAGACAGCATTTGACCACGAGAACTAGATACCAACTGTAAAGCATGGTGGTGGAAATATTATGGTTTGGGGCAGCTTTGCTGCATCAGGGCCTGGGCAGCTCACCATCATAGAATCCACTATGAATTCTTCATTGTACCAGAGGGTGTTTGAGGATAATGTGAGGCCATCTGTCGGAAAGTTGAAGTTCAACCGAAGGTGGACCTTGCAACATGACAAAGACCCTAAACATACCAGTAAATCCACCAAGGAATGGCTGAAAAGAAAGAAATGGAGAGTTCTGGAATGGCCAAGTCAAAGCCCGGATCTAAATCCCATCGATATGTTGTGGGGGGATTTGAAACGAGCTGTGCATGCAAGAAACTCCTCAAACATCGCACAGCTGAAAGAATTCTGCATGGAGGAGTGGGCAAAAAATTCTCCCAGTCGATGTCAGAGACTGGTAGACAGTTATAAGAAACGCGTACTTGAGGTTGTTTCTACCAAAGGGGCAATACCACCAATTGGAGGCAAGGGTGTACTTACTTTTTCCACATGCGAAATTTGCATTTATGTTTATTTAAATTATACAATGGACTACAAAATGTAAATGTTTCATGATATTTGTTATATTATATCACCTTTATCTATCAATATTGTTGAAATGAAGATCAAATAGCTGTATGTTGAAATGTGTTGAAAACGTCAAAATTTACATGGGGTGTACTTACTTTTTCACATGACTGTATATATAGTGGGTGGGGGTAATATGGACCCCGGGGGAATATGGACCCCACTGAATTTCCCATGTTGCACTGCATCAAGCCTCGTCTCCATATCACGGGATAAACAAGTATGGCCGACCAGCAAGTGAACAACTGCAGTTGATTCAAGCTCTTTAATAACAGTAAGTGCAAACTTCCAAAAGTTTTCATCTCAAATTTTACAATTCATAAGCATGCAGTACTGTGTATGTACATGTAGTCACTAGCTTGTTTGATGAGTGGTGTCCCTGGCTGAGTACACGTGAGAGCTGTCTACAGCACCACTGTGTGTAGAAAACTCCATCCCAGCCCATATGTACTGGGCATGCTGACATGATTGAGAGGCATGGTGTGGGGAATATGGACCCTTTGGTAGTGTCTAATATGGACCCATGTCTATATTCCCCGTGGTCGATGTCCATATTCCCCACACAGGAAGCTAATAGAATAAGTCCACAAAACAGCATGTTCACTGTCAAAATTTGAATCAAATAATTTTTTCTGCACCGAAATATGTGACTAAGCAAAACTAGGCATGGTCCAAGTAGCCGTCAAGTATCGGCTGTTTGTTAACAGCCGATAACATGTACACTTGATTCTGTATAAAAATCCGACAGTGACTATGCACTGTCGGAGATTTAACTCGCCCCGATAAAGCGTAATCAACATAATTTCAACGTAATTCCACTATAAACAAATCTGACCTTTATTGTATGCCCAATTCTTTTGAATAAAATTTGTAATTGGTCACTGTCGGGGCAGGTAGAGGCAAGTAAAGGCTGTGTTTTTCTGTGCATGTGAAGGTGTATGATATCGGCTGTTGACAAACAGCCGATACTTGACAGCGAGGTCCAAGGTGTTTTTGTGGTCTGACAAGACTAAGAAGATGTGTTGTGATTTGGCTTTCAGATGGATCCAATGCAGTGAATGCAAGCAATGGGCCCACGAAAACGAAACTGACTATGAGGGTATAGGTGCTTTCGTCTGTGACGAATGTCGCTGAGGTTGTTGTTCACTGAAAAATCGGAAAGTAACATTTGTCCCAGGGAACATTTGTGGAAAAGAGACTGGACTTGCCACATTGAGGTAATATGGACCCGCGGTCCATATTACCCCAATGGGGGGAGGAGGGTCCATATTCCAAACAACGTGGGGAATATGGACACTGATGGTATATTTTTATTTGTCCCCTCAATCATATGTCTTTGATTTTATTCAATCCAAACTGCACGGGGATGTAGTCTGTCTGGTTGTCTAAATAAACCATTATTTGGAAATTTTCCTTGTCTATTTGTATAGCCTCTATCGGGACTTTGGCTTAGGGGGTCCATATTACCCCCACCTACCATATATATATATATATATATATATATATATATATATATATATATATATATATATATATATATATATATATATATATATATATATCCTAGTGTTGGCTTAGCAGTTAGGGTGCGGCGTGGGATCCTAGGATCCTGGGTTCGAATCCAGGTCGATCACTGAATTAACGCCAGGGGGGTTGACTCAGCCTGTCATCCTTCCGAGGTCGGCAAATTGAGTACCAGTCTCTGGTAATTCCCTGTGTGTCGCAAGAGGCGACTAACAGGGTTGGCGGCAAGAAGGGCATCCGGCTGTAAAACATTGCTTCAAAAAGGGGACCATGGTGCCCAAAAAAGGCCAACCCCCGCTCTGCAGGGAAAAATGGCCTCCAAAGGTGGTTCTATATATATATACCAGTGGGGTCACCTGTGGGAATCCCACGGGCATGGACGTGTGTGACATTTGGACATCTTGATTTAGATGCTGCACATTAAATTTTACAAAATGGTTACTGGCAATTCATCAGATCCAGAAATGGTGTCATGAACACAATTTATTTATTTCACATAATATGTGACCCCTCACTCCTCTCCACCTGACACTCTCCTCTCTCCACCCTCACGCCTCTCCAATCCCACTCCTCCTCACACTGCCCTCCAATACCTCCTCACACTCCTCTCCAATCCCTCACTCTCCTCTCCAATCCCTCACACTCCTCTCCAATCCCTCACACTCCTCTCCAATCCCTCACACCCCTCTCCAATCCCTCACACTCCCCTCCAATCCCTCACACTCCTCTCCATTCCCTCACACTCCTCTCCAATCCCTCACACTCCTCTCCAATCCCTCACACTCCTCTCCAATCCCTCACACTCCTCTCCAATCCCTCACACTCCTCTCCAATCCCTCACACTCCCCTCCAATCCCTCACACTCCTCTCCAATTCCTCACACTCCTCTCCAATTCCTCACACTCCTCTCCAACCCCTCGCTCCTCTCCAACCCCTCGCTCCTCTCCAACCCCTCGCTCCTCTCCAACTCCTCGCTGGAATGAATGCCAGTTTAAACAGGATTAACTTTACTCCCGTATAATAATGATGAATGAAATAATAACGAAGAAATATCTGTCGGCATTTTCCCATCTGTGGCGATACGTGAACGAAGCTATGCCCCTCTCTCCACATACGTATAAATTAAATATTTAATCGTGACGATTGTCATCAAATGGAAAAGTCCGCCACAAATTTTTAATATGTCTCGCCATTTTCCTGTCTGTTATTTTAGGCGGTGTATGACCGACCGTGCTGTGATTTTAAAAAAATATAGTGGGGTCACCCATGGGAATCCCACGGGCATGGATGTGTGTGACATTTCGACATATTGAGTTGGATGCTGCACATTCACTTTTACAAAAGGGTTACTGGCAATTCATCAGATCCAGAAATGGTGTGATGAACACAATTTATTTATTTCACATAATATGTGACCCCTCACTCCTCTCCACCTGACACTCTCCTCTCTCCACCCTCATGCCTCTCCAATCCCACTCCTCCTCACACTCCTCTCCAATACCTCCTCACACTCCTCTCCAATACCTCCTCACACTCCTCTCCAATACCTCCTCACACTCCTCTCCAATACCTCCTCACACTCATGTCCAATACCTCCTCACACTCCTCTCCAATACCTCCTCACACTCCTCTCCAATACCTCCTCACACTCCTCTCCAATACCTCCTCACACTCATGTCCAATACCTCCTCACACTCCTGTCCAATACCTCCTCACACTCCTCTCCAATACCTCCTCACACTCCTCTCCAATACCTCCTCACACTCCTCTCCAATACCTACTCACACTCCTCTCCAACCCCTCACACTCCTCTCCAACCCCTCACACTCCTCTCCAACCCCTCACATTCCTCTCCAATACCTCTTCACACTCCTCTCCAACCCCTCCTCACACTCCTCTCCAACCCCTCACACTCCTCTCCAACCCCTCACACTCCTCTCCAACCCCTCACACTCCTCTCCAACCCCTCACATTCCTCTCCAACCCCTCACACTCCTCTCCAACCCCTCACACTCCTATCCAATCCCTCACACTCCTCTCCAATCCCTCACACTCCTCTCCAATCCCTCACACTCCTCTCCAATCCCTCACACTCCTCTCCAATCCCTCACACTCCTCTCCAATCCCTCACACTCCTCTCCAATCCCTCACACTCCTCTGCAATCCCTCACACTCCTCTGCAATCCCTCACACTCCTCTCCAATCCCTCACACTGCTTTCCAATCCCTCACACTCCTCTCCAATCCCTCACACTCCTCTCCAATCCCTCACACTCCTCTCCAATCCCTCACACTCCTCTCCAATCCCTCACACTCCCCTCTCCAATCACCCCTCACTCTGCTCTCCAATCGCCCCTCACTCTCCTCTCCAATCGATCCTCACTCGCCTCTCCAATCGCTCCTCACTCGCCTCTCCAATCACTCCTCAATCTCCTCTCCAATCGGCCCTCACTCTCCAACGCCTTGCTCCTCTCCAGCCCCTCCTCACACTCCTCTTCAACCCCTCCACACACTCCTTTCCAATACCTCCTCACACTCCTCTCCAACACCTCCTCACACTCCTCTCCAATACCTCCTCACACTCCTCTCCAATACCTCCTCACACTCCTCTCCAATACCTCCTCACACTCCTCTCCAATCGCGCCTCACTCACCTTTCCAATCGCACCTCACTCGCCTCTCCAATCGTTCCTCACTCGCCTCTCCAATCGCTCCTCACTCGCCTCTCCAATCGCTCCTCACTCTCCCCTCCAATCGGCTTTTTCCCGTCTTGTTTCTCTCGTTTTTCTCCCGTCTCATTCTTTTTCTTACTGCATCATATTCAAGTCTGCGTTCTTCATCGATCGTCTCATTCATTTTGGAAATGGAAGTTTCCACGCAACGCATTAATTGTCACGATCCTCAAGAGGAAGTGTCTCTAAATCATCAAATGACAAATGACAAGTAAATTACATTGTGAAAATTAAAGATTTCAAATAAACCTATTTAAAGTGTTTGCGCACATAACTAATAAAAAAAAAAAACGAAGAAATATCTCGTAATTTCCTGAAACATATTTTACTTCCGGATAATAATGTTGAATGAAATAAGAACGAAGAAATATATGTCGTTTTTGTGACGACTGTCATCAAAAGTAAAAGTAATATATCTTAACGGAAAAGAAAAAGTGAATTTTTAATACATGTCGACAACTGTTATTTTAGGCGGTGTATTTTCGTGTATCATCGTGGCGCAATTTTTAAAAATATATCTCTGCATTTTTCCGTGTGTGCGTGAATGTTCTCAATTATTTCTGACACCGAGTCTAAAACCATCGATAAAAATTATATCAGATGGTGAATAGGGTGGAGTGAAAATAGCCCAAAATTTTTTTTTTTTAATTTTAACTAGATAGATATGCCAAAAGGTGCCATTCCATCTACAGAGCACTGTGTTAAAATTGTATTAAAATTGAACAATATTTTGATCTCCCTCAGTAACGTTTTATTTTACTATACTATGCAACATAGTAAAACAGCTCATAGATGCATTCAAATCATAGGTCTATTATAGTTTGTCTCAGAATGTTACAGTCACACAGTTACAATGTGAAGTGTGTGAAGTCGCGCTTCGATTCAAACGATGGCATCATCTGTCACGAGGCGACACGGGCACGGATGAAGCCGTCTCACCTTTTCTTGCCACACACAGCTTGAGCGGCCTCGGTCACGAGTTTCACAGTCCTTTCCACAGCCTGTGTGTGGCAAGGGAATTTAGGGAAGAGGACAGTTGGGGTGACATCCATCGTGATAAGTTCCTTCAGCTCAGGGTCTGACATGCCTCGGATCACGGGAGGCTCCGAGATGGCGCACGCTCCCCAGTCAATTAGGTCGAAGTACTCCACTGCGTCAAAGTTGAGTTTAGCGGGGACCTTGAACCGTCGTATTTGTCCAGTAGGCTGTCTGTCTGTTGCTCTGGCTTTCATCACTCGCCGCAAGCCCCATTCTCGTATTTGAGGTCGATGGTCAGTTATCATGGCCAGGAGTATATTTTCCGGATGTGCAAAGTACGCGTTGCGGTGCATAACAGGGTCAACGATCTTCTTGTGTTTAGCGCTAAGGTATCGTGACTTGACGATCATCTGGTGGATGTGCCTGGCTCCATCTTTGCATGACGAGTGGACTTTGATTGAAAACCATATTGGAGCATACACTCGAATGATATATGTCACCATGGTTTTCAACTTCTCGGGTGGTGTCTTGACGCTGACGTACAGTCGGAGTATTCTATTAGCTGTTGTAAGCCACCGAGAGTGATTCAGGCATCCAGGATTTCGTAGGGCCAGATCGATGCTGCATTCACCTTCGCTAATGCCATTGCACATTTCCAAGAGATATCGCTGGTCTGTACAGATGCCGCAGCGGAAGTTCATTGGCATGAAGAAGACATACCAGCCACTGCAGTGGATGATTGAAGGTTTCTTCCAGTTGTCGTATAACACCTCCTGTATGTCCCGTATTCACGTTAGTGCCGTCACACCCGACTACATTGATGTCCTCTGTCTTCACATTCCGTTCCTTCAGACTAGCGACTAAAGACTCTGCAATGCTTTTGCTGGATCCTGATGATGGAGTTGTGTGGCTGAAGTACGATGAACCGGGTTCTGCGATGATGCGGACGTGTTCTTCTTTGACTGTTGTTCGGTGATTCTTGTTGTCAGTGCCGTGAACCTGAGTCATGGTGTTATCCTTCCTGCCATCAAAGTATAGTCCCTCTATGATGGTGCAGACATCACTTTGAAGTTCTTCTCGAGTTTTGCTACGTTCTCTGCGGATCTTGCTGCGATCAATTATTTTAGAACGGTCTTTTGGTGAAACTACGCCGAGATCGTGTAGAACTGATGTAGCTAATATAGCAGCTGATCTGTCAGAGACGCCAGTTCGGTCGCAGGCTTTAGTGAGCGAAGGTAGTGAGATCGTCATTTGTTGCTGTTGTCGAACCGGTTTTGGTGTGCTCTGGAGATTAACTGATTCAGAAATATACTCATCGTCAGTCGCGCTATCCGCATAGTCTTCTTCGCTTTCGTCATACGTAGAAGCAATCTGACTTTTGGCATCTTCATAGTGAGTTTTCATTCGTTTGAGATTGGTCTCTTCTCTTTCTGCTTTCCTCTTCAATCTTGATGTCTCTTCTTGATCTATTCCGCCAAGTACCATGTTCCTCGGTCCTCTCTGGTCTTGAAGGAACTCTCGCACTTTTTGCGGCACTTTATGTTCTTTCAAGCAGTTACAGTTAGACACCATGTCAGAACATTTACATTTGCTAAGATCAAACAGATTGTTAGATTTGTCGAGAAAGTCTGTGAGTGTTTGTTTGTAGGTGGCTTGATCCTTTCTTCCCTTGTAGACTTTTAGGATTGAATTGTACTTGTCATGGAAAGATCTGAGTTTTTCAATCGCTTGTGCGTGCGATACCGTTGGAAGAGAGGCCGTTTCCCATACCTCTTGAATTTCATAGCACAGTTTGTGAGATATGTCACCAAATGAAGGGTATTTGCCATTCTCCGTCCTAAGCTGTTGCCGAGATTGAAGGTATCCTTTCATGACATCAGCGTACGTTGGGAGAACGTTAGTTTGGATGTTTCGTGGAGCTCCAAATATCACGCATGTAACTTGATCTCTTGTGACCGCCATCGTTCTGAAAACAAACAAAAACAACTTATTACAGGCTTAACTTAGGGTTCCCCAGACAGACAGACAGACAGCACAAACAACACGAACTCACTCACACGAATTGAAGGGGGGTGGCAGGAGTGCAGCAATCGCCCAAGTGCAGCAAATCGTCTCATCTGGCATAAATAGTCCCAGCCAGTGCTAATAATATAAACGGGGTGCGTATCACTACGCAGCTCACCAAACCACCCCCGTCGGTGACGCTCCTCAGCCCTGGTTGGCTGGCTGAGGGCTTTGTGGCCACGCCTTTGATGACGCGGGGGTGGGCCACACCCTGTTCTGGCGCCCCACCCCCCTTCTTCTCCAAGTCACCTCGTGGTCAATGGCGGATCAAAGCATGTATCACGAAATGCGATACATGTCGAAATGCGATAATATGCCAAAATTTCAATCAGATTGAGGGCGATGAAGGAGTGGTCAGAAATAATTATAATTTTGCAGGATTGTTTCTATGGTCATTTGGCACATTTCCCATATACTAGCTTATAAAACATTTTAAAATGATATTTTTACTCCACCCTAATGGTGAATTCGAGATGAAATCGTGAGGGTGACTCAATGAATGGGCTTTATTTTACCGGCCTTTAAGAAATCATTTCGTTCCATAAACGGAAACTTTCATGGGATTCTCTTCCCGTTTTTTTTTTCAACCGAGTCTAAAACTATGTTAGCGACTGTTAAAAATGAAATGATATATCGAATTAGAGTTGAAATAAACCTGTGTGTGAGAGAAAGACAGCACGGGCCTAAAAAAACAGGCCTCAAAGCTATTCGAGTTAATAAAATGGTGGATATTTGTTTACATGAAGACTCTCCAAGAATGGGTGGAGCTACTCTGCAAACGGAGTAAGCCACACCCCCAGACAGACAGACAGACAGACAGAATCACCATAGCCTATTATAATATATATATATATATATTGTTACGGACCTGGGACGACGGCGCTCCCCTTGCCAAGGGGGGTTAACCCCTTGTCCTTTATACTGGCCGTCGCCGATCCTGAAGCTACAACGTCCTTCCCGGACCGATGGTAGGTAGGGTTTGTTAGGCCTAGGGGTTCGCTACATACCTAATTACTACCGCCAGCCGGGAACGAGGGAATAACTTCTGCTTGAACCACGGTTCTAGATGTTATCTGCCGAGCGGGTTAGCAGTCCGAAGTTCGAGTCATTTAACAAAGACTAACCCGATTAGAAACGTTGGCCGAAATCGCACCACAGGTACTCAATGGGGAAATCACAAAGACGATCGGATGTGAAGGAAAAAGAAACCAAAGGTAAGGAATAACAGGATTTATTATTATTTACACCAAAAAAACCAAAGAGGAAGAAGAAACGAAGTAATTTACAAGGAGATAGACACAGAGCAACTTATACTAATACAAACTTAACTTAAAACCCCAGACAACACAGAGGACAGACGACGAGCAGACTCACACGAATGGGGAATGAAAGGAATGGCAGAAGGTTCGTTCAGCTGGCGAGGTTCCGTTCCGACCCACGACTCTCTCTCTCTCTCTCTCTCTCTCTCTCTCTCTGTCGGTAACACTGGGATTTTCCTCCAGATCCTCTTCTTCCTCGTACCTCGAACCCAGCTCCAGCCTTGAACCAACTCAGCAGCACGTACCCAGCTCTCGTACCAGCTCTGAACCAAAATCCAGCTCTTGAACCAACGCAGCAGCACGTACCAGCTTTTTTTGTGCGCGATCGTCGAACACATATATCAAGCGGGGTCGTGACACGCCCTCGGCCGTTTGGGTACCGCCCCCATGCTCTGTTTTGTGGCCTCATATGGCAATGCCACGATCTTGTAACCTTATTTGGGCATGGAGCTGAACAGCCCCGCCCCCGTGGCGAGCCACGGGCTTGTAGCCTTATTTGGCATAGAGCTGAACAGCCCCGCCCCCGTGGCGAGCCACGGGCTTGTCTCTTCTCGGCGACCCCGCCCTTCTTGTCCAAACAGAGCACGGAGCACATGTTCACAATGGCGGCCAAACCAGGGCCAGTTGAGATGGCGCGCACCCCACGCTTGTCAAGCTGTTTTGCACGGAGAGAGAGAGAGATTTGCTGGGAAATGAAATCCTTGAAGGGGACCTATCTTATTTGATTCAGTGCAATGCAATGAACTAGTGGAAAAACAGAGCCTTATGCTGACATATAATAAAGAGATAACTATTTAGAAGGTCCTATGATTTTCTACATGTGTGCAATGGACTAACTAAGGGGACGACCTTTGATCTTTACAATTAATGGAGGTATTTACAAGGAATTATTACATTATTTACAGACGGTGATATTTACAAACAATTACCAACGTGCAGGATTCTCAAATCCGCAACTATATATATATATATATATATATATATATATATATATGTGTGTAGCGGTTACCGCTGGATGCACACAATCGCCTTGCACCGGCCAGAACACGGCCAGACGCGCCTCTCCCGGGCATGCCCGGACTCACTGTTCCCGGGCACGCCCAAACCTCCCGGGCACGCCCGGTCTCGTCTTTCCCGGGCATGCCCGCTCTCGCCTTTCCAGGGCTCGCCCAGAGCGTCCGGGCATGCCCGCTATCGCCTTTTCAGGGCTCGCCCAGAGCGTCCGGGCATGCCCGCTATCGCCTTTCCAGGGCTCGCCCAGAGCGTCCGGGCATGCCCGCTATCGCCTTTCCAGGGCTCGCCCAGAGCGCCCGGGCACGCCCAGCCTCGACTTGCCAGGCCGCAGCCAAACACGCCCGGGCAGGTCCAGACTCGCCTTTCCAAGGCTCGCCCTTGACACCCGGGCATGCCCGTTATAGCTTTTGCCGGGCAAACTTCCCGACATAAATGTGTATATATATTGCTGCCCAATAAACGGGCTTGTCAGAATACCTGAGCTGTTTTGTTTCAATAAAGCAACTCGGACGAATTCCGTCTTTGGTCGCGTCAATTCTTTCGACTCGCGTTGGAGCGCAGTTCCTTCATATATATATATATATATATATATATATATATATATATATATATATATATATATATATATATATATATATATATATATATATACAGACTTGGCATTTAATATGGAATATTTCTTTTGTGGGGGTGAACTTACTTTTAAAGATGTCTTAGAACCAAAAGTTCATTGGAATTATGTTGAAATTATTCTAGATTTTGTTAATGTGACCTTTAAAAGAAACAAAAACCACATTTGACATTTCGAAAGAAATAAATTGATCCTTGAAAGTGATGTCAACTGATTTCGAACTCAATTCATGGATAGTACTGTGTTAAACTTCTGTACGTTTTCCAGAAGTATCTCTTTATTTTGCACATTAGCCAAAATTTATTTTAACAAAAACAAAAGTTAAATTACGACTGGGATTACGGACAGTAAAATTACAGTTCAGTACTTCGTGTAACCCCCACGAGCATTCAGGAGAGCACGTACACGTCGAGGCATGCTGTTCACGAGATTTGCCAAGGTTTGGACAGGAATTGCTTGCCATGCAGTGACAATAGCCTGCTGCAATTCACGCACAGAGGTAAGCTGCTGGTCCAACTTGTCGATTTGACGCGTTAATTCTGCCCACAAGTTCTCTATCGGATTCATATCCGGGGACATGGCAGGCCACTCCACATGCTCCACACCATGGTCAGCAAGAAAGTGTTGGATCATGCGAGCACGATGAGGCCGTGCATTGTCATCTTGGAGACAAAGTTTCCTCGAAAGGCTGCACGAGCAAATGGAAGCAATGTTTCTTCCGGAATGGCCCTGTACTTGAACTGGTTCAGGTTTCCATTCAGAACAACGAGGTCAGTTTTGCCCCCTGCATGAAAAGCAGCCCAAACGGTCACCCCACCACTTCCAGCTTGGACTCTTGGCACTATACAAACTTTGTTGTAGGCTTCATGCACTTGTCTGCACACTCGGACGCGGCCATCTTGACGATAGACCAGAAATCTAGACTCATCACTGAAGATCACGTGATTCCAGTGTCCTGGCTGCCATTGACGGTGCTCTCTGGCCCACTGCAATCGGCGCTGGCGGTGTTGTCTGGTCAGGCGTGGCTATCTCAGGGGACGCCTGGCACGATAGTCTGCTTGAACCAGTCGTTGGTTGACTAGCCTTCTGGATACAGGCACATTTGTCAGTTGCTGCCACTCAGCCCTAAGCCGATTAGCTGACTTGGTATGGCCATTGCGGACTAACCGGTGCAGCTGGCGATCATCCCTCCTTGTGGTTCTGCGGGGACGTCCTGGCCTCGGTATTGGAGTAGGGACACCCCTCTGAGCATTTCGTTTCAGGATCTTTGACACCTGACCTTGAGTGATGCCATACTGCCGAGCAATAGCACGCTGTTTCATGCCGTAATTTCGTAAAGCCACCACTCCATGACAAACAGCATTGTCGAGTTGACGGACCATCTCCAGAGGAAGCGGCAATAACTTTTGGAGATGTGCAGCAGTTGTTTTCCACTAAAACAGAATGCAACAACCCTTGTATACCCGACTGTGAAGCCAATCATCAAATGCACCTGTCCGTACATTTTGCCATGCCACCTGTGATATAATCCTGTTGTTGACTTCTTGCTGCGACAGACAATCAGTGACATGGTTCTTTTAACAAATAAATCACCAAAGTGTAAAAGAAACTCACCAGATTGATATACTGAGTTAAGAAAGTAAACCCAAGTCAAGAAAAAAAATATATTCCATATTAAATGCCAAGTCTGTATATATATATATATATATATATATATATATATATATATATATATATATATATATATATTAGGGTGGTGCTCAAAATAAATTTTTTTAAATATTTACTGGGACACGGCTTTATGTTGTTCCTTTTGTTCCAAAATGAAACGACACCAAATATGAAAGCAATCTGATTTTATTTAGGGGTGCCACATCAGCCTTCAAACTAAAGGTGTCTACAAAACTTTTCTATATATGGATCGAAAGCAAAACCAGAAGTTTGTTTCATGAAAATCCACCCTCCACTCACTTTCTTTGTATTCTAGCAAACACAAGTTACAATAGCTGCACAAATAGCACTATATTGCTATGAAAACTCAAATTGAATGATAACAATCCAAATGTTCAGTTCATAAAATGAAGAGACACCATATCACATAATATTAAAAAACCCAAATATAATGAGAATGGTAACTCCTATTTCTGGGCCTGTTTCACCACTGTTGCCTTCTTGGCATCGGGGTACATCTTCCTGTGAGCAGCAACAACTTGGAGCAGAGCTTGCTTTTGCTCTTCATCCTTTGTAAGGAGCTTATTGTAGTCTTGTATCAATGCGACACCCCTTTCTGCCCTGTCGTTCACCACGACTAAGCCACTGGCGGCTTTCTTTGCTTCCTGAAAGCTGGTTTCTTGCTCCCATGAACCAGGATCCTTATCCATCCAATCAGTTGGGGTCCCTAGGATGCTGAAGAAATGCTTGGTGTGTTTTGTTATGAGGCCAGCGATTGACAGGGCGGTTCCTCGTTTGATAGCTGGTCTCTTTGGAGAGGGGTTTTCACCGTCATTTTTCAATGCTTCAATCATATTGATCTTGCTTTCTTTGTCAATTCTGGTGTCAAAGAATGCAAATGCCACTAGTACTGGGCTCATGTACCACGTGTGGCGGCCAAGTGCCTTCAAGGCTGCCTGAGCCATCTTCTGATTGATTTGTTCAAACTTTTCCAACTTCTTGAAGAGGTTAATGTCATTCAGGGGAGCCTCAATAGCTTGTGGAGCCCGAAACCAAGCCTGTACATACACAAGGCAGACAAAAATGTTGAAGGCTCGGAGTTCTCTCGCCTCTCGAAGTGTCAAGTGGAACTCTGACCGAAACATGAACAACTGTAGTTAATATAGTGCTTTTGCCATCCATCTGGCTCTGTGCATTGCTCCTGGAGCCATGATCCGGATTCCACGAGGTGGGATTCCTCCCATGTAGATGACAGTCAGTTCTAGGAGTTCACGATAATCATCTCGTGGCTGCTGATCTTTCAAACACACAAGAGCAAATTCCAGAGCTCCATCCATCATGTCATTGTTCTGTGCAAACTCAGCTGCCGTATCAGGATCTGTGAATCCATTTTTTGGTTGGTGATGGGCAATGGACGGCCACTCCGCCTGAAACCGCTTAAAAAGCTGGATGTCAGGGCCTGATGAAGGACCGAAAAGAATGGTGAAAACATCTCCCAGAATGATTTCGTGCGCATGATGGCGGCAAGCCAAATGAATTAGTTCAGTCTGTAGCTTCTTTTCAATGAGGACAGCAGCCCCTCCACGAACACCTGAATTGCTGGCCGTTGTGTCAAAAGACAAAGCCTTCACCTTGCCCACAAGGTTCCAGCTCTTCAGTGTGTCCACTACAGCGGTTGCCATAGCTTCTCCTCCCCCGTCAGGTAACTTGGGAACATTCAACAGCTGCTCCATTCCATGGTACTGGTTGGACACAAGGATTGGAAGACGATCCACCTTCACATGCACAAAATCTCCAGTGACATCGGGAAGAAGCTTTCCATCCCAATGGACCACTAAAGGACCCTGCACATTATGATGAAATGCTTCTTTTATTTCGTCCATGGTTTTGCATCGATGCATCATGCGATTCCGCCGCACTGTCCATCGGTTCAGTGCCAGCTCTGCAGGATCCCATCCTACTGCTCTACAAATGGATGCCAAGTTGTGGACAGCCATTCGGTCACTTGTTTTCGTACGATCCAAAGAAGCTGCGACTTCAGGAGTGACAATGTTGATAGGCCTTCTTTTCTTGGGACGAGATATCCCACCATCAGATGATGAAGAACCAGCCTGTGCCGTGGTCTCAGAGTCAGAGTCTGAGTCTGTGACTTCCATAGCAGTAGCACCCTTCATGACCATTTCCTGTCTCTTATTTTCCTTCTCTGCCTTAGTCTTCTCCTTTTCTTCCCTTTCTTTCTTTCGCTTCGTTTTTGCTTCCAACACAGTGTCTACAGATCCCATTGAAGCCTTCCTCTCTGAGAATTGATCGTGAAGAAACTTCCTGTCCTCGGGGTTGGTGATTATGGCCTCCGAATCTGCATGCCTAAGATCAAACATCTTCTCCAAGGAGGCCTTGAAGGATGCTTCCTTTTTCTCTTGGGTCGCACCACCCCGCTTTGCACCTTTTTGGAGGCTCCTCCATTCTTCATATAGCCTCTCCAAACGATGGATGCAGTGCTGCTTCGTCGTTGTAGGTAGGTGAGCTTTTTCCCAGAACTTCACAACCTCTTCAATGGTGAGGGTTGCACTCTCCCGGGCAGTGCGATTCTCCTTCTTCAGGTGATGGAAAAACAGGACAAGAGATTGATGCACAGTCGGGAGCTTGGCACCTTTGATGGCATCTCCAGAAGTGGACCCAATGAGATACACATTATCCTGAGCCCGAGTTTTCAATGAAACACTAGTACTAGCACATGCCATATCTGCAAAATACGCAAGAATGTGGGTAAAATCCTGTTAATTCTTACTCCACAGGGTCACTCTCTACAAAAGAGCCACAGTCAATAAGTTAGGCCTACATATTACACACTAAAAAAGCGTTCGATCTCGCGAGATCACGGCGAGGTCACGTCTTTTCGAAGCTGCTCCATGCGCTCACGCTTTCGAAGCTAAGTGATATTTCTCAATTGTGTTTTTGTCGAGACTGTATCTATCTTTCGGTGTATGTACCTACAGCGTATCTTTTGGAAAATTTTCGGTGCTAATTTTTCGTTCATGTATACACAATCGTCGGTTAATGGTATCGAGTATTCTGCGGCCTAGTACTCGTAGGCTTAGACTACCGTACCGTCTCCGACCTTGTGGTTTGTTTTTCTCTCAGCGATTCGTCGAATGCGCTGAAATTATTTTCGTTCTCTGTTTCGTACCAGTCGTTCACCCCGTACCGCCTTGTTTAATATCTGTACTCACAAAAAAAAAAAAAAAAAAGATTAAAAAAAAAAAAATTTCCTTCCCAGGTCTTATTCGTTTATTTGTTGTTCTTTTTGTTCGTTCGTTCTTCGTTCGCGATCACGCGGTTAGAAATGTATAATCTCTCCCCTGAACAACTATTTTCTCTCATATATTATAACACCCTTTTCTTCTTTTCCTACAAAAGGATGCTTTCGTCTTGCTCACCAAATCTATTCATTCCAAAAAATATATATAATACCATCTCTTACAGTTCCTCCTTTCTACATTCCATAAACTATCCAGAACTCCATCCCTCCTCCAGTGTCCTCAAACGTATTTTTGACTCGAAGGTCTCAAACTCATTTTGCAAAAAATGTTCGTTTCCCATGAATCGTACACTTTTCAAAATCCAATCTCACCCCTCCCCTCCAAATCCTCCCCATCACCCATCCCTTTCAAATCTCCCCCCTTGCCCCTTCCCTCCCCTCCCTCCTAAACTCCCCCCACACCCCTCCCCTCCGAGACTCTCCCTCGCTCCTCCCCTCCTAGACTCCCCTCTCACCCCTCCTCCTCAAAGCATCCTCCCTGCTTCTTCCTCCTTCCAACTTTCACTTTCATCTCCCCAAACCTCCTGCCTTGCTCTTCCCCCTCCTCAAATAACACCTCACTGTGCCTCACCCAATCTCCATCAAACCTTTTGTCTGCCCCATTCTTCCCTTTCTCCAAGCTATTCTGAAATCTCTGACACACCTTCAACAGCTCTCCCTACCTCTTCCTCCTCTTCCACATCTTACCCTACCCCTCCCCCCCCCCTGTTCTGGACCCGATGCTCCCCCTTCCTCTTCATTAACGGTATGGACCTCAAACATCCGGGGCCTTCGCTCAAACTTGACTGACCTCTCCATACAGGTTGCTTCTGACAAACCAGATGTGATCTGCTTAACAGAAACTTTCCTCCTTCATGATGTCTCTGATGCCTTGGTATCTCTCCCAGGTTACTCCCTCCTCCGGTATGATAGACCTGAGCCTCGTCCTGGAGGTGGGGTTGCTATCTTTATAAAAAAACTCTCTTCCTCACTCGCCCTCCACTGCCCTCTCTCCACCTCACCCCCAGGAATACCTTTGGCTACGGCTTCCCCTTCGCTCCCACCTTTTGTTCATATGTGTGTTGTACCGTCCACCAATCAGCGATGACTCCATCTACATCTCACTGTCTGATAATATGGACCAACTTCTATCTACCCATCCCAACTCTCTCTTCCTCATATGTGGTGATTTCAATTGTCACCATGCCAGTTGGCTGGGTGTGGGTACCTCTCTCACCAGCCATGGCTCTTCAGCAAAGGACTTCTGCGACTCACTGGGACTGACACAATCTGTCAATTTCCCGACCCGGATCTCAGTCAACGGAGCATCTTCTCTTCTGGATTTGGTTATGACAAACTTCCCTGAAAATGTCTGCTGCTCTTCTTCTGCTCCAATCGGCTCATCTGATCATGTGCTTGTCAAAGTGGACATCTCTCTGACCATTCTCAGAGAGCCTCCTCAGCGTCGACGAGTCTGGCATTTCACTCAGGCCAACTGGCACGGTCTTCAAGCAGCCATCAATCATCTGGAATGGTCTCCCATCTCTACCGCCTCTGACATCAACTCATCCTGGGAATTCTTTCAAAGTAAATTGCTCTCTCTCATGCACAGATTTAAACCATCTCGTCTTCAGTTGTCATACCCTTCCTCCCGTCCATGGTACACGGAATCTTGTGGTGAGGCTGTTGCCCTGAAACAACTTGCTTTCGTCTCCTGGGAAGCAAATCCAACGGAAGGAAATCTCATTTCCTTTCACAAAGCCCGAAACAAGTGTGTGTCCACCCTCAGGAGAGCCAGGAAACAATATCTCACCATTCTCAAGACCGAACTCTCTTATCTGTCTCCCTCTTCCAAATCCTGGTGGCGTCTGGTCAAATCTGTTTCTGGTGTTTGTTCCCCCTCCATCCCCTCCCTCACCTCAAACGGCTTAATGGCTGACTCCGCACGTGAAAAAGCTGAATGCCTCAACTCTGTGTTTGCCTCTAAATCTTGTGTCCCAAACCCATCCCTCTCTGTACCCACCGTACCCAGTCGTACCCAGCTGCTCCTGGACTCTGTGTCCTTTCCTCCTGACAAGGTGGAAAAGTTTCTGTCAACCCTCGACTCTGATTCTGCAACTGGTCCTGACGGCATCAGCCCACGGGTCCTAAAATCATGTTCTTCTGCTCTTTCACTCCCTCTTTCTGTTCTCTTCACCCTCTCTTTTGCTCAAGGTCATCTGCCATCTGCTTGGAAATCAGCCAACATCACCGCTTTGCACAAAAAAGGTGCAAAAACAGATCCCAGCAACTACAGACCAATCAGCCTTCTCCCAATTATCAGCAAAGTCATGGAATCCATCATTGCTTCAGATATTAAATCTTTCCGCTTCTCCAATGGCTTGATCTCTGATCATCAATTTGGTTTCAGACCTGGTCACTCTACTCTGGACATGCTGCTTCTGCTTTCTCAACAATGGATGGAGGTCCTCAACGCCAAACAGGAAATTAGAGCTGTCTCCCTTGACATTTCACATGCCTTCGATACGGTCTGGCACCCTGCTCTGCTCTCCAAACTCTCCTCCTTTGGTATCCATGGAAATCTCCATGCATGGCTGGCGGACTTCCTCTCTGGTCGTAGTCAACGTGTGGCCCTGAATGGGTTTCTCTCATCTCCTCTTCCTGTTCAGGCTGGAGTTCCCCAAGGTAGTGTTCTGGGCCCTGTGCTTTTTCTGGTCTTCATCAATGATCTCTCTGACTCTCTTGAAAATCCTCTCTATCTCTTTGCTGACGACTCTACTCTCTGTCGCTCCATTCCTCATCTCTCAGATCGGCAGTCTGCAGCCTCCTCACTCTCTGCAGACCTGGACAAAATCACAGACTGGTCAAACAATTGGAACATGTCTTTCAATCCTGACAAATCTCACACTCTTACAATGTCTCTCCGAAAGGACCGACTGGACAACCCTCCCATCTACTTTCTCAACAATCCTCTCCAAGAAGTTCTGTCGCTCAAGCTTTTGGGTCTCACTATCTGCCATGATCTTTCTTGGGAAAACCACATTTACAAGCTGGCCTCCAAAGCCAGTCGCCGACTGGGCATCCTCCGTCGTGCGAAGTCCTTCCTTGGCACACCTGAGCTCCTCACCACATACAAGGCTTTCATCCGCAGCTCAATGGAATACTGTTCCCCCCTCTGGGCTGGTGCTCCTGCCTCACACCTTGCTCGGCTTCACGCTGTTGAGGCCAAAGCTTTCAGAATCATTGGAATCTCCTGCGATGTAGTCAACGCCGAGGGCCTTTCACTCACTCACCGCAGGCAGGTTGGTGGTCTTTCTGTCTTCTACCGACTCCTCTCCGGCCTTGCTGCCCCAGCTCTCTCTGTGCTCTGTCCCCCCAATATTCCTTCAGGTCGCACAAGATCTGCCTGCAACCCTCTTATGGTTAAACTGCCAAAGTCTAGGCTCTCTGCTCACCTTCACTCTTTCAATCCCCTTTTCTCCCGCCTCTGGAACAAACTCCCCCACTCCCTTCAATCCCACTCCTCCCTCCAGGTCTTTAAAACAGCTGTTCACCACCATCTCTTATCTTCCCCCATCGAAAACCTTGATCTTTTCTACCCCCGGTAATTCACCCCAGAGTCCTTGCAGTGTTCATATGTTTTAATCCTCTCCCACCTCCCCCCAAGTCCTCCCGATGTCCCTGCTCTCAAATGTTGTGTTTGTGTCCTTCCCCTTCTTCCCCCTCTCTTTTGTGTCCTCCCCCCTCTCTCCCCATCTTGTCTGCCGCTCCCCTT
Source organism: Myxine glutinosa (assembly GCF_964187855.1). NCBI lineage: Eukaryota > Metazoa > Chordata > Myxini > Myxiniformes > Myxinidae > Myxine > Myxine glutinosa. The sequence goes on from NC_136271.1 coordinate 69,518,282, forward strand.
GTTTTTTGTGTTTTGTGTGTCGGTTTGTCTTTTTGTGTGATTAATGTTTGCTCTTTCACGAGCCTCGATCTTGTATACAAAAAAAACAAAAAAAAAAAACTATATTTATTTATTATATTTAAATTTTAATATATTATATTTATTTTTAATATATTATTTAATGTATTATATTTGTCTATATTTGTATAATTGTCTATCGTATAATTGTATATATAATGTATAATATAATATATATTATTATTATTTAATGTATATTTACTATATATTTATTTTTAATATTATATTTAATGTATATATATAATTATGTATTTATTTTGTGTATATACAGCCCAAAAAATGGGAATTCCTATTTTTGCATGGGGGAAAATTCATCACTGATGTGGCACCCCTACATATTATTGGATTCCATTCAAATTTGGTGTGGTTTCCTTTGACACCAAAAGGAACAAATATAGACCATGTCCGGGAGAGAATCTGCATTTTGATTTTTTGAAGCCCACCCTAATATATATATATATATATATATATATATATATATATATATATATATATATATATATATATACACACATACATATATATATATATATATATATATATATATACACAAAGAATTAAGTTAAGCACCCCCCCCCGTTTTTTTACAACCTCGCACATTACAAGTTTGTTGTCGTCAAAACAGTGTAATATACCCATGATATTGCTATATTTTCTGGAGAAGTGATATTATGGTCACATAAAAACATAACAATCATGCCGTTTTCAATATTTTATTCTGAATAATTTAAGGTGCAATTTTTTGGGAATTTTAGGCATATTCTCACCTCAATTTAAGTATGGAGCTATAGGTCCATCATGGACAGTGTGGATGACGTTTATGTTTTCTAACGTACAGTCATTGTTCTGAGAAGACCTCTAGCGATCTTTGCGTCAATAACGTGTGTAGGACCCACGTGATCGGATCACTGACTCAACCAATCACTTTTTTTCACTTTGATCACTCAATTTCATCAATGGATAATTGCTAATGTCATACCAATCATTATTTGATCTCACATACCTTAGAATATATGCCAATGTATACATATACACAAAGAATATATATTAGGGGGTGCTTACCTTAATTCGTTGTGTAGGGGTGCTTAACTTAATTCTTTGTGTATATATATATATATATATATATATATATATATATATATATATATATATATATATATACACATACATACATATATATATAAATACATATTATATATATACATATATATATATATATGTTGTCATGTCCCCGTGATTAAGACCCCTGGGTGACGGATGGCCGACCGAGCTTTAACTCCGACGCATCTACTCAACTATGGCGGTCGTGACACGTGCGTGGGGGGAGGGGGGGTATTGGAGGGCAGCGAGAGCTTACCTGTACGGCGGCCAGCGCAGCAGAGGGGTTATCCGATCCCCACAACAAATAAACGTACAAATCGGCAAAGAAAACAATACAACAATTAAAATGCAACAAATAATGGTTTATTAAAAATAATGCAGGCAACAAAAATGAATGCACAGCAAACTAAAATTCCGATATTGAGGATCCTCCCATCAGACACAATTACACACAAGGGGATGATAATTACACACAACCTAAAAATGTAGTGTGGTATTTTTGCCTGCTACTCCGCTCCGGCGTCCTTGACCATCCGGGGCCATCACAGATCCCGCGTCCTTGCACGGGAAAACATGCGTTGGCACGAAGTCGCGTTCACATCCAGCCACCGACGCGAAGCGAACAGGCCTGAGCTCCTCCCTCGTCCTTCTCGCTCGGCTGCCTAGAGCTCCGACCCTTCCGAACCGCTCTTGGTCTCTTTTCTCACCAGCGCACCCGATCCAGTAAATGCAACCGCCACGAGGCAGGGGAGGAGAGAGAGAGAGAGAGAGAGAGAGAGAGAGAGAGAGAGAGAGGGAGGAGAAGGAGGAGAAGGAGAAGGAGAAGGAGAAGGAGAAGGAAAAAAAACAAACAAAAAAACACCTTTAGAGGCCATTTTTCCCCACAGAGCAGGGGTTGGCCTTTTTTTGGGCACCTTGGTCCCCTTTTTTGAAGCAATGTTTTACGGGCGGATGCCCTTCCTGCCGCCAACCCTGTCGGTCACCTCTTGCGACACACAGGAAATTACCAGTGAACTGGTACTCAATTTGCCGAACTCAGAAGGATTACAGGCTGAGTCAACCCCCCTGGTGTTAATTCAGCGATCGACCAGGATTCGACTTGGATCTCAAGCCGCACCCTAACCGATTAGCCAACACCAGGCTTAGAGAGAAAGAGAGACAGAGACAAAGGCAGACAGACAGACATACAGACAGACAGAGAGAGACAGAGAAAAATGCGTCTTCCTGCGACCAATCCAGGGACAGATAGAGAGAACAGAGCGTCCGCCCGCAATCAAACCCAGCGCAAGAGAGAGCGAAAATGGCGGGATGTGTCTTTTTTTGTCCCTGGCGCTAGACTGTTCTCTCTGACATCACCCGCGCTCCAATTGTGCTGTGCCATTGCATCGCTCTATGGCCATCCTGACCAATCATTCCTCTCGGGGTGATTGACTCGGCTGGGTGGCGTTTGTGGTAGAATGTCCGGATCCGGTCGGTGATCGCTTTATTTAATTTAAGCACTGATCGCATGGCTGGTGTTGTAAATGTCAAAAGGAACAAAGGGGAAAACCACAGAGGCAATTTACACACAGCAAATTTACCCTTATACCCCAACTAATTAGCATGGCTCCACCCCTCACATGGAGACAAATATACGCTTGCGTGACATCTGGGCCTGACTTAGTTACAGGAAGGTTTCTTTTTCTTTGCGACATTCGGATTACATTACCCTACACAATCCTACCTGAGCTAAGGTATTTCATTAGCTACCCCCCACAAACATAACAATATATATATATATATATATATATATCTATATCTATATATATATATATATATATATATATATATATAGATATAGATATATATATATATATATATATATATATATATATATATATATATATATATCACTGCTCTGAGGAAGCCTGTTGTTGGCTTAACGGTTAAGGTGGCAGGCTTGAGATCTTAGAGTCCTGAGTTCAACTCTGGCAACCCGTTGAATCAACACCAGGTGTGTTGACTCAGCCTGTCATCTTTCCGAGGACGGCAAAATGAGTATCGGCCTACTTGTAATGGGGGTCATTACATCAGTGGCATAGCCGTGCCCCCAGAAAATGATTCAGCCAAGCAGCCACTGGCTGCATACGAATCACCACTGCTCTGAGGGAAGATTTTACAAAGACACCCGTATATAGCCTGCCATGACATGGAGATGCATGAGAGTGTGCAAAACATGATGACATATAATGTAGAAGCTTACCTTACTGCTAAGTAAATTGGCATGAAAATGAACATAGATGGATCGGCACGTGGATTTGCTTTTGAAAACACACAGAAGATAAGAAGAAAATTGCATGGCACATTTAGTATGATGCACAAAGAAGAACAAGGCCTAAGCAGTTCTGATATAACATGACAACGCCTCCAAATACTTGGAGGCCCAGCAGTGGCAGTAATCAGCCCATAGAAATGTGCTGACCTGTATTGCTTAAAACCTTTGAAATCCAACGTGAGAGTTCCACCTGGTGAGCTATCAAAAAATGGCAGTTCCTACAATGGATGATAATCACCAAAATTGCAGACCAGTATGGCGCCACCGCTGATGAAGCCACTGCAGCAAAAGCATCACCACAGGTAATGTGACGCACGACCCTGCGGGGTATTACTAGCGTGGTAACAACGTGCTCAGTGTGCCTAAAACCAAGAATAACACTTATTTAACACCTCGTGAGTTTCTAATTAATCACAGAGTGCCGCTTACTGAGTCTTGGCTCATGTTATGGTCAAGGGTTGGGAGTGCCTGTTCAAGCGAGTGGCACACACTGCAAGCAGGTATTGCCGCCATCTACTTTCACTGTGATTCAAAAGTACTCACCTCTGAATTGCCCCATGATTTCCAAATGGGTTTTAAAGCATTCTGCTTTCTGAAGCGGCTTATTATACCATTCGAAGTTAATTGTGCAATCATAATAAATAAAAATTAAACCCTCACTGGTCTCCGTTAGTCCGCGATACTCATTTTGTGCATTTCATCCTTGATATCAGGGTCACCAATTGAAATATCACTTTGCCTTGATCTATGTGATTACGGTTTATTGTCTGCTAAGAATAAAATATGCAGTGTTATAAAGAGAGCATTTCTTTGGTGATGCCAATTTTTCTGGATATAATGTATTGGGTTCAATGTTTTAGCAAACACAAGGTTGAATCCAAAGTCAAAGTTTCCCTCCCTCCTCCCTCCTCCCCGCTCCCGGCAACCCTCTTGTCCCATCCACCCTCACTTCCCACTGCTTGTATGATCAAAAGCACCAAGCCAAGGTGTCTGGGTACAATAGTGAGGGTATTGAGATTTGGGTAAAAAGCATGGTCTCACGTGTGGTGTTTGACCCATTGGCACTCACTTGTTAGGTTTCGGGCGGAAACCTGACGATTCCACGTGTGCGTCTTGAAGATGCAGGTGAATTCCAGTGCTCAGCCAGCAACAACGTGAGCGGTCCCGTTCGCAAGTCTATCTCCATATATGTGCGCAGTGAGTGTCACCTGTACATGTCAACTTCCTACTAACTCACCCCCCCCCCCCCCCCCCCCGTGTCTCTTCTGAAAGAACTGCCAAAGTTCTGTCTGAGAAATGCATATCCACTTGTTAGTCTTATTCTTTACACTTAGGCTTCATTTGCCTAACTACGGAATCATTATTTTGCCTCTTTATACATACCACTTGTATATAAATATCTCTGTCACTCTGTCACTCTTTCTCTTTCTCTCTATATACATACATACATACATACATACATATATACATATATACATACATAATCGCGGGAGATTGTTGAGACATGGCTGGTGTTGTAAATGTCAAAAGGAACAAAGGGGAAAACCACAGAGGCAATTTACACACAGCGAATTTACCCTTATACCCCAACTAATTAGCATGGCTCCACCCCTCACATGGAGACAAATATACGCTTGCGTGACATCTGGGCCTGACTTAGTTACAGGAAGGTTTCTTTTTCTTTGCGACATTCGGATTACATTACCCTACACAATCCTACCTGAGCTAAGGTATTTCATTAGCTACCCCCCACAAACATAACAATATATATATATAATTATATATTGCTGAGGATTAATATGTGCATATATATTAATATATTAACACACATATAATATATATATGTGTGTGCATATATATTTATTTACATATATTAAAGGATTAAAGGTTGAACGTATTCGTAAACAGTTAAACGTAAACGTTATAGGATTAAACGTTAAATAAATATATGTAGATGAAAGGATCTATATACATATGTGTGTGTGTGTGTGTGTGTGTGTGTGTGTGTGTGTGTGTGTGTGTGTGTGTGTGTGTGTGTGTGTGTGTGTGTGTGTGTGTGTGTGTGTATGTGTGTGTGTGTGTGTATGTATATATATATATATATACATATATATATATATATATATATATATACTCGTATATCTGTGCAGTGTCTGTTTTGTCTTGTCACTGAAATACTCCCTCAAACTTTTGTGAAATCATCCCAAACTTCCAGTGTATGTATGTTTGTGCAAAATAAATGTTTGTATTATGATTGGTGTAAATCATGACAACACAGCAACTCAAGTACAGTCATTATCCTCAGTTATAACAAGCCTGTTCCTCCATAGCGATGTTTGTTGAGGCAAGCACAGTGAGCCGATCCATGCTAATATATATTTAGTGGGCTGTTGACGCGTTATCAACGGAGGTCCGTGGTTCAAGCCCCCGCATTGTCAGAATATTTTCACACTTAGCCCCTCGCAGGAATTTGATTCCTGTTTATAAAATTGTATTTGAATGAATCTTCAATGCATTTCTACTTATTCATACGCATGCATATACTTACGCTAACATTCGGGGTCTGCCTAGCAGGCACGTAAGACATCGACCATGATAAAGCTCGCAGTGTTAAGTGTGGAAAAGTTCTGAGGAGATTGCGGCTGGCTCAATAGCGCAGTGGGCTGTTGACGCGTTATCAACGGAGGTCCGTGGTTCGAGCCCCACATTGAGTCAGAATTTTTTCACACTTAGCCCCTCGCAGGAATTTGATTCCTGTTTATAAAAATTATATATATATATATATATATATACACATATACACACACAACGCCCTCTAAAAGTATTGGGACGTTGATTTCAAATTATTTTTATTGCTATATACGGTCGGACCAGGACATTTGCGGTGGACACGTTCCTTGAAAATGCCGTGAATTGTGAATCCGTGAATCTGGGGGTTTTCTTTCAATGGAAAATGGGGGAAAGGTTGTCGGCGGTTTGTGATTCTTAAGGTAAAATCAAAAATCCCATGAAAAACTGTGAATACACCTGCAAAAACTGTGAATATGCGGAGCACAGGGCTGCGAATGTTGAAGAAAACCGCGAATACACTCGCGAAAAACCGCAAATGTCGAATGGCATGGTGGGGGATGGTTTACGCGCATGCAAAAGCTGTCTTATAGGTGACACGTGGAAGATGCTTTTAGAAGCGTTATGTGCGTGGCTGGTGGGAAATGTTTTTTTCATAAGGGAAAATGTTAACAATTTTATGAACACGAATATACATGATTACAGTTTTCATTAAATCCTTCCAAAGAAAATTCCAAAAGGTTAGCTCACTCTTTCACTTTATATTATGTTACTCTATCGAAAGTGAACCGTTTGTGCTTTGATCTTGTGTGGTCGCCAAAGCACGTCTTGATCCCGGAAATAGTTGCTGTTTTAACTGCTTGGAGTTTAAGCTTGAAGGATGATACATTATTCTGTATTATCTTACAAAAGATAGACGTTGAGGTCAAATTTCATAATACTAGACATACTGGTATCACAGTCCTTGTGTTAGAATTTCATTTTATTTTCGATTCAAAATAAAAGTTCATTTTCACTTACTGTACCATGAACCAGCCTCGCTAATCGGCACAAGATTTGCACCATATTATAGGGGAGAGAGTTACATATGTGCAGACTAAAGGAATCATGACTTAAAACGAAACAATAGATATACAGTATAATTAAATAATCACTTGTGGTTCCCCATGAAAAATTAATGAAAAATGTTATGTAAGAAACCAAGCAACCCCACTTCCCACGTCATATCCCATCTACAATCTTTTTCCTCCCTCTCTCTCTCTCCACCCCCATGCGGAGTTTTTACGATCGTCTCTGTGAACCGGTCTTTTTCCTTAAACAGAAAATACTAACGATATTAACCTGAGATCCCTACCCATAAGTGAAAAGGGATAATTAACCAAGGTCCAAGTAAGTCCCTGGGTGGGCAGGAAAATGTTTATGCATCCACGAAAAACTGCGAATATGCGGAACATAGGGCCTTGAATAAAGAAGCAGGTTGCATTTTATCAACCGTGAATACGCGGAGACCGAGAATGTTGGGACCACGAATGTCGGGGTCAGACTGTAATCAATAAATTCGGATTTCAGATCAAAAGATGAATATGTCACTGCACTCTGTCCTCAGCCAACTCTCTCCATCCCAGCCTTACTGATGTCCCTCTTCACACAATCCTCTCATCTCAACCGCGGTCTACCTCTTTTCCTCCTACCTTGTTCCCTCAACCTATCCGCTCTCTTTGCCATTCTCTCTTGGGGCCCCATCTGCACCAAGTGTCCAGCCCATATCCGCTGGCATTTCACCAATCTCCTCATCAAACCCATCTGCACACCAAACTCCTCCTTCAGTTCATCCATTCTCCTTCTAGCCAGCCACCTTCTTCACTCCCGCAATCCTCCTGACCCAGTTGTTCTCACAAAGCTGCAGCCTCTGTTGTCTGTCTCTCTGTCAGTGTCGCAGTCTCCAGACCATAAAGATAGGCCGGCATTACACACGACATCAGAACCTTTCCTTTCAATATCCCTGAAATCCCTCTGTCTGCCACTCCATCCATCCTGCTCCACACATTTACACCCACCTGAATCCTCTGCACCTCTACCTCGGACTTACCATCCCCAGTCACTGTTCCCTCCATATACTCAAACCTATTTCCCTGTCTGATCTCCTTACACTCTAACCTGATGCTCATTTATTTTCTCTTCTTCCCAACCCACATCACCTCAGTCTTCTCCATACTCATTCAACTCATGCTTCTCAAATGCCTCCTTTCACTCCCCCAGTACTTCCTGAATCATCCGTCCACTCTCCACCACAACAGCATATATATCATGGTTTAACTTTCCTGTAATTCAGAAGAATGGTCTTATAACAGTAATAATTATCTTTGGGAAGATGATGGGAATAATTATTTCCCTGGAAGCATATTATGTCATTGGCAAGTCCATTGTCCAAAGGGTGGGAGGAAGGAAAAGGTGAAAAGTTTCCATTGAGGATTTGATGAATAACTTTTGACTCAATGTCCGTTATTTTTAACAACATGTATTTTTGTATCTCAATTATCACGGGCATAGCAATGAAAGGCCATAAACAGCAAAGCAATTCCGTAAATTACCAGGAGACGTGGCACAATTCCAGGTGTTTTCTTTAATACAACCATGATAAATCTGTTAATTAACTGTCAGAACAGATAATATCATCAAGGTTTATTATCCATGTTATCGAATGACACCACCTTGCAGTGGTCGAGGTTGCGATGATATCTGTGTAGTTATAATTGTGAACCTTAAAGATTCGTGGTACGCGTTGATCACATTAACCGACTCTTTTATCATACATCGGTCAATATTTGCTCAATGTTTGTTAACGAGATTTTGAAATTGCTTGTATTTGTAAGATGGTTGTTGTTTACAAGTGCAATAATTGGATTTGAAGAAGTTTATTTTTAATCAAGCCGTATGTCTAATTTGCAGGATTATACTTTCAGCATTATTTTATATATTACTTCCATGATTACCCAACGTTGCCCGGTGATGTTCTAATCCTGTTGACACTTTTAAGAATTTTATTTTTTTATATTCCTCTACTTACACCCAATAAGGAAAAATTTTATTTAATATGATATTACACCCCCCCTCTCCCTCCCTCCCCCCCCCTACACACACACTAATCGGGGATAATTTAATGTTACCTTTCACATAGTTACAACGGCCTAGGCACTATAAAGGGATTAAAAAAAAAAAAATCCAGAAAAAAAAGAACTTTCGTTTTTCAGTTTTTTTGCACACCGCTCCTTTCCTATGCCATCTCCAGGCACTGCAAAACGTCATTGCCGGGCACCGAAGGGGGCTTGGCAGTGACGCACGCTGAAAGGGAGTACTCAGTTTTCACTCTGGTTGTTTGTTTGTTGTACACCGCACCTTTCCTATGCCATCTCCAGGCATTGCAAAACGTCATTGCCGGGCACCGAAGGGGGCTCGGCAGTGACGCACGCTGAATGGGAGTACTCAGTTTTCACTCTGGTTGTTTGTTTGTTGTACACCGCACCTTTCCTATGCCATCCCCAGGCATTGCAAAACGTCATTGCCAGGCACCGAAGGGGGCTTGGCAGTGACGCACACTGAAAGGGAGTACTCAGTTTTCACTCTGGTTGTTTGTTGTACACGGCTCCTTTCCTATGCCATCTACAGGCGCTGCATAACGTCATTGCCGGGCACCGAAGGGGGCTCGGCAGTGACGCACGCTGAAAGGGAGTACTCAGTTTTCACTCTGGTTGTTTGTTGTACACGGCTCCTTTCCTATGCCCTCTACAGGCGCTGCATAACGTCATTGCCGGGCACCGAATGGGGCTCGGCAGTGACGCACGCTGAAAGGGAGTACTCAGTTTTCACTCTGGTTGTTTGTTTGTTGTACACCGCACCTTTCCTATGCCATCTCCAGGCATTGCATAACGTCATTGCCGGGCACCGAAGGGGGCTCAGCAGTGACGCACGCTGAAAGGGAGTACTCAGTTTTCACTCTGGTTGTTTTCTTTCTTTCTTTCTTTCTTTCTTGTTTTCTTGGTTGTCCGGGTGATATCTCAGCCATGCTTTGAGCTCGGAAGCTGAAATTTCGGCACAATAGTGAGCAAGTACTTTGTCAAAAACGCTATTTTTTGTTTTTTGATTAATCAATTAATTGATGAGTTATTGAATTATTAGCGATTAATTAAGTACTTATTTATTTCCTTTCTCTTCTGGCCGTGATCTCAGGCACCTTTTGAGTTCGGAAGCTGTTATTTGGACATGCCAATGACCAAGTGATTTGGCTGTAAATATATATATTTGATTTATTGATTAATCAATTAATTGATTAGTTATTTAATTATCAGCGATTAATTAAGTACTTATATATTTCCTTTGTCTTCTGGTCATTACCTCAGGCACCTTTTGAGCTAGGTAGCTGATATTTGGACATGACAATGACCAAGTGATTTGGCTGTCAACGCTATTTTTGATTAATTGATTAATCAATTAATCGATTAATTATTTAATTATTGGAGTAATGACTAAAATATATATATTTTTAAAGTTACAGATTCGGATGAAATGGTGGTGGTTTATGTGTTCTATTAGGCAATTGTTTAATTAACTGATTTTTTATGATTATTATTTATTTATTTTCATTATTAATCATTTATTTATTTTCAATCTCATCTGGCCAATATCTCAAGCACCTTTTGAGCGAGGAAGCTAATATTTGGACATGAAAATGACCAAGTGATTTGTCTGGAAAGGGTATTTTTGATTTATTGATTAATCAATTAATCGATTAATTATTTATTGATTGATAAATTAATTATTTAATTTCATTATTTATGACTTTAATAAAATTTCTAAAAGTTACATCTTCAGATGAAGCACTAGTGGTTTAGTTATGCTATTAGCCAATTGTTTAAGAAAATATTTTATGACAATCTTTTATTGATTTTAATTATGCAATTAATCAATGAAATATTGTGCATCTCTCCCTCCAAATACAGTCTCTATGAGCTGCGCTGGAGGATATTTAATTATTTGGCATGGGGACGGTGTACTTTGAATGTATCTGTACTTGTCTGTTTGTTTGTTTTGCCTAAACACTCCCTGGTACTCACTGATGAACATCTGAAAGTTTGATGAATATCCGTTCAGCCATCACTGAGAAAAATGGCGATATACACACACACACACACACACACACACACACACACACACACGCAACTCTCTTATAGTATACATAAGCATCCAACCCGTTTACTTCTTGTAATATGGAACATATTCGATCCATTCAAAATAATTTTGTAAATTGTAGAGTGAAACTCCAAAGCTGGGTTGATCACCCCTCGCCATGTTGTGTTGACCGAACATGCTTCAAAAATCATATGATGAATACCTGTATAGCATGTTAAAGTGATGTCCCCATTCTGGAAAACAAAAGTAGTCTCATAGCAGGTGGACACATGATTGCACCTTTAATATTTCAAAATTGAAAATGAGTAAATAATATTGCTCATGCATAAGCAGAATACACAATTACTTTAGTTTGAAGAACCAGTACCAGGTGACCACTACTTCCTTTGTGTAAACTTTAACTTTTTTGGATACTAAATCGAGCCTCGTGCAAGAGCTAAAACTTTGCTTTGGACATTTTGTTTTCTATAAAACTTGACTAGCTTTGTACAATTCATGATATTGAAATACCAATAATGTCGCACATCTGTCATATTGATACATTAAGGGCAGTCGGGAGATATTTTTTCCGTCCGTTCGTATGCAGCACAGAGCTGCAGCGTAGCATCATTGACTGAGTGTGTGGTCGTGCTGCTGATGCAGTGTCCCATGTAGGTTAGGACAGGAATTTGGAATTTGACCATGTTGCCGGTGATAGCTCGCCTACTCTTCGCAAAGCACACCGTGGGATCTTTACGTCCACCAACGAATGCCAGCAGTTGGGACTCCAGTTTAGCGTCCATCCGAGGGACGGCACACACATTCATTAATCATCTTACCTCTAAAACACCAGGATGGAAGTTTATAGCTGGATCGGGTTTCAAACCCATGCTAGACAGCTCTTTTTTTTTTCTTTTTTTTTTTCTTTTTTGTATACTGAATCAAGGCTCGTGAAAGAGCTAACATTTATTTCACAAACAAATCAACCAGACAAACAAAATATATAAAAAGAGGGAGCGGAAGACAAGATGGGGAGAGAAGGGGAAGCACACAAACATAACATTTGAGAGCAGGGAGATGTGTTGGAGGGAGAGGGCTTGGGGGGAGGAGGCGTGGGAAGGCGGGGGGGGGGGGGGGTGGGAGAAGCATAAAACACAAGGACACCAAAGACTTCCAGGACAGAAGTTGGTATTTCAAAAAAGTGGATTTGGGGTGAAATTAGCGGGGGTAGAAAAGATCAAGGTTTTGGATGGGGGAAGATAAGAGATGGTGGTGAACAGCTGTTTTAAAGACCTGGAGGGTGGAGTGGGATTGAAGAGAGTGAGGGAGTTTGTTCCAGAGGCGGGAGAAAAGAGGAATGAAGGAGTGAAGGTGAGCAGAGAGTCTTGATTTTGGCAGTTTAACCATAAAAGTAGAGGTACATGAGTAGAGGAGTGTGCGTACCTCTAGGGGCTAGGCCATCCTGTCAGCCCAGTCAGGTGATATGCAAGGTTTTTATTTCATAAAATTTTTCTCCATTCCTAATAGGTGTCAGTCACTAACAATTTGATATCACGTGTCATGTTCTACCATATTTCCTTTGGAGCAAGTGCAAGTTCATTGGTTGATCGTGTTTTGTTGCCTCTGGCCATCAGGAAGGATTCATTCCATCCCAGCATACAGTCAGGCTATGGGCCTGCCACTGCACCTTTTTATCATTATTCTCAATTCAATTCCTCTCAGACACAAGAGTAATATGACAACGATTATTGCCATATTTGTAGAAGTAAAGGTAACACTAGAAATAAAGGTAACACTAGAAACATCACCTGTCCTTCCTTCCCATTGTGGTTAGCACACCTCAATGAACGTCCTGTTGGTTCTTCTGTCATTTCTCGTTTTCCCCCAATATTTTCACTTTTCTCCCAGCGTCAGTCCCCTTTATTTTTAACCCCTGAACCCTGTGACCCTCCTGGGCGGTTGAGCCCCATGAAGGTGAAAGGTGCCATTATAATTGCCCACAAAGTCGTTTCAATATTCTCACCTTCAGCATTTGCATTATTATTATTAGAGGTGTTCGAAATTGCAAACTGGGTCATGAACTACAATAACCCCTTCATGGCAGCAACATATAATGGGGATTCTGTCGATGTTTGAAAATTACTTTTCGAGCTCAAATTCGACACCAAACTTGGTTTGTCACCACTCCTGTTGACATGTTTCTTTATGTTCATGCCCATCGCAATCTTTTTATTTTTTGATCAAGGTACGTTTGTTTTAATAGTTCACAGACACAGCACATGACATCAGACTTCCTTTTTGTTACGAATCTACCGTGTAATGGCACAATCCTTATCAAATTAAATTCAAATGATCTCTCACACAGACACATACATACACACACACACACACACACACACACACACACACACACACACACACACACACACACACACCAAAAGTACCTTTTGCAAAAAAAAACGTGTGACTATGCCAGGTAAAATTTCGTCCCGATGCATATCGAAAACATTTGTCAGCACTTCGTGAGTTTTACTTATTAGAAACTACACCCCTCTTTGGGAGCATTGGAAGTCATCTGCCTCTCACCCCCTCACCAGGAAGGGGAGGTTTACCCTGGGTACTACCAACATGAATGCAAAATTTGGTGGAGATCTGGCTAGCACTGTTTTTTTGTATGATTTTCAGACATACATACATACATACAGTCACGTGAAAAAGTAAGTGCACGCCATGGAAAGTTTTGACTTTTTCAACATATTTCAACGTACACCTATTTGATCTTCATTTCAACAATATTGATAGATAAAGGCGATATAATATAACAAATATCATGAAACATTTACATTTTGTAGTCCATTGTATAATTTAAATAACAATGAATGCAAATTTCGCATGTGGAAAAAGTAAGTACACCCTTGGCTCTAATAGGTGGTATTGTCCCCTTTGGCAGAAACAACCCCAAGTAGGCATTTCTTATAACTGTCTACCACTCTCTGACATCGACTGGGAGAAATTTTTGCCCACTCCTCCTTGCAGAATTCTTTCAGCTGTGCGATGTTTGAGGGGTTTCTTGCATGCACAGCTCGTTTCAAACCCTCGCCCCCCCACCCCCCCCCCCCCCAACATCTCGATGGGATTTAGATCCGGGCTTTGACTTGGCCATTCCAGAACCCTCCATTTCTTTCTTTTCAGCCATTCCTTGGTGCATTTACTGGTGTGTTTCGGGTCATTGTCATGTTGCAAGGTCCACCTTCGGTTGAGCTTCAACTTTCCGACAGATGGCCTCACATTATCCTCAAGCACCCTCTGGTACAATGAAGAATTCATAGTGGATTCTATGATGGTGAGCTGCCCAGGCCCTGATGCAGCAAAGCTGCCCCAAACCATAATATTTCCACCACCATGCTTTACAGTTGGTATCAGGTTCTTGTGGTCAAATGCTGTCTTTGGTTTTCGCCAAACATGTCTGCTGGTACTGTGGCCAAATAGCTCTACCTTTGACTCATCTGTCCAGAGCACATTGTTCCAGAAGTGCTGGTCTTTGCCTCGGTGTTCATTGGCAAACTTTAGTCTTGCCCTGATGTTCTTTCTGGACAGCAAAGGTTTCCTCCTGGCACACCTCCCATGTAGATCAAATTTGTGCAGCCTCTTTCTAATGGTATACTCGTGCACTTTGACATCAACAGTGGCAAGAGCTACCTGTCGGTCCCGTGATGACATTCTCTGGTTCTTAGAGACTTCTTTCAGCATCTTGCGGTCTGCTCTCCGGCTGAACTTGCTGGGTCGGCCTGGCCTGAACAAGTTGGCAGTTGTTTTTTAAATCTTCTCCACTTGTAGATGATCTTCCGGACAGTCGAATGATTGATTTCAAATTGTTTGGAGATCTTTTTAAATCACTTCCCAGACTCGTAGGCATCTATAACCTTCTTTCTGAAGGCCTCAGAGAACTCTTTTGATCTAGGCATGGTGACGCCGCACACTTCAACAACAAAGAGCAAACCAAACTAAATGTCTGAGGTTTAAATAAGACAGGTTCCTCCAAGATCCCCTCTAACGATGTTCTAATCATTTGCACCTGAGCTGGTGCACCTGATTCTAATTTTAGGTATTTGAAGTAGTGATAAATGTAGGGGTGTACTTACTTTTTCCACATGCGAAATTTGCATTTATGTTTATTTAAATTATACAATGGACTACAAAATGTAAATGTTTCATGATATTTGTTGTATTATATCACCTTTGTCTATCAATATTGTTGAAATGAAGATCAAATAGCTGTATCTTGAAATATGTTGAAAAAGTCAAAACTTTACATGGGGTGTACTTACTTTTTCACGTGACTGTACATGTGTACATACACAGAATTGCCTTATTGCCTCCACCATCTGTGATGGAATGAGGTTATGTTTTCACCCCTGTGTGTCTGTTTGTTTGTTTTTTTGTGTGCAGGAGATCTCAAAAAGTTTTGGACGGATTCGGTTGACATTTGGTGGCCCTGTTGTGTGCGTGACAAGGGAGAATTGATTCGATTTTATTACCAAAATGAATGACCTTAAATTAATGACGTAAATAAAAAAAATTTTACCACCGAATTAAAGCAATTAATGACCAAAACAATAACAGCAACTAAAATAGTCTGTCGTTATGTCATTCGAGTACATTAAACTAGAAGAGTACTTGCTAGAGCGCATACCTCCACCATGCAATGCCTAATCCAGTAGAACATATCGGGCCCAATAAATTTTTGCAATACAGTACTGTATGATGTAATATTTCATTTTTGGCTCTATCTCTCAATGGTGAAGAATCATTTTTTAAAAAGAATGTATCCAGATCCGGATCTGGATCTTCACCAAAATCGAATCAAATCGTCCTTGTCACACACCCAAACTGTCCACCAAATTTCGTCCGAATCCATCCACAACTTTTTGAGATATCCTCCTCACAGAAAAAAACAGACATACAAAGACAGACGTATTTATAAACTTTTAATTAAAATCCATTGTTTATCTTTCTCATCTCTGACATTATAGTTTGTACTTTTTTCAGAACCAGTCATACCTGCTCCTTCCAGGAGGAAAATGTGGTTTCAAGACTCCCTCCCTCAGCCAGGGATCAGTGGTTAAACCACTTACACTATGCCACTTGTTAAGGCAAAAATGCATCTAGAAGTATCTAGACTTCCTGAATCTGATCACCACCCTCACTTCTATCTGCCTTACCTCCAAGCATTGCGTCATATGCAAATTTAGAAAGCTGTCTCTCAACCCCAATGTCCAAATCATTAATGTAATTATGAATAATAATGGTCACAGTACTGATCCCTGAGGCACACCAAGACTTACATCTTCCCAGCCAGACATCCTCCCAATCGCAGCCACTTTTTGATTTCTGTCGCGAAGCTAGTTTCCAATCTAGTTAGTTACTCTACCAGCCACTCCGCATTCCCTCATCTTAACTAACAACCTCAAACATCTGGACTGGTCTCCCATCTCTACTGCCTCTGACATCAACCAATCCTGTGAATTCTTCCAATGAAAACTGCTCTCTCTCATGCACAGATTTAACCCATCTCGTCTTCAGTTGTCATACCCTTCCTCCCATCCATGGTACACTGAATCTTGTGGTGAGGCAGTTGCCCTGAAACAACTTGCCTTTGCCCCATGGAAGGCAAATCCAACGTCAGGCAATCTCCGTTCCTTTCACAAAGCTCGGAACTAGTGTGTTTCTACCCTCAGGAGTGCCAGGAAACAATATCTCTCTACTCTCAAGACTGAACTCTCAAACCTGTCTCCTTCCTCCAAATCCTGGTGGCATCTGGTCAAATCTGTTCTTGTGTTTGTTCCCTCTCCATCCCCTCCCTTACCTCAAACGGCTACACAGCTGACTCCGCACATGACAAAGCTGAATGCCTCAACACTGTGTTTGCCTGAAACTCTTGTGTCCCAAACCCGTCTCTCTCTGTATCCACCTTATCCAGTCATACGCAGCTGCTCCTGGACTCTGTGTCCTTTCCTCCTGACAAGGTGGGGACATTTCTGTCAAACCTCGACACTAATTCTGCAACTGGACCAGACGGCATCAGCCCACAGGTCCTAAAATCCTGTTCTGCCACTCTATCTCACCCTCGCTCTGTTCTCTTCACCCTTTCTTTTGCTCAAGGTCATCTACCATCTGCTTGGGAATCAGCCAACATTACCGCTTTACACAAAAAGGTGCAAAAACAGATCCTTGCAACTATAGACCCATCAGCCTGCTTCCAATAATCAGCAAGGTCATGGAATCCATCATCGCTTTGGATATCAAATCCTTCCTCTTCTCCAATGGCTTGATCTCGGATCATCAATTTGGATTTGGATCAGGTCATTCTACTCTGGACATGCTGCTTCTGCTGTCTCAAAAATGGAGGGTGGCCCTCCACGCCAAACAGGACACCAGACCTGTCTCCCTTGACATATATTGTGCCTTCGATACGATATGGCACCCCACCCTGCTCACCAAACTCTCCTCCTATACTAGGACCTATAGTATCCATGGAAATCTCCACGCATGGCTTGTGGACTTCCTCTCCGGTCGCAGTCAACGTGTGGCCCTGAATGGAATTTTCTCATCTCCCCTTCCTGTTCAGGCTGGAGTTCCTCAAAGCAGTGTTCTGGGCCATGTGCTTTTTCTTGTCTTCATTAATGATCTGTCCGTCTCTCTGGAAAATCCTCTCTATCTCTTTGCTGATGACTCCACTCTCTGCCGCTCCATATTTCAACTCCCACACTCTCTTCAATCCCCCTCCTCCCTCGAGATCTTTAAAACAGCTGTTCACCACCATCTCTTATCTTCCCCCATCCAAAACCTTGATCTTTTCTACCCCCATTAAAACAACCCAAATCCACCTCTTTCAATCTCTGACTTCATTCCTGAAATTCCTAGTAGTGTCAATTTGTTTTATACCATTCCTCCCCTCTCCCCCCCACCCCCCACCCCACAGCCCTCCCCCTTCCACAGATTTCCCGATGTCCCTGTTCTCTACTGTTGTTTTGCTTGTGTGCTTTCCTCTGTCTCTCCCCATCTTGTCTCCTGCTCCCTTTATTGTATGTTTTATGTGTCCATTTATGTTTTTTTGTGTTTAATGTTAGCTCTTACACGAGCCCCGATCTTGTGTACAAAAAAAACAAAAACCTCGTATGTGGTGCGTACCTTATCAAATGCCTTCGGAAATCTAGATACTATATATCCACTGCACTCTGGGGTGTTTCATATTATAGGTTTAAAATTGAAATATGACATTTTTGTTGACTTTGCTCATGCCCTCATTCCTATTTATATGCAAACGTTGTCTGCCAATTTTGAGAAAGATCAGGTAATATTTAGAGGTTGCACAGTCTGCACACTTTTGAAATTTGACTCCAGTTCATTTAAGAAAAAGAAGAGGATTTATTTGCAAAATAAAAATTAATAAGACATCGAAAGAATTGTAAAACATTGAACATAACACAATGAAATGAATATAAGCAGTGTGTGCAATGCAGTGTGTGTGCAATGTGTGTGCAATGCAATGAATATAAGCAGTGCAGACTATAAGTGTGCAACCTCTAAATATTATTCAATTTGTCTAAAATTTGGCATACGGGTCACTTAGATGAATAGAACCAAGGGGACGAGAAAAGTGACACGAAAATAGCAACTTCGGAAAATTGAAACACCCTACTGCACTCCCCTCATCCACCGAGTCAGAAACGACTTCAAATAACTCCAATAAAGTTGTTAAACATGATCTCCCTTTAGTAAATAAATGCTGGCTACCTTTAATTAGTTTGTAATTATTCAAATGTTTGTCTAGCTGTTCCTTAATTAATGTCTAAACATCTTTCACACAACTGAAATCAAGCGAATAGCTCTAAATTTCCCCAATTCTTCTCTGGAACCTTTCTTAAACAATTGTTACATTTGCTCTTCTCAAATTCTCTCGTACCCGTTCTGACTCCAACGAGCCCAAGAAATCGGTTAATACCACGCTTATCTGCTCCACCACCTCCTGCAATACTCTGGGATAAATATCATCCGACTCTGGAGCTTTATCATCCGTTCATGTTTCTAGCTGCAACTTCACTTCCTCTGCCCTACTTTGAGTTCTTCTAAAATCCGTTGTTCACCTGCCAGATAGATGCCCTCTGCTTTTGGGAATTCCCCTGACTGTTCCCGTGTAAATGTAGAAGCAAAAAAACGATTTAATAAGACTTCCATCTCACCCTCATTATCCACCAACTCTCCTGTGTTATTTCTCAATGGGTAACCGCTCCTTTTAACCCTTTATTTACCTCTTATATACTTTAAGAATCTCCTGCTGTTATGTTTCATATTCTTGGATATGTCCTTTTCATATTCCCTTTTGGCCTGCCGAGTTATTTTCTTAACGAGAACGGTACTCGGTAGAGTGCATAGTCTCGCCTCGTGCACTCATTCTGAACAAAAATACCATCATTAACTGAACACGCTACTATTTATGGCCCATTGCTATTGCCACCCATATACCCGTAAAATCCATGCAACAAAGTATGTCACATATATTGCCATTATCCACAACTTTATTGATTATCGATTGATCATGAGGAAATTTAACGACCACTTTTGTGCACATTGAGGCTAAATAGAATCATTGAAGATGAACATGAAAAAATGAAATTCAAGTTTAGTCTAGTAGGAAGACTAGGTCCCCCTGCACCCCCCGGAGATATACTTCTAATCAGTGTTTCTAGATTGGAAAAAATGTGTAGAAAATGACTAGCTATGGCCCCAAGCTGAAAAAATGTCCCACATACCATTTTTATGCAACTTACTGCTGCCATTATCAAAAAAACGATTTTTGACATATCTCAGCCAATATTGCAGATAATTGAAAAATGAAGGTGTCTAGACCCATGTTTTGAAGGGCATAGATCATGATAGAACTATTCATAACATGATTACATGTGTCTATGGTATACTAGTATGCTAATTAGTGCTTTATTTACAAAATAATCACAGTTTTACGAAATAATAGACTCATATTAAGGTCCGTCTACACAGACGTTAACACAAAGTTTTATTTTTCTAAATATTACAACTGTCAAAATAGTCCTAGCACTCAATGTGACCACTCTTCTCTTGCTTGTTTTAGATAAACATCATTAGCATTAGTGATTCTACACTGAGTCAGTCATCATCATTTTCATCGAAATCGTCAGAGTCAAACTCTTCTTCTCCTTCCTCTTCCTCCTCCTCTTCGTGCTCTCCTGTGTTCAGAAGATCCACCAGTGAGGTTGGTAGGATGGGACCACTGGACCACATTGGTTTCAACAGTCCTTCATCAGTCCTTATCCATCCTTGCTCCTCATAAGGTTTTGGCTTTTCGATGATAGGTTGATCGGCTCTTTTGTACAATGCTACGCGGTGGTTCACACGCTGGATGTGCGGCTTCAGGGCAGACTGGCATGGAGGAAGGCGAGCCAGATCAACCTTGGACTTGGATGTGAGGGTCTTGTCCTCTCCCACCATTTTTCGTAGCAGCTTGGCACGGACAATGTCCACTGATGACTCGCGACTCTGGCCGTACATCACACAGGTGAATTTTTCTAACTGCCTCTCCACCTCAGGGTTGGCATCCCAGTTGTCACCCAGTTCACCGAATGCCCTGTGAAACCTGGGATTCTTCTCCAGCTTTTTCAAGGGCCCGACTTTTCCCTTCCCTTTGAAGGCACTGGTGCAGTCTTCTCCGCTGAACACATAGTACCCCAGGAGAGTGGCACAGTAGTCCTCTCCCAGGGATTCTGCCAGCTCAGAGACGTTGACAAGTTGGCGATGCTTCCCTGACCCTGTATCCAGGTACACCGTCAGCTTGATGTTGTGGGCATGGTGGAGCAGGATCAGGAGGATGTCTGTGTCCGGTGTTCTGACTACAGCGTTCTTGTATCCGATGGTAGCAGCATGATGGAGGTACAGAACCACCCTGGTATCAGTCTCTTCCTGGTTGCTGTAGATCGTGGGGAGTTCACGTACCTCGACCTGAAACACAAAAAGGCACCGCATTTCAATCACCAGTCACTGCCAGTTTCAGATCTAGACAAACATCACAGGTAATCACCTTTTTTTCAGGAAAAATTACAAATTGAATCGCCATTCACGAAGGGCTTTCAATTTTACCTTGCCATTCGTTGAGGCAAGTTGGTGGGCCTTCCCCTCCACGATCAGCACAGCCATCTCTGTTCTCTCCAGCCTGGTAGCTGCCTCTTGTCCACTCCACACTTTCAGAAGAAGCTGGCACATCTGCTTTTTGTTGTCGTCATTTGCAAGGAACATTTTGAAGTCATATGGCTTCTTTACACTCTCTGAAAGCCTGTAGAATACCCTGGCGAAGTTGGAGGGCAACATTTTGGTTCTTGTTTGTGCTTCCGAGTGTGAATGCTCGTGCGAGAGCATTGGAAACTGTTATGTTTGAGCTGTGCACAAGCCAGAAAGAAATGACATCACATTTGTCATGATCAACCTTCGTGAAGTGGATATGCTCCTTGATTGGGTCATTCTGTAGGCGTTTCAGTAGTTTCTCTGACCGATAATTTGAGTTCTCATATCCATTCAGTTTCAGTTCCTCGACATAGAGCAAGCGCAAGGAAGAAAGCTGTAGAACTTTATTCTGCTGGATGACCTGGGTTTGAATGTGTTCCAGTACTGAGTTGAATGCCTTTTCATGGGCGGCTGACATGCAAGCCTGCTCCTTTGGTGCTTCGGCTCTGTGAATCGCACGCTCATAGTTGTAGAATGCTGTGCGGAAAGCTTTAAAACATGACGGATGGTGTTTGGCCTCACATGCAAAGAGGTCTTTGTTTTTCACCTTTCGATGGAGTCGATAGAGACCCATTTTCTCAGCCCGTGTTTCGATTTGCTCCCATGCATTTTCTTTGTTTTTAAAGGATGGGAAGGTTGTAGGCCTCTCAGTATTGCGATGAGCATCTTTGGTCTCAACTTTCTCACAAAATATACACTCTGGCGGGAAGATGGGTTCAGCAGAACCTCCTGGTTTACGAGGAGAGTGATGCCATGATGAGGTTGATGGCCCTGGTTCTGTATCATCTCCCAGACGATGAAAGTGGCGGACAAAGTGCTTATAACACTTGCTGTGATATCCTACTCTTTCTAGGTCATCAGGAAGAGTTGCCGGGATCTGATCACATACTGATTGCATACGACATGGGGAGTCATGCGGTTGGTTGAGACGTCTATCCCGGATCTTTTGAAGCAGTTGCAGTTTTTCTGAAGCAGATCCTTTAATTTTACGGAGGGGCGTGAAATCCCCATGATCAGACATGGATGGTACATGAA
The DNA here is from genome assembly GCF_964187855.1 of Myxine glutinosa. Taxonomy (NCBI): domain Eukaryota; kingdom Metazoa; phylum Chordata; class Myxini; order Myxiniformes; family Myxinidae; genus Myxine; species Myxine glutinosa. The sequence continues at coordinate 69,540,837 of NC_136271.1, forward strand.
GGATGCATGTAGGAGGAGAGCTTTGGGCTGCAGGTTCTACACTCCGTTTTCTTTTGGGCATGCTTGCTGTCGATGTCTACCATCACTGTTAAATGACAAATAAGAAATCACGAATGATGTTAAAAGTGCCTGTGAAAGGAGGCTCTGAGTTTTCAGTGAGGTAACAGAGGTTCTGAGTCATGTTCTACACTAGGGTACTTTTTAGCTGACTAAACCATGTTTAGTGGCATCAAAAGTGCTAATAGCTAAAACATCTAAATTCTTCCACACTAACGTTAGCTATCTAGGCCAATGAAACATTGTGCTAAGTTACTGTAGCTAGCTCAGCTGTCGTGCCTCTTTCTGGTTCAATTCATATACAGAAGTCAACAGATATGTCTCATGTTTGGCATTAACAAAAGTTTAAGTTACACCGACATTAGGAACATACTGTACATAGATGAGGCTAGCTTTAACGTTAGCTAACATGGTGCTAGCTGGCTCAGCTGTTATTCTGCCTGTTTATGATTTCATGCAGAAACTGAAGTCAAGAGTGTGAGTAACATTATAGTTAGCATCTTACCTGGCTAGATTGGAGGATGAATACCAAGAACAACACACAGATGGAATGGAAGACTGAACTTTCAACTGAGGTATTCAATAACATCAACGTTACCAATTGATACGAGCGCGCGACATTACCAATTGATACGAGCGCGCGAGCGCGCATGTTACATGGATGGAAATGTAAAATGGCAGCTATAGCAGCACTAATTTGGATCTCTAGTCTGTCATTTCTGCACTGTGATTGGATAACATAAAAAAATATGTTTGGGAGTTAACAGCAGGAGTTGGTAGATTTTACGTGGGCTGGGTGAGAAACCTTTAAATAAGCAAGTGAAAATCTCTCGCAATACAAAGTCAATGGTGGGAAGAAAAGTTGAGTGGTACCAATGTTACTGCCAATGTCCCGCCCCTATGCAAGACTCAGGAGCATCTTGTTGACATTTAACCTTGAAAATACCTGGGTTTAGACCCCTTATGTACCATGTTAAGTTATCTGCAGTATTAACGTATCCTTATCATTTGTAAAACTGATTATTTTGTAATTACAGCATTAATATGCATACTAGTATACCATAGACACATGTAATCATGTTATGAATAGTTCTATCATGATCTATGCCCTTCAAAACATGGGTCTAGACACCTTCATTTTTCAATTATCTGCAATATTGGCTGAGATATGTCAAAAATCGTTTTTTTGATAATGGCAGCAGTAATTTGCATAAAAATGGTATGTGGGACATTTTTTCAGCTTGGGGCCATAGCTAGTCATTTTCTACACATTTTTTCCAATCTAGAAACACTGATTAGAAGTATATCTCCGGGGGGTGCAGGGGGACCTAGTCTTCCTACTAGACTAGTTATATTCCCCATGGATAGTCAATCATAGGTATGAAATTTTGCATCGTTCTGTTAAGTGGTTCTGGAGAAGCTTGTTTTTACATTTTCATTGTCAATCCAATATGGCCGCCAGACTGATGAATTGATGATGCTGTAAATTTAAAATCTTCACTCACATCGGGTCGTGGAGCAGATGTGAATTTTCATATTTTTCGGATTTTGATTCAACCAATTATGGCTGGAAAACCACTTCACTGATGACATCATCGTTATCACCATGGGTCGAGACACACACACACACACCCATGAGTCGAGTTGATGACATGTGCCAGGTTTTTTTTTTTATCATTGTGCAGTTTCGGACTCTCATCCTGGAGAACATGCTAGATGTCCAATTTTTTCCCTTTTATCCAATATGGCTGCCATACAATGGGACATGCTATCAGAAAAATAAAATAAAATAAAATACTAGAAGAACATGCTAGATGTCCAATTTTTTCCCTTTTATCCAATATGGCTGCCATACAATGGGACATGCTATCAGAAAAATAAAATAAAATAAAATATTCTTCATGGGGAGTCCCTCCTTTGTTTAAAGTTTCGCATCAATCAGTCAAGCGGTTTCAGAGAAAAAACATTTAAAGCGAAAATATATAAACGTGGAGACACACACACACACACACACACACACACACACACACACACACACACACACACACACACACACACACACACACACACACACACGGACGTTACGATAGTATCGCACCCCATTCCAGGCTAGCCTAACTATTCTCTGTTTCTTCCTATGCTGATGCGACTCAAACTCTCATCCTGTTGTTTTGTACATAATGAATGTCTTGAAGCGCTTATCCTTAATTATACTGCATACTTCCTTGCTCAACAACTTGAACATGCTAGATGTCCAATTTTTTCCCTTTTATCCAATATGGCTGCCATACAATGGGACATGCTATCAGAAAAATAAAATAAAATAAAATATTCTTCATGGGGAGTCCCTCCTTTGTTTAAAGTTTCGCATCAATCAGTCAAGCGGTTTCAGAGAAAAAACATTTAAAGCGAAAATATATAAACGTGGAGACACACACACACACACACACTCACACACACACACACACACACACACACACACGGACGTTACGATAGTATCGCACCCCATTCCAGGCGAGCCTAACTATTCTCTGTTTCTTCCTATGCTGATGCGACTCAAACTCTCATCCTGTTGTTTTGTACATAATGAATGTCTTGAAGCGCTTATCCTTAATTATACTGCATACTTCCTTGCTCAACCCCTGTGGTCTCTGTCTGCCTCTACCTTTACATGCCAGTGGAATTTGCCTACTCTGCACCCAACACATTTGCTCCTTGAAGTTTGCGCATTTCTCCGATGCAGACGCCACACTCATCAACTTTACCCAGTCTAAAGCTCCCAAATGACTTATCATGCCCTGAAAGTTTTCCCTTATAAAATCTACAACTTTACACCACTATCCTGAACATCACATCTCAATAATAGAGTAGCACTTGCTATATTGTGCTCGCTTTTTCCCAGATACTCAAATTGCATTAAAAAGCAATCCTGGACTAGGTCTAAATCATCCTTCCCTTCTCACATGCCCTTCTGAATGCTTCACATGTCCATCTTTCTTGCTATTCCTTCACACCAAGAGGCCTAACTGTAAAAGCGTCCGACAAGTATCTTACTATTCTTGCAATCTCTTATCTCTATCCACATACAATCCTTTCCATCAATTGCCTCCTTAATATCATTCCTTTCTCTTGATACAATGCTGTCTTTCACCCAGATTGCCACATTTCTTCACCATGTCCCTTTCATATCACACCTATAAACCCTGCAGCCTTGAATTCCCATCCTCCAGTTAGTCACGTGAAAAAGTAAGTACACCCCATGTAAAGTTTTGACTTTTTCAACATATTTCAACATACAGCTATTTGATCTTCATTTCAACAATATTGATAGATAAAGGTGATATAATATAACAAATATCATGAAACATTTACATTTTATAGTCCATTGTATAATTTAAATAATCATAAATGCAAATTTCGCATGTGGAAAAAGTAAGTACACCCTTGGCTCGAAGAGGTGGCATTGCCCCCTTTGGCAGAAACAACCTCAAGTAGGCGTTTCTTATAACTGTCTACCAGTCTCTGACATCGACTGGGATAAATTTTTGCCCACTCCTCCATGCAGAATTATTTCAGCTGTGCGATGTTTGAGGGGTTTCTTGCATGCACAGCTCGTTTCAAATCCCCCCACAACATCTCGATGGGATTTAGATCCAGGCTTTGACTTGGCCATTCCAGAAGCCTCCAATTCTTTCTTTTCAGCCATTCCTTGGTGGATTTACTGGTATGTTTAGGGTCATTGTCATGTTGCAAGGTCCACCTTCGGTTGAGCTTCAACTCTCCGACAGATGGCCTCACATTATCCTCAAGCACTCTCTGGTACAATGAAGAATTCATAGTGGATTCCATGATGGTGAGCTGCCAAGGCCCTGATGCAGCAAAGCTGCCCCAAACCATAATATTTCCACCACCATGCTTTACAGTTGGTATCAGGTTATTGTGGTCAAATGCTGTCTTGGTTTTCGCCAAACATGTCTTCTGGTACTGTGGCCAAATAGCTCTACCTTTGACTCATCTGCCCAGAGCACATTGTTCCAGAAGTGCTGGTCTTGCCTAGGTGTTCATTGGCAAACTTTAGTCTTGCCCTGATGTTCTTTCTGGATAGCAAAGGTTTCCTCCTGGCACACCTCCCATGTAGATCAAATTTGTGCAGCCTCTTTCTCATGGTAGACTCGTGCACTTTGACATCAACAGTGGCAAGAGCTACCTGTAGGTCCCGTGATGACATTCTCGGGTTCTTAGAGACTTCTCTCAGCATCTTGCGGTCTGCTCTCGGGCTGAACTTGCTGGGACGGCCTTGCCTGAACAAGTTGGCAGTTGTTTGGAATCTTCTCCACTTGTAGATGATCTTCCGGACAGTCGAATGATTGATTTCAAATTGTTTGGAGATCTTTTTAAATCCCTTCCCAGACTCGTAGGCATCTATAACCTTCTTTCTGAAGGCCTCAGAGAGCTCTTTTGATCTAGGCATGGTGCCGCCGCACACTTCAACAATAAAGAGCAAACCAAACGAAATTTCTGAGGTTTAAATAAGACAGGTTCCTCCAAGATCCTCTCTAATGATGTTCTAATCATTTGACCCTGAGCTGGTGCACCTGATTCTAATTTTAGGTATTTGAAGTAGTGATAAATGTAGGGGTGTACTTACTTTTTCCACATGCGAAATTTGCATTTATGTTTATTTAAATTGTACAATTGACTACAAAATATAAATGTTTCATGATACTTGTTATATTATATCACCTTTATCTCTCAATATTGTTGAAATGAGAGATCAAATAGCTGTATGTTGAAATATGTTGAAAAAGTCAAAACTTTACATGGGGTGTACTTACTTTTTCATGTGACTGTATATTGCTTGCTAAACCACGTCTCATTTGCAGAAACTATGTCATACACCTCACCATCCATCCTAGCTTCCAGCTCTTCCATCTTTCCATTCAAGCTACTGGCATTCGTGCACAACACCTTCAACCTTTCCCTTCCATAAGCCATGCCCTGTTGCCCCCCAACCCTCCAATGTCATCCTCAGTTTTTAGTCTAAAATATACATACCTACATTAAGTGAAACATGAAAAAATGAAATTTTATAACACGGAGTTGTTGCTGCTGTCGTCATGGTTGTGGATGTTGTTTGTGTGTTCCTTCCGTGTACTTTAATATATTTTTATATTGCTTTGAGAAGTATTACTACATATAATTTTGTATGCTCCTTCTGTGGTGTTTTTTCCCCCTCTGTCTACTGTTCCTTTTGTTTTGTTGTGTCCTGATCCGTTCAGTGTCCGAGCTTTATGATTTTCACCCAAAGGAGTGGTGAGGGCGGAATTATTTTGTGCCCATGACCTAACCCTGGGCACCTCAAGCATGTATGCTAAATTTGGTGGGCATTGGCCCAGCCGTTTTTGATTCTATAATTATTAGATATACATAGAATTACATTATTTCATACAGTCGGATTTGCATTTGTCTTGTTTGACATCTGAGTCGCCACTACATTGTGCGTGTAAGCAAATGTGTGCACAGCATTTGCATGCGTTTGCTTTGTGGGCGTACATTAAGTACAAGTGATGATTATGTAAGTCTGATTGATGTTTGTAACTGAATTATTGCTGAAAATTATAGGGTTAAAATTAGCCGTTATAAAGGTTGACAAATGTGTCCTGCTCTTCATTTTTCCTTCCAACATTTGACAGTTCATGTATACAAGTCTTTTGCCAAGTTGCATCCCAAGTATTTCTCCCAATAATTTTCTTGAATGGTCTAATTTTTTTCTCTCCAAAGCAAATGTTATTGTCATCGTTGTGAACATTTCCAACATTGTCTTCAATGCTTTTTCTTATCAATCGAGTTCTACAATATCGAAAACCTGTTTATTTATAGGAAAGTAAAAACATTGCCTTTGCCTGTACCCATTGATATTTACATTTGGTATCATGTGACAGTTCTTCTGAGACATCCTTTGCATGAAAATGAACTCGAGGGAGCAATTATAGTTAATGTCATTATGTTTAACATGAGAAAAACATCTCTAACCAATCACCTCTTGAATTGAAACAACAAACAAACAGGAAAAATGTTTTTCTGTATTTAAATATATAAATATATATGCTTATTAAATGTAAAAATAACGACATTTATCGAGTTATTACACTGTGCTACAAAGGTTTGGGATAATTCCCACAATAGTGAGGCTTTCTTCTTGGCCCGTAGCCCTGCGTAATGGACGATTCTGGATCACGCCGGACCCGTACCACGAAGATGACACCATCAAGATTGGCCGTGAGGTGAAGATTTCCTGCCAGGTTGAAGCCGTGCCGCTGGAGGAACTCCGCTTTTCCTGGCTGAAAAATGGACGGCGGCTCCGCTCTAGCGACCGCATCATTATCTCAAAAGCTGATACCGAGCTGGCGGCTGGAACGAGCAGTCTCGACATTATTGACTTGCGATTCACCGACTTTGGGACATACACATGCCAAGCAAAGCTCGCTAACTATGCCAGTCCAGAAATTAATATCGAAGTCAACATCTCCAGCAGCACCGGTGAGTTAATGTGACAGAGCATGGTGGGTGAATGAGGGAAATGATCCAAAACGTTTGAGAATTGTGAGACAAGAGTATGTGAGATTTTGTGGAGCAGGAAGAGGTGACTGGAGTTTTAAGAATGCTGCAACAACAAATGCAGGGAATTGTGGATATGTATGCCCATTAATGATTAAGGTGGAAAAAAACGAAATAAACTCTAAAATTTAAACAATAATAAAGGAAGCCAATATCATTGCATTTCAATGTTAAGATGTCACTGAGAAAGGATATGAAGTAAAGGAGATAAAATATATGAAGGGCTAATATGTGTTATGTGAACAAAAATGATGACCTTTTGACACTCCCTCCCTCATCCCTCTCCCTCACCCACTCCCCCCTCCATCCCCTCCCCCCTCAATCCCCTCCCCCCTCCATCCCCTCCCCCCTCAATCCCCTCCCCCCTCAATCCCCTCCCCCCTCAATCCCCTCCCCTCCTCCACCCCCCCCTCCCCCCCATCATTTCCACCCTTCTACTTATCATTACGTGAGGTGCTCAGAAGGTTGCAAGGTGCTCACAATAATAGTCCAAGATGCACAGAAATATAGTGACGACACACACACACACACACACACACACACACACACACACACACACACACACACACACACACACACACATATACTACATGGCCAAAAGTATGTGGCCACCCGAACATCACACCCATATGTGCTCGTCGAACATCTCATTCCAAAATCAGGGGCATTAATATGGATTTGGTCCCTGCGTTGCTGCTATAATAGCCTCCATTATTCTGGGAATGCTTTCCACTAGATGTTGGAACATTGCTGTGGTGTTGGCTTAGCGGTTAGGGTGCCGGCTTGGGATCCTAGGATCCTGGGTTCGAATCCCGGTCAATCACTAAATTAACACCAGGCGGGTTGACTCAGCCTGTCATCCTTCCGAGGTCGGCAAATTAGTACCAGCTTGCTGGGATGAATGATCTCGGTGTGTACCCCGGTTTAGAATAGGTACACCGTATCCCTGCGCATCGTAAGAGTCGACTAAGGGTTGGCGCCAGGAAGGGCATCCGGCCATAAGAACATTGCCTCAAACAGGGAACCATGATTGTCATGGGGCCCGCAAGGCTAACCCCTGCTCTAGTGGGGAAAATGGCCTTAAAACGATCATTCATTCATTTGCTTCCATTCAGCCACAAGAGCATTAGTGAGGTCAGACACTGATGTTGGGCGATTAGGCCTGGCTTGCAGTTGGCGTTCAAATTCATCCCAAAGGTGTTCGATGGAGTTGAGGTCAGGGCTCTGTGCAGGCCAGTCAAGTTCTTCCACACCGATTTCGATAAACCATTCCTGTATGGACTTCACTTTGTGCATGGGGGCATTGTCATGTTGAAACAGGAAAGGGCCTTCCCCAAACTGTTGCCACAAAGTTGGAAGCACACAATCGTCTAGATTCTAGAATGTCATTGTATGCTGTATCATAAAAAATTCCCTTCAATGGAACTAAGGCCATTGGGACATCGTATCCCTGCGCATCGTAAGTGTCCGAGCTGAAAGCACAATGAAAGCACAATTTAGCTCAGATTACAGCTTAAACCATGAAAAACAGCACCAGACCATTATTCCTCCTCCACCAAACTTTACAGTTGGCACTATGCATTCGGGCAGGTAGCGTTGTCCTGGCATCCGCCAAACCCAGATTTGTCCGTCGGACTGCCAGATGGTGAAGCGTGATTCATCACTCCAGAGAATGTGTTTCCACTGCTCCAGAGTCCAATGGCAGCGAGCTTTACACCACTCCAGCTGACGCTTGACATTGTGCATGGTGATCTTCGGCTTGTGTGCGGCTGCTCAGCCATGGAAACCCATTTCATGAAGTTCCCAACGAACCATTGTTGTGCTGACGTTGCTTCCAGAGGCAGTTTGGTACTTGGTAGTGAGTGTTGCAATCGAGAACAGACAATTTTTACGCGCTTCAGCACTCGGCGGTCCCGTTCGGTGAGCTTGTGTGGCCTACCACTTCACGGCTGAGCTGTTGTTGCTCCTAGACGTTTCCACTTCACAATAACAGCACTTACAGTTGACCGGGGCAGCTCTAGCAGGGCAGAAATTTGACTAACTGACTTGTTGCAAAGGTTGCATCCGATGACGGTGCCATGTTTGAAAGTCACTGAGCTCTTCAGTATGGCCCATTCTACTGCCAATGTTTGCCTATGGAGATTGCATGGCTGTGTGCTTGATTATATGTCCTGGTGTGTCCTCATACTTTTGGCCAAGGTGTGTGTGTGTGTGTGTGTGTGTGTGTGTGTGTGTGTGTGTGTGTGTGTGTGTGTGTGTATATATATATATACATATATATATATATATATATATATATATATATATATATCTATATATATAAAACACAGTTTGTGTGTGTGTGTGTGTGTGTGTGTGTGTGTGTGTGTGTGTGTGTGTGTGTGTGTGTGTGTGGTGTGTGTGTGTGTGTGTGTGTGTGTGTGTGTGTGTGTGTGTGTGTGTGTGTGTGTGTGTGTGTGTGTGTGTGTAATGTTACCGATAGACTCCTAAACGGAGAGGCTCACGTACTTGATATTTGGCACAGACATGGCCATTGAGCCTGGGACGAACATGGCTGACCTAAAAATTTATTTCATATATGTTTTTACCATATTTTTATCTCAGTGCGAAATATTATGACCAGAATCTGACCGGAAGCAGAGCAGCGCGCTGATTCGCTCAGAGCGATCACGTGATGTTCGTTGCCGCCATTAACTCAGTTACGCGTTCGCACGTATTTCAGAGCGATTGCGTTTTTGCCGGGTACTTCTGCATGATTAGCATTTAGCATGATTTAGCATGTTTCACATAGATTTGTTTTCAGCGAGCAGAAGTACCCGGCATTGTACGAATAATATATCGATAGTGCCGTGTAGGGCGGAGTGATGCCGCTGTGGGAGGGACCGAGCGAGTTCGCTGTGGGCGGGCCCGGGCGAGATCGCTGTGGGCGGGGCCGAGCGAGGCAGCTATGGGCGGGGCCGAGAGAGGTTGCTGTGGGCGGGGCGAGCGAGGTCTGCGTTCGTGCGTTGCCGTTGCCTGGTATAAAAAGATGGTGCTTGATGCTCTCTGCGTCAAGATACGGACTTGATGTCCGTATTTTTACAACAGACATTCCAATGATGATGATGATAAATGTAATACCACTCAAGGAAGGCCCACAACTCAAGAGAATGGAAAAAACAATAAAATGAACAAAAATACGGGGAAGGAGAAGCAACCACTCAGAAGAATGACAGAAAATCATTTCCCTTAAATTTACCGTGTTCACCAACTAGCACGACCAGATACAGGACACCAAAATAATTTCCCTTACACATATCGTGTCCACCAACCAGCAAGACCATACCACTTACCTCTGGATCAAACTGTATTGCAAATATTCAAACGGTTTTTACATGCTGCCGTCTCCTAGCAACCAATGAAATTTTCAAAAATATTGGAGCTTCACTTTTCACGGAGTATGAGCGTTCTATATATTTTCAATTCAGTGCGCCCGACTCGTTCACGTACTTGATTTGTGGCATAGACATGGCCATTGGGCCTTCACGGTGTAATTTGTGCGAGGCTTTTGTCCGAGTGAGCTTGAGTCGAGAGGGCGAATGTACGGGTTGGGAATGTACGGGTCTCCCTTCCCCCGCCCGGCAACGCCGGTACTGGAGGGCGTCACAGGATCGGTGAGTCTCCAAAAGCCGCTTCCTGCTGTTGTGAAGATTCAGGACGATGTCGTGATTGTTGTGCTGCTCTCCGACCATGAGAACTGCAACGTCATTGTTGACTGGCCCTCCCCTTCCCCCCTCCCCCCTCCGTCCTCCCCTCCCCCTCCGCCCTACCCCCTCCCCTTTGCCCCTCCCCCTCCATTTTACCCCTCCCCCTCCCCTTTCCCCCTCCCCCCTACCCCTTCCCCTCCCCCCTTCCCCTCCCCCTCCCCTCCCCTCCCCTCCCCCTCCCCTCCCCCATCCCCTCCTCCCTCCCCTCCTCCTCCCCCCTCCCACCCCTCTCCTCTCCAATCCCTCCCCTCTCCCCTCCCTCCCCCTCCTTCCTCTTCTCCCTCACGTTTATACATGGAATGCCGGGTACTTCCCCCCCCCCCCTCTTCTCCCCTCCTCCCCTCCCCCCCTCTCCTCCCCTCCCCCCCATTCCCCTCCCCTCCCCCCCGTTCCCCTCCCCTCATCTTCCCCCTCCCCTCCCCTCCCCCGCCCGGCAATGCCGGGTACTTCTGCTAGTATATATATATATACACAAAGAATTAAGTTAAGCACCCCTACACAAAGAATTAAGTTAAGCACCCCCTAATCCTGTCCTGAACCTGAACCCCCTCGAGCACGTTT
>NC_136271.1:69552018-69607018 GCF_964187855.1 Myxine glutinosa
TCTCTGTTTTAGCCAAAAAGGTTATAGCAGCCGTGAAAATTATGACAGCCCCCCCCAGCACCCACTCAAGTTTATTCCATTACAGTACTGTATTTCTTATGGGAAAAATTGATTTGATTTGAGTCGCCTCAATTTAAGTCGCACGTTTCAAGAACGCATGCTAGACGTAAATCGAAGTATCCCTGTCTAACTTCAGGGTTCCTTTAGGTGTTGAATGCACCTCCCCGGGGTTTTCTAAAACCGCAACAATATATATTTTTCTTACTCTTCATACATAGGCTGGCAGGATGGCCTCAAGGTATGCACAGTGCACACTCGCCTCGAATCTGTCTCACCTGGGTTTGAATCCTGACCCAGCTATAAACTGTCATCCCAGTGTTTCACAGGCAGGGTGACTCTTCAATATGTCCCTCAGATGGATTTTAAACTGGGCATCCCATCTGCTAGCATTCATTGTTCGATGTTAATGATCCCAGGGTGTTCTTCACAAAGAGTAGGCAAGTTATCGACAGCACCATGAACAAATTACAAATTTCTGCCCTAACTTCTGCTGGAGAGGCAATGGCAAACCACCCAGGACACTGCTTCAGCAGTAACAACACTGTGTAACAAAATATCGTACATTGCAATCAGAATACAGTGCATTCAGAAAGTATTCAGACCCCTTCACTTTTTCACATTTTGTTATGTTGCAGCCTTATGCTGAAATCGTTTAAATTCATTTTTTCCCCCATCAATCTACACTCAATACACCAAAATGACAAAGACAAAACAGGATTTTAGAAAGTTTTGCAAATTTATTAAAAAGAAAAAACTGAAATATCACAAGTGACACTTGAAATTTAGCTCAGGTGCTCCCATTTCTCTAGATCATCTTTGAGATGTTTCTACACCTTGATTGGAGCCCACCTGTGGTAAATTCAATTGATTGGACATGATTTGGAAAGGCACGCACCTGTCTATATAAGGTCTCACAGCTGACAATGCATATCAGAGCAAAAACCAAGCCATGAGGTCGAAGGAACTGCCTGCAGAGCTCAGAGACAGGATTGTGTCGAGGCACAGATCTGGGGAAGCCTACAAAAATATTTCTGCTGCATTGAAGGTTCCCAAGAGCACAGTGGCCTTCATAATTCTTAAATGGAAGAAGTTTGGAACAACCAGGACTCTTCCTAGAGCTGGCCGCCCCACCAGACTGAGCAATCTGGGGAGAAGGGCCTTGGTAAGAGAGGTGACCAAGAACCCGATGGTCACTCTGGCTGAGCTCCAGAGATCCTGTGTGGAGATGGGAGAAACTTCCAGAAGGACAATCATCACTGCAACACTCCACCGATCTGGGCTTTATGGCAGAGTGGCCAGACGGAAGCCAAACAGTTCAATCTTGGTTTCATAAGACCACAGAATCTTGTTTCTCACAGTCTGAGAGTCCTTCAGGTGCTTTTTTGCAAACTCCAAGCGGGCTTTCATGTGTCTTTCACTGAGGAGAGGCTTCCGTGGTTACAACCTTTAACCAAACTGGAAGTTTGCAGCGAACTCGTGATGCGATTAGGGAACTTTTCCCAGAACGGGAGCCTCCAGCAGCTAAAACCATCTGGGCGAATGTCAGAAAATACCAAGAGCATGGCACTCGCCTCAACCGCAACAAGGAGAATTCTGTTAGGAGGCACACTGGGCGATCGGAAATGAACATTGAGAGGCAGCAGTTAGGCAGCAAGTTTGGAGCATCCTAGGGATACCAGCGCAAGACGAAATGGGACGGGATTGCCTTCGGCAACATTCAACCGAATCACAAGACTGGACCTCCACCAACATCCATAACGGATTCACATCCGGCATCAACTTACACCAGGGGATTTTGCCAGGAGGCTGGTGCTTGCCAGATGGTTGATAGTACGTTGTGAAGCAGATGTCAATTTCCTGCGGTATCTCGTTATCGGCGACGAAGCTGCTTTCGCCATGGACGGCAAGGTCAATACCCATAATCTTCTTGAATATGCACCGACAGGACAACCCCCGGAATTTAATTTTGACACCAACATGAATCAACAAAAGTGGACTGTTTGGTTGGGAGTTTGTGGAAGTGGTCAGGTGATCGGACCATTTTTCTTTCAAAGGAATGTCAATAGTAACAGGTATCTGCAGATGATCAATGATGAAGTTTTACCGCAGCTGGAGGAGAACTATGAGCGACAGGTTTGTGGTGTCTTCAGATATCTCTGGTGGGCCCAAGACGGCGCCCCAGCACATCGTCTTATCGCTCTCCGAGATCGACTGAGGGAACTCTTTGGAGACCGAGTCATCGCCCTCAACCATGCAGTGGAATGGCCGCCAAGATCCCCTGACCTCACACCATGTGATTATTTCCTTTGGGGACATTTAAAGAACAAGGTGTTCATAACTCCTCCCCGTGATCCTGACGAATTGCAGGGCCGTATTCGACATGAAGTGGATGCTTTGCGCAATGACCCGGCTATGGTGAGACGAGCAGTTCAGTGCATGCTCCGCCGCTGTGAGCTTTGTGTTGAAAGGGGAGGTGGACATGCTGAAGGTGTGGGTGCATAAAGGCCAATCATTCCTGAGAAAAGTTCACATCTGACGTTCATTTTGCACCAATTATCCTGCCTTGTATCGATTAGCCAAACTTGTAAACAAATTAATCAAATGCTTGTAATTAGCCAAACTTGTAAACACGTAATAAAAACACCTCACCACCACGAAATTAAAAACACCTCACAGCCACAAAACACGTAATAAAAATACCTCACCACCACGAAATTAAAAACACCTCACAGCCACAAAACACGTAATAAAAACACACCACCACAAAATTAAAAACACCTCACCACCACAAAATTAAAAACACCTCACAGCCATAAAACACGTAATAAAAATACCTCACCACCACAAAATTAAAAACACCTCACAGCCATAAAACACGTAATAAAAACACCTCACCACCACGAAATTAAAAATACCTCACAGCCATAAAACACGTAATAAAAACACCTCACCACCACGAAATTAAAAACACCTCACAGCCATAAAACACGTAATAAAAACACCTCACCACCACAAAATTAAAAACACCTCACAGCCATAAAACACGTAATAAAAACACCTCACCACCACGAAATTAAAAACACCTCACACCCATAAAACACGTAATAAAAATACCTCACCACCACAAAATTAAAAATACCTCACAGCCATAAAACACGTAATAAAAATACCTCACCACCACGAAATTAAAAACACCTCACCACCACGAAATTAAAAACACCTCACCACCACAAAATTAAAAACACCTCACCACCACGAAATTAAAAACACCTCACCACCACGAAATTAAAAACACCTCACCACCACGAAATTAAAAACACCTCACCACCACGAAATTAAAAACACCTCACCACCACAAAATTAAAAATACCTCACAGCCATAAAACACATAATAAAAATACCTCACCACCACAAAATTAAAAACACCTCACAGCCACAAAACACGTAATAAAAATACCTCACCACCACAAAATTAAAAACACCTCACAGCCATAAAACACGTAATAAAAATACCTCACCACCACGAAATTAAAAACACCTCACAGCCACAAAACACGTAATAAAAACACCTCACCACCACGAAATTAAAAATACCTCACAGCCATAAAACACGTAATAAAAATACCTCACCACCACGAAATTAAAAACACCTCACAGCCATAAAACACGTAATAAAAACACCTCACAGCCATAAAACACGTAATAAAAACACCTCACCACTACGAAATTAAAAACACCTCATAGCCATAAAACACGTAATAAAAACACCTCACCACCACGAAATTAAAAACACCTCACAGCCACAAAACACGTAATAAAAACACCTCATAGCCATAAAACACGTAATAAAAACACCTCACCACCACAAAATTAAAAACGAAATTGAAAACACCTCACAGCCATAAAACATGTAATAAAACACCTCACAGCCATAAAACACATTATAAAAACACCTCACAGCCATAAAACACATTATAAAAACACCTCACAGCCATAAAACAGTTAATAAAAACACCTCACAGCCACGAAATTAAAAACACCTCACAGCCACAAAACACGTAATAAAAATACCTCACCACCACGAAATTAAAAACACCTCACAGCCACAAAACACGTAATAAAAACACCTCACCACCACGAAATTAAAAACACCTCACAGCCATAAAACACGTAATAAAAACACCTCACAGCCATAAAACACGTAATAAAAACACACCACCACAAAATTAAAAACGCCTCACAGCCATAAAACAGTTAATAAAAACACCTCACAGCCATAAAACACGTAATAAAAACACACCACCACAAAATTAAAAACGCCTCACAGCCATAAAACATGTAATAAAACACCTCACAGCCATAAAACACATTATAAAAACACCTCACAGCCATAAAACACATTATAAAAACACCTCACAGCCATAAAACAGTTAATAAAAACACCTCACAGCCACGAAATTAAAAACACCTCACAGCCACAAAACACGTAATAAAAACACCTCACCACCACGAAATTAAAAACACCTCACCACCACGTCATGCAAAAACACCTCACCACCAAGTAATTCAAAACACCTCACCACCAAGTAATTAAAAACACCTCATTGCCATAAAACACGTAATAAAAACACCTCACCACCACAAAATTAAAAACGAAATTGAAAACACCTCACAGCCATAAAACATGTAATAAAACACCTCACAGCCATAAAACACATTATAAAAACACCTCACAGCCATAAAACAGTTAATAAAAACACCTCACAGCCACGAAATTAAAAACACCTCACAGCCACAAAACACGTAATAAAAACACCTCACCACCACGAAATTAAAAACACCTCACCACCACGTCATGCAAAAACACCTCACCACCAAGTAATTCAAAACACCTCACCACCAAGTAATTTAAAACACCTCACAGCCATAAAACACGTAATAAAAACACCTCACCACCACAAAATTAAAAACACCTCACCACCACGAAATTGAAAACACCTCACAGCCATAAAACACGTAACAAAAACACCTCACCACCACAAAATTAAAAACGCCTCACAGCCATAAAACACGTAATAAAAACACCTCACAACCACGAAATTAAACACACCTCACCACCACATCATTTAAAAACACCTCACCACCAAGTAATTCAAAACACCTCACCACCACGTAATTCAAAACACCTCATCACCAACTAATTCAAAACACCTCACCACCACATAATTAAAAACACCTCACCACCACGTCATTTAAAACACCTCACCACCAAGTAATTCAAAACACCTCACCACCACGTAATTCAAAACACCTCACCACCACGTAATTCAAAACACCTCACCACCACGTCATTTAAAAACACCTCACCACCACATCATTTAAAAACACCTCACCACCACGTCATTTAAAAACACCACCACCACATAATTCAAAATACCTCATCACCACGTGATTCAAAACCACCACAACGTTATTAAAAACACTTCACAACCAGGGAAACAAAGTTTGAGGGAGTCGTTAAGTGACAAGACAGACACTGACTGCCCAGATGTGTAGATATCTATCTATAATTCCACTAATCTCTGTGTGTATGTTTGTTTGTATGTTTGTATGTTTGTATGTTTGTCTGTGACCGCTGTTTCTCGACAACTACCGGTCCGATATACTTGAAACCTGCCAGGTATATTGCTGGGGACCCGAGGATGTGCCTTTTCAAGGTTTTAAATTAATCGCAGAAGTAGTTACCGAGCTATGTCCAAAAAACGATTCAACCAATCAGAGAGCAGCGAGCTATCACGTGTGCCGAACGTGGCGAACAGACTCTGCCTCGGATGGCACATTTGAGAGCGTATTCATTTATTTCCCGTCGGCAAACTATGTTGCCGTTAAACTATGTTTTAAAACTAATTAAAACTAATTTGTGATTCATCGTATTCATCGCTTCACATTTGCGACAGTGAAGACTTCACTTCCGGCAGCCAATCACAGAACGCGTTGTTGCGAGCCCGAGAGCCTGCGCCATTACGGTTCGTAATTCGATTTCTTCCGGAGAAAATAATAATTTCTCGATTTCTTATGCGCATTATTTCTCCCAATTCAGTCAGAGCGAAGGGCGGAAGCGAAGAGCGTTGTTTTTTTTGTTTACGGGCGTACGGGCGGGGTAGAGCGTACGGGTAGCGTTTTTTTTTTTTTTTGGCAAGGAACGGGCACCCACGTACGGGCATGCCCTAGTATAGATAAATGACTGTACCCGAGTTGCCGTTTTGTCATGGTTTAAACCAATTATAATTCAAACAATTATTTTGCACATATGTATTTGTAATATACGTGATATCACATTTTATAAACAATTGAAGTTGAAAGCTTAAGTTGAAAAAATAATTTTTTCCCGAAAAAATTCCAAAAAAAAGAAACCAAAAAAAGGAAATTTTTTCAAAGAAAATACCCTAAGGACATTCCGACGGGAGAGATATGTACATACCAGAAGTTTGGTACGATTTCACAAAGGTTTAAGAAAGTAGTTAAGTGACAAGACAAGACAAGACAGACACTGCACAGATATATATATATATATATATATATATATATATATATATATATATATATATATATATATATATATACGTATATATCACTTTTTTTTTCTTTCTTTTTTTTTCCCCCACCTGTAAGTCACCTTTTTCCCCTGTAAGCTGCGCTTCACTTCGGTTGAACTTGGGGACGACTAAGAAGAAGACCTTTGTTGGTCGAAAGCTTGTCGAAAATTAAAGATCGACGTCCTGAAGCTACGTCCTCGTCTGATTTAATCTCCCGATTATTTATTTAATGCAAATGAGACGCCCTGCTCGTACTGTGGAGTTTCTATTTCACACAGTTATATATATATGTATATATGTATATATATATATATATATATACATACATACATACATACGTACGTACGTACATACATACATACGTACATACATACATATATATATATATATATATATATATATATATATATATATATAATATATATATATATATATATATATATATATATATATATACATATATATATATATATATATATATATATATATATATATATATATATATATATATATATATATATATATAATATGTATGTATGTTGTATGCTTGCCCTCACCTTCGTCTTTCCGATATTCACCTTCAGATCTTTTGTCTCCATACATTCCTTCCACTTGTTCATATTTTCCTTCAGTCCATCCATACTTTCCGCAATCAACACCAGATCATCTGCATACAACAACTCCCATGGTACACCCTCCTTTACGTTCTGAGCCAGCACCTCCATCACAGCGACAAATAGTAGTGGACTTAGTACCGACCCCTGGTGCACTCCCACCTTCACCTCAAACTCACCACTGTTCCCGTCCTTCGTCCTTACAGCTGTGCATGCTCTTGTGTACATTGCCATCACTACTCTGATCAACCATTCCTCCAATCCTAACTTCCTCAATGCCCATGTCAATACTTCACGTGGAACGTGGAACGTGGAACCCTATCGAATGCTTTCTCCAGATCAACAAACCCAAGAAACAACTTCTTACTCTTCTCCATGTACTTCTCCTGCAACTGCCTCACAATATAGAGCGCGTCTGTCGTTCCTCTTCCTGGCATAAATCCAAACTGCATTTCGTCGATCTTCACCTTCTTCCTTATCCTCCTCACCAACACCCTTTCCTATACCTTCATTCCATGCTCCAATAACTTTATCGCTCGGTACGAGCCACACTCCAGAGGGTCACCTTTCCCCTTGTATAGAGGGACGAGGGTACTCAGTTCCCAATCCACTGGAATGCGGCCTTCTTTCACCACCAGATTACAGATCTCTGTCATTTTCTTCACACCCCAACTTCCTGATGCCTTCAACATATCTCCCACAACCTCCGTCGGCCCTCCCGCTTTTCTAATCTTCATTGCTTTTATCGCTTCCTCAACTTCCTTCTCAGTTATCTTCTCTGCCAGTCCTAAAACTGGGTTACTCTCTATGTTGCCATCCCATTCACTCTCTGTATTCAACAGCATTTCCATATATCTTTTCCATCTTCCTTTAATTCCATCTGGGTCCACAACGATTTGTCTCACTTCATCCTTCAAGCAACTCACCCCCATAACATCACACCTCTCTTTCGCTATCTGCTTTGCAATCCTGAATACCGCTCTCTGACCCGCTTCCGAATCCAAGAGTTCTCCGAACAGTTTCCTACATGCCTCCTGTGCCTTTGCTACCTCTTTCTTTGCAGCCTTCTTGGCTGCCTTATAAGTTTCATGCTCTGCTTTTTCTGCTCCCGTACCCTTCGCCTTCTGCCACTCCTTGAACTTCTTCCTCTTCTCGTCAATCCTCTTTCCAACTTCATCATCCCACCACCATGTTTCCGAGTGCCTCGGTGGTCCTTTTGTCCATCCACATACCTCACCAACGGCTCCCAACAGACTATCTTTCATTGACATCCAACCACTTTCAAGCTCAACCACATCATCCTCTACCCGACTCAGCCTCTCTTTTAATGCCTCCCTTACTGTCACCTCTTTCAATCTCCACACCTTCATTCTCGGTTGGTACTTCACCCGCCGAGCTCTCCTCGCGCCTTTCACCCTTATGTCGCAGACAACCAAGTGGTGCTGTGAAACATCCTCCTCCCCCGGGATCACCTTTGTTTCCCGGAGGTGCCCCCTATCTCACCTACGCACCATCAGGTCGTCAACGGTTGTCGTCGAACCACCTGACGTGTATGTAAGAAGCGTATTATCCTCTTTCTGGAACTGAGTATTACAAATCAACAAATCAGCTCCATTAGCAAACTCCAAAATCCTTTCACCTTCTCCATTTCTCACACCATATCCATAACCCCCATGAACTCCCTCAAAACCATCCATACTCCTTCCCACATGTCCATTTAGGTCTCCTCCTACCACAACAACTTCCTCATCTTTCACGTTTTCCATCAGCTTCTCTATCGCACACCAGAACTTGTCCTTCTCTTCATCGCTCCGACCAACCTCCGGAGCATATCCCGAGATGACGTTCACCAAGAGCTTTCCAATCATCATTTTCACCATCATCAACCTTTCACTCACTCTAGTCACACTCACCACACTGTCTACAAACTCCTCAGAAAACAGGACACCAACACCATTCACGCCCTCCGGGCACCCTTGCCACACAAACTTATATTTCTGTCCCTGCCTGCCCTTCACCATTCTCACACCACTTCCCTTCCATCTCGTCCCTTGCACACACCATATGTCCACTCTTCTTCTGATCAATACTTCCACAACTTCTCCTGATCTCCCTATCATTGTCCCTACATTCCATGCCCCAAACCTCAGAAACTGATCTCCACTTCGGGCTGTACCCTGCCCATATACAACAACAACAACAGGCATTTGAAGGCCATTTTCCCTGCAAGAGCGGGGGTTAGCCTTGCGGTCCCCATGACAATCTTCTCCATTTTGCCCTATTTTCTGCATCTCCCCTTGTTAACCCCCTTGCCCACATTTCTTCTTCGACCATCTTTAGCCAAGTCTTTCTCGGTCTTCCCCGTCCTCTACTTCCTTCCACATTCATTTCCATCACTCTTCTCAACCAGTCACTTTCATCCTTCCTCAACACATGACCAAACCATCTCAACCTGTTCCTCTTCACAGCATCCATCGCAGGCTCTATTCCCATCAGCTTTCGCAATTCATCATTTGTCTTCCTCTCTCTCAACGATACTCCACACATCCACCGAACCATTCGCATTTCCACCCTTTCCAGCCTTCGTTGCTGCTCTACGTTCATTACCCATGTCTTGCTCCCATAAATCATAACACTTCTCACATATGCAGCATACACCTTTCCCTTCAGCTTCAACGACACTCCCCTCCTCGTCAACATGCCACCGACCATATGTACCCTGCCCATATGTAGTTGTAATTGTCATGGTTCTCTTTTTGAGGCAATGTTTTTATGGCCGGATGCCCTTCCTGACGCCAACCCTCTTAGTCGCCTCTTACGACACACAGGGATACGGTGTACCTATTCTAAACCAGGGTATTAGGCCTCAGCAATGCCCTGACATAATCATAGGAGCTCTGGGTATCCTGGTGCTTACTCATGGCAGCTAATGAATGTTTTAATTCGTCTTGGATGCACCAACATAACATTAGTTTTTTTATTTATTATTGTTGTTTTTAAGTTTAATGTAGGATTGCATAATTTGTTTATGATCTTCCTTGCATAAAAGTTGGGAAACATAAAAACCAAAACAATGTGAAGGAGCAAACATGATTGTGCTGTTTAAAAAAGGAAGCAAGAAAGACCTGAAGTATACCGACCATTTCCTTATTTCATGCATGCACAAGTTGTTTATTGAAATTATCTCCATCAGACTTCAATTTATGTTTGATAGAAATCAACCAATGAGCAAGCAGAATTCAGAAGTCACTATAACGGTACCTGTACTCAGTATATAGAGAGCATACCTCCGCCAGGCTGAACACTTTACGTTTTGTA
Organism: Myxine glutinosa; assembly: GCF_964187855.1. Taxonomy (NCBI): domain Eukaryota; kingdom Metazoa; phylum Chordata; class Myxini; order Myxiniformes; family Myxinidae; genus Myxine; species Myxine glutinosa. Next base: position 69,562,607 of record NC_136271.1, read on the forward strand.
AAACCTGAAACAAAATTGTATTGGCTTGTTCTCGTCGCTGAACCAACTCATCCACCTAGTTTCGTCCGAATCTGCCAATAACGTTTTTGAGATATCGTGATGTACATAATTTTTAGCCGTTTCCCTCAATTGTGAAAATCACTTTAAAACTCGTTTCCGTATCTGGATCATCACCAAGATCGAATCAATTCTTCATTGTCATACACCCAACCTGTCCACCAAAGTTCGTCTGAATCTGTCAATAACATTTTGAAATATGCCTACAGACAAAAAACAATCAGGGGTTAAAACTTAACCTCCAGCCACCTTTGTGGCACAGGTAAATATTCAACTCCAGAGCATGTTCATGTCGGCTAACCCCCGCTCTAGCAGGGAAAATGGCCTTAAAATGTCTGTTGTTGTTGTGTACATCATGTTCATATCCCTAAAGATTTAGAGGAAAATGTCACAAATACACCAAAACATTGTGTATTGTGTTCATTGACTATGAAAAGTCTCTCGACCCATTTGATACACAATCGATATTATAAAAGGAGCCATGTTTGTCTGTCTTTCTCTTTGTTGTGCTCTAACTTGAGAACGGATTAAGCGATTTAAATGAAACCAATGATGGTGGATTCAGGGAACTCCCAGGAAGGTTTTGTGATGCAAAAAATGTTGTTGTTTTTAATCTATAGGTACATGGGCACATGTGGTGAAACTGCAAACGCCAACTTGCGACACTGGTTATCGTGGCGGGATCTCCCAGGAAACATTTTTTGTCCCTGCTCTATACATTAGCAAACACAGCTATACCGAGGAAACGGAAAGCGGGAAAGCCCCGTTCTTTAGCATTAACGCAAAGGCAGAGACGAGGAGACATTCGAGTTTGTTTCTCGGCATGGCCCGTGCCTGTTATGTACCCCAGCCTGTTTGATCAAAAGAAAGAAGAGAGGGGAGGGTGAGAAATTATTTTTACTTTGACCTTCCACTTCGTGTGTTGTTGTATATTATTCACAATTCAGCATCTTAAAAGGCCGTAATTAATATCCTATTAACAATCTCCCTACTCACTGAATGTATCGCTAGGCCACTATCTATACACCGCCTAATTTTATTTTCCCCATTAACAACATTTTTATTTATATATTTTGCAATTACACAAAGATTGGTATTCCCATCAGCGAAGCGAAGGGCATCTAGTCATTAAATTATCATTACCATCGAACCATAGAATAGGGCATCAGTCACCATAGAAGGGTATTCAACTACAGACCCAGCAACTACAGACCAATCAGCCTTCTCCCAATTATCAGCAAAGTCATGGAATCCATCATTGCTTCAGATATGAAATCTTTCCTCTTCTCCAATGGCTTGATCTCTGATCATCAATTTGGTTTCAGACCTGGTCACTCTACTCTGGACATGCTGCTTCTGCTTTCTCAACAATGGATGGAGGTCCTCAATGCCAAACAGGAAATTAGAGCTGTCTCCCTTGACATTTCACGTGCCTTCGATACGGTCTGGCACCCAGCTCTGCTCAACAAACTCTCCTCTTTTGGTATCCATGGAAATCTCCACGCATGGCTGGCGGACTTCCTCTCTAGTTGTAGTCAACATGTGGCTCTGAATGGGTTTCTCTCATCTCCTCTTCCTGTTCAGGCTGGAGTTCCCCAAGGCAGTGTTCTGGGCCCTGTGCTTTTTCTGGTCTTCATCAATGATCTCTCCGACTCTCTTGAAAATCCTCTCTATCTCTTTGCTGATGACTCTACTCTCTGTCGCTCCATTCTTCATCCCTCAGATCGGCAGTCTGCAGCCTCCTCACTCTCTGCAGACCTGGACAAAATCACAGACTGGGCAAACAAGTGGAACATGTCTTTCAATCCTGACAAATCTCACACTCTTACGATGTCTCTCCGAAAAGACCGACTGGACAACCCTCCCATCCATTTTCTGAATAATCCTCTCCAAGAAGTTCTGTCACTCAAGCTTTTGGGTCTCACTATCTGCCATGATCTTTCCTGGGAAAACCACATTTCAAATCTGGCCTCCAAAGCCAGTCGCCGACTGGGCATCCTCCGTTGTGCGAAGTCCTTCCTTGGCACACCTGAGCTCCTCACCACATACAAGGCTTTCATCCGCAGCTCAATGGAATACTGCTCTCCTCTCTGGGCTGGTGCTCCTGCCTCACACCTAGCTTGTCTTCCCGCTGTTGAAACCAAAGCATTCAGAATCATTGGAATCTCCTCATTGGAATTGGAATCTCTCTGGCCATTCTCAGAGAGCCTCCTCAGCGTCGACGAGTCTGGCATTTCACTCAGGCCGACTGGGACGGTCTTCAAGCAGCCATCAATCGTCTGGATTGGTCTCCCGTCTCCGCTGCCTCTGACATCGGTTCTTCCTGGGAATTCTTCCAAAGCAAACTGATCTCTCTCATGCACAGATTTATCCCATCTCGCCTTCAGTTGTCTTATCCTTCCTCCCGTCCATGGTGCACTGGGTCTTGTGGTGGGGCGGTTGCCCTGAAACAACTTGCCTTTGCTTCTTGGAAGGCTGATCCAACTGAAGGAAATCTCAGTTCCTTCCACCAAGCTCGGAGCGGGTGTGTGTCTACCCTCAGGAGTGCCAGGAAGCACTATCTCTCCTCACTCAAGAATGAACTCTCAAACCTGTCTCCTTCCTCCGGATCCTGGTGGCATCTGGTCGGGTCCGTTTCTGGTGTTTGTTCCCCCTCCATCCCCTCCCTTACCTCAAATGGCCACACAGTTGACATCGCACCTGACAAAGCCGAATGCCTCAACTCTGTGTTCGCCTCGAAATCCTTAGTCCCGGGCCCATCTCTCTCTGTTCCCACCTTTCCCAGTCGAACCCAAATGCTCCTGGACTCTGTGTCCTTCTCTCCTGACAAGGTGGAGGAGTTTTTGTCAAACCTCGACTCTGATTCTGCAACTGGACCAGACGGCGTCAGCCCACGGGTCCTAAAATCCTGCTCTGCCGCTCTATCTCACCCTCTCTCTGTTCTTTTCACCCTATCTTTTGCTCAAGGTCATCTGCCAGCATCCTGGAAATCAGCTAACATTACCGCTTTACACAAAAAAGGTGCAAGGGCAGATCCTTGCAGCTACAGACCAATCAGCCTGCTCCCGATTGTCGGCAAAGTCATGGAATCCATCATTGCTTCGGATATGGAATCTTTCCTCTTCTCCAATGACTTGATCTCTGATCATCAATTTGGTTTCGGACCGGGTCGCTCTGCTCTGGACATGCTGCTTCTGCTGTCTCGACAATGGATGGAGGTCCTGAATGCCAGGCAGGAGGTCGGAGCTGTCTCCCTTGACATATCAGGGGCCTTTGATGGGGTCTGGCGCCCGGCTCTGCTCACCAGACTCTCCTCCTATGGTGTCCATGGAGATCTCCATGCATGGCTTGCGGACTTCCTCTCTGGTCGTGGTCAGCGTGTGGCCCTGGATGGATTTCTCTCATCTCCCCTTCCTGTTCGGGCTGGAGTTCCCCAGGGAAGTGTGCTGGGCCCTGTGCTTTTTCTGGTCTTTATCAATGATCTCTCTGACTCTCTGGAGGATCCTCTCTGTCTCTTTGCTGATGACTCCGCTCTCTGCCGCTCCATTCCTCTTCCCTCGGATGGGCAGTCTGCAGCCTCCTCACTCTCTGAGGACCTGGACAAAATCACAGACTGGTCAGGCGGGTGGAGCATGTCTTTCAATCCTGCCAAATCTCACTCTCTTACTATGTCTCTCCGAAAAGATCGACTGGACAACCCTCCCATCTACTTTCTCAACAATCCTCTCCAAGAAGTTCTGTCACTCAGGCTTTTGGGTCTCACTATCTGCCATGATCTTTTTTGGGAAAACCACATTTCCAAGCTGGCCTCCAGGGCCGGTCGCCGACTGGGCATCCTCCGTCGTGCGAAGTCCTTCCTCGGCACACCTGAGCTCCTCACCACATACAAGGCTTTCATCCGCAGCTCAATGGAATACTGTTCTCCCCTATGGGCTGGTGCTCCTGCCTCACACCTGGCTCGGCTTCACGCTGTTGAATCCAAAGCTTTCAAAATCATTGGAATCTCCCGCGATGAAGCTATCTCTGAGGGCCTTTCACTCACTCACCGCAGGCAGGTAGGTGGTCTTTCTGTCTTCTACCGACTCCTCTCCGGCCTTGCTCCCCCAGCTCTCTCCGTGCTCTGTCCCCCAAATATTCCTACAGGTCGCACAAGATCTGCCAGCAACCCTCTGATGGTTAAACTGCCGAAATCTCGGCTCTCTGCTCACCTTCACTCTTTCATTCCTCTTTTCTTCCGCCTGTGGAACAAACTCCCACACTCCCTTCAATCCCTCTCCTCCCTCCAGGTCTTTAAAACAGCTGTTCACCACCATCTCTTATCTTCCCCCATCCATAACCTTGATCTTTTCTACCCCCACTAATTCACCCCAGATCCACCTTGTTTGAAATTCCAACTTATTTCCTGGAAATCCTGGCAGTGTCCATATGTTTATACCTCTCCCACCCCCCCCCTTCACATGCCTCCCCCCCTTCACATGCCTCCCCCCTTCACATGCCTCCCCCCCAAAGCCCTCTCCCTCCCACAGATCTCTCGATGTCTCCATGTCTCTCGGTCCCTGCTCTCAAATGTTGTGTTTGTGTCCTTCCCCCTCTCTCCCCATCTTGTCTACCGCTCCCGATGTTATTTGTTTTATGTGTCTGTTTGTCTTTCTGTGTGATTAATTTTCGCTCTTTCACGAGCCTCGATCTTGTATACAAAAAAAAAAAAAAAAAAAATCTCCCGCGATGAAGCTAACTCCAAGGGCCTCTCACTCACTCACCGCAGGCAGGTTGGTGGTCTTTCCGTCTTCTACCGACTCCTCTCTGGCCTTGCCCCCCAGGCTCTCTCTGGGCTCTGTCCTGCAAATATTCCTACAGGTCGCACAAGATCTGCCTGCAACCCTCTTATGGTTAAACTGCCATAATCAAGACTCTCTGCTCACCTTCACTCCTTCATTCCTCTTTTCTCCCGCCTCTGGAACAAACTCCCTCACTCTCTTCAATCCCACTCCACCCTCCAGGTCTTTAAAACAGCTGTTCACCACCATCTCTTATCCTCCCCCATCCAAAACCTTGATCTTTTCTACCCCCGCTAATTTCACCCCAATTCCCCTTTTTTGAAATACCAACTGCTGTCCTGGAAGTCCTTGGTGTCCTTGTGTTTTATACTTCTCCCCCCCCCCCCCCCCCTTCCCACGCCTCCTCCCCCCAAGCCCTCTCCCTTCCACACATCTCCCTGCTCTCAAATGTTGTGTTTGTGTGCTTCCCCTTCTCTCCCCATCTTGTCTTCCGCTCCCTCTTTTTATATATTTTGTTTGTCTGGTTGATTTGTTTGTGAAGTAAATGTTAGCTCTTTCACGAGCCTCGATTCAGTATCCAAAAAAAAAAAAAAAAAAAAAAATCGTCATTATTAAAAGCACTGGATATACAAGGCATTGGAAGCAAGAGTACATAAAGATATTAAATAAATATTTTTACAGATAATAATGTGACTGTACACATAAACTGTCACAAAACAAGCAATAGCATCCACATAAGCAATGGTGCAAGACAATAGGGGATCCAATATCACCGAAGATGTTTATAGCCAGACTGGCGTCCATATTCTGCAACATGTACAGAAAAACATGGAAGAACAATAGGACTGAAGAAACATTGCAACATTGAAGGAAAAAGGTATCAAAGTAACTGGCAGAGTTTCAAATCCAAGCTTGAGAGCTTGGAGGAGAATGTACGTACCTTTCGAGTCTAGGCCCTAAGAGTAGACAACAATGTAAGTGATTAATTTGAAGAATATATTCATCAAGGCCAAAATTTTAGTTTAAAAGAAAAATAACAGAAACTATATATAACAAGAATTAAGTTTGGTTGGAAAACTTTTTGGCTTAATACAATAACGTTCTAAAGAGCAACATATCTATCGGCTTGAAATAATAAATATTAATGAATGCATTCTATCGATAATGATGTATGGAACAGAAACCTGGACCCTTGCTACCAAATAAAATGGAAAATCACAGCAGCTTATATAAATATAGAAAGAAGCATGCTATTACGTACACTTTGATAGGAAAACTAATAAATGGGTTAGATAACATCCTGGAGTCCAGGGCATATTTGAGATGGTCAATGGTAGCAAATGGCAGTAGGCTGGTCACATTAGCAGTGAGTGGACAATGGACGGGTGAGCATTAGCAGTGGAGTGGACAATGGACGGGTGAGCATTAGCAGTGGAGTGGACAATGGACGGGTGAGCATTAGCAGTAGAGTGGACAATGGATGGGTGAGCATTAGCCGTGGAGTGGACAATGGACGGGTGAGCATTAGCAGTGGAGTGGACAATGGACGGTGAGCATTAGCAGTGGAGTGGACAATGGACGGGTGAGCATTAGCAGTGGAATGGACAATGGACGGGTGAGCATTAGCAGTGGAGTGGACAATGGACGGGTGAGCATTAGCAGTGGAGTGGACAATGGATAGGTGAGCATTAGCAGTGGAGTTGACAATGGACGGGTAAGCATTAGCAGTGGAGTGGACAATGGACAGGTGAGCATTAGCAGTGGAATGGACAATGGACGGGTGAGCATCAGTGGAGTGGACAATGGACAGGTGAGCATAAGCAGTGAAGTGGACAATGGACGGGTGAGCATAAGCAGTGGAGTGGATCATGGACGGGTGAGCTTTAGCAGTGGAGTGGACAAAGGATGGGTGAGCATTATCAGTGGAGTGGACAATGGATGGGTGAGCATCAGTGGAGTGGACAATGGACGGGTGAGCATAAGCAGTGAAGTGGACAATGGACGGGTGAGCATTAGCAGTGGAGTGGACAATGGACGGGTGAGCATAAGCAGTGGAGTGGACAATGGACGGGTGAGCATTAGCAGTGGAGTGGATAATGGACGGGTGAGCATTAGCAGTGGAGTGGACAATGGATGGGTGAGCATTAGCAGTGGAGTGGACAATGGACGGGTGAGCATTAGCAGTGGAGTGGACAATGGACGGGTGAGCATTAGCAGTGGAGTGGACAATGGACGGGTGAGTATTAGCAGTGGAGTGGACAATGGACGGGTGAGCATTAGCAGTGGAGTGGACAATGGACGGGTGAGCATAAGCAGTGGAGTGGACAATGGACGGGTGAGCATTAGCAGTGGAGTGGATAATGGACGGGTGAGCATTAGCAGTGGAGTGGACAATGGATGGGTGAGCATTATCAGTGGAGTGGACAATGGATGGGTGAGCATCAGTGGAGTGGACAATGGACGGGTGAGCATAAGCAGTGAAGTGGACAATGGACGGGTGAGCATTAGCAGTGGAGTGGACAATGGACGGGTGAGCATAAGCAGTGGAGTGGACAATGGACGGGTGAGCATTAGCAGTGGAGTGGATAATGGACGGGTGAGCATTAGCAGTGGAGTGGACAATGGATGGGTGAGCATTAGCAGTGGAGTGGACAATGGACGGGTGAGCATTAGCAGTGGAGTGGACAATGGACGGGTGAGCATTAGCAGTGGAGTGGACAATGGACGGGTGAGTATTAGCAGTGGAGTGGACAATGGACGGGTGAGCATTAGCAGTGGAGTGGACAATGGACGGGTGAGCATAAGCAGTGGAGTGGACAATGGACGGGTGAGCATTAGCAGTGGAGTGGATAATGGACGGGTGAGCATTAGCAGTGGAGTGGACAATGGATGGGTGAGCATTAGCAGTGGAGTGGACAATGGACGGGTGAGCATTAGCAGTGGAGTGGACAATGGACGGGTGAGCATTAGCAGTGGAGTGGACAATGGACGGGTGAGCAGTGGACTGAAAACAGCTGATGATGATTAATCTATGTTCTCGGGATGTCATAATGATGTCCAAGTAAAAGTCCATGCATGGTTGATTGTTACACTACAGTGCTTTAAAATGTTTGGGCCATATTGTTTCTGTCGTTCACCCATAATCACATGTGAACCACCTTGTATTGATATAATTTGTCATTTTGTCATCCCGTTTTCCATTCCATTTCTACCTGTTTGTCCATTCAACCCTTTGTTAATGTGTAATACCTTCACTTCATGTTGCGTGGCTTTCCATCGGTGTGAAACATTTGTTATTTATTTACATCTGCATGTATGGTTATAAACGACTGTTTCCGTGCGTGGATGTGTGTTCGCAGTTCCTCCCTCGGTGTCTGTACCACCGAACCGAGCTCGACTCCGGATACGAGAAGGTAAAGATGCCGAACTGCAATGCGAGGTGCATGGCAAACCTAAGCCCGTGCTGCGATGGTGCCGCATCGATAAAGACTGCACAGATCCTGTCGAAACGTATGATGGGATCCTTCACCTCCGCAATGTGTCTCGAACAGCGTCTGGTGTCTATCGCTGTCAGACAAGCCCTTACAACGGATTCAATGTCCCTCCACGCGAAGCCCAAGTGGAATTAGAGGTCTTGTGTAAGTTGTATAAACTCACTTGCATTTGTATCACCAATATCAAAGAGATTGTTTGTAAAGTTAGTTTTGAAAATGAGAATGATAGGATCATGGCATCATTTGGACCTTGACATTTTCCAAACATACACTAAAAAATTTTTTTTCCTCTTTTTCACCTTTCCCTTCCGTTCCTCCTATGCAATTCCTTTGCCCTCAAGACCCACCCCCCGTCTTTCCACAAACATTGGAGTTGCGGCAGGCACTTGGTCGGTCAGTGTCGCTGCGCTGTAATGTGGAACGTGGAAAAGGCTGGCGCCCATTACGCTACGAGTGGCGACTAGACGGCTCGCTTCTAAGCTCTGCACGTTACGATGCTGCCGACCCAAGTCTCTATGATATTGAGAAATTGTCGAACCGAGACTATGGAGTTTACAACTGCTCTGTGTCAAATGAAGCTGGGACAAGCAGCTGCATCTTCTCTGTAAATGGTACGTGCTCGATCAATTGAAAACTGAAGTGCTGCTCAGTCCCTTCCTTTCTTTCCCTTTTCTTTTTCTCCCCCTTTCCCTCCTCTCTCCCCTCCTCACTTCCACCCCCTCCTCCCTTCTGCCCCCTTCCTCATTTCCCTCCCTCTCCTCCCCCTTCTCCCTTCCCCTCCCCCTCTCCCCTTCCCCTCCCCCTCTCCTCACCCCTTCCCCTTTCCTTCCTCTCCCTTCCTTCTCCCTTCCCCTCCCCCTTCCCTCTCTTTCCCCCCCCCTCCCCCTCCCCTTCCCTTCCTCACCTCCTCTCTCCTCTCCTCCCCCCCCCCTCATTCATATTCCCGTCAGGGAGCCTTCCATGAGTTGACGAGTGTCAGATCATTGAGTACCAAATACATTAATTGGATAATAATCCATTGACAGAAGAAAAAGTCGATTATAAAAGGAAGCATTTTGTCATAAATCAAGAGAAAAGCTAGTTGGAATCCTGAGGTTTCCATCAAATAGTTGTCTTCCAATTCCTTCTTTGAGGAACGAGTAAGTTGGCCTGAATGCACACAATTTCAACTGAGGATAGATTGGAGAATCTGTCACCTTAAGCATAAGTACATTTAAGTAAGGGTCTCTATGATATATGAGTGAATGAATGATCGTTCTAAGGCCATTTTCCGTTTTAAGGCCGGCCATTTTTCGGTTGCCTTGAGGATTCCATGACCTCATGGTTCCCTTTTTGAGGCAATGTTTTTACGGCCGGATGCCCTTCCTGGCGCCAACGTTTAGTCGCCTCTTACGATGCGCAGGGATACGGTGTACCTATTCTAAGCTGGGGTACACACCAGGATCATTCATCCCAGCAAGCTGGTACTCAATTTGCCGACCTCGGAAAGATGACAGGCTGAGTCAACCACCCTGGTGTTAATTCAGCGATCGACCGGGATTCGAACTGAGGATCCGAGGATCCCAAGCCAGCACCCTAACCGCTAAGCCAACACCAGGCTGGAGAGTAGAGAGGTCTCAATGATGTATGTTGGCTTATAAATGAACTAATGGAGAAACTTAGTTGAATTTTTAAAGATTTGTCAAATTACGTTTAACCAATACCAGTCAATAACTTTTTAAATGTCAGACCACAAAGCTAGTGATAACCCCTTATACAGTGCCTTCAGAAGGTATTCACACCCCTTGACTATTTTCACATTTTGTTGTGTTACAGCCTGAAATTAAATTGGATTAAATAAATATTTTTTGTCACTGATGTACACATAATATCCCATAAATGTCAAAGTGGAATTTTGTTTCAGAAACTTTTACGAAATAATTAAAAATGAATAACAGAAATATCTAATTTCCATAAGTATTAAAGCCCCTGAGTCAATACTTCATAGAAGTGCCTTTGGCAGTGATTACAACTTCGAGTCTTCTTGGGGATGTCTGTATCAGCTTTGCACATCTGGATTTGGGGAGTTTCTCCCATTCTTCCTTGCAGATTTGCTCAACCTCTGTCAACTTGGATGGGGAGCGTCGGTAAACAGCAATCTTCAATTACTTTCCACAGATTCTCAATTTGATCAAGTCTGGGCTTTGGCTGGGCCACTCGAAAACTTTCACGTTCTTGTTCTGTGTAGTTATTCTTGAAGTTATTCCAGTGTAGCTCTGGCTCTATGCTTGGGGTCATGGTCCTATTGGAACGTACATTTTCAGCGCAGTCCAAGATATGTTTAAATCTCTACAAGGATTTGCCTGTTTTTGGCTCCATTCATTGTACCTTCTATCCATACAAGTCTCCCAGTCCCTGCTGCTGAAAAGCATCCCCATAGCTTGATGCTGCCACCACCATGCTTCACAGTAGGGATGGTGGTATATGGGTGATGAGCTGTGCTCAGTTTCTGCCAGACATAGCGCTTTGCATTCAGGCCAGAGTTCAATTTTCGTCTCATCAGACCACAGAATCTTTTGTCTCGTACTGCCAGATTCTTTCACGTGCCTTTTTGCAAACTCCAGCTGTGCTGTTATATGCCTTTTTCTCAGGAGTGGCTTCCATCAGGCTACTTTCCCATAAAGCCTAGAGTTGTGAAGTGCTGCAGAGACTGTTGTCCTTCAGGCAGGTTCTCCCATCAGCCAAGGAACTCTGTAGTTCTGTCATAGTAGTGTTTAGGTTTTTGATCACCTCCCTAACCAAGGTCCTTCTTGCCCAGTTGGTGGGTTTGGTCGGACGGCCAACTCTAGGAAGAGTCTGGATAATTCCATATTCTTTCCATTTCCTAATGATGGAGCTCACTGTGCTCTTGGGAACTTTCAACACTCTTGAAATTATTTTAATCCCTTCCACAGATCTATTCCTTCTCACAATTCTATCTCGGGTTTCTATAGACAGTTCCTTGGACTTCATGGTAGAATTTCTGCTCCAACATGCACTATCAACTGTGGGACCTCATATAGAAAGGTGTGTTTCTTTCTAAATCATGCCCAATTAATTGAGTTGGTCACAGGTTGACCCCAATCAAGTTGTGGAGACATCTCGAGGATTAGCAAAGGAAATTGGAAGCACCTGAGCTCAATTTGGAGTGTCATAGCAAAGGGGTTGAATACTTATTGTTTCAAGGCATTTCAGCTTTTCATTTTTAATTAATTTGTAGAAATTAAAAATTAAAAATAAAAACGCTTTGATATGATGGGGGTATTATGCGTAGATCAATGATAAAAAAATCTCCATTTAATCAATTTTAATTCAGGCTGTAACAACAAAATGTGAAAAAGTCAAGGGTTGTGAATACTTTCTGAAAGTACTGCATGTATGCAAAAGCTGACATAACTCTCCCTTTTGAGTAGGGTATTCTCCAAATTCTGGCCTTTCATATGCATAAGCATTATTTCTTCGATGGCTGTAATCCTTAGATCACCAAAAATTGGTTGTAGTGGATAAATTCCGTATTCAAAACTGAAGGCACCACCAACTCGTATCGCCATCCACCAAGGAAGATACTTACTAGTTACTAACTACTAACTAAGTTACTAGTTATGATACTAACTAGTTCGGGGTGTCCTGTGTGCCATGTATGTAAAAGTGGTCAGCCCAGAGACTCGGCTTCATCGTGGGAGATTCTAATGATCTTGAAGGCCATGGTTTCTACAACGGAAAGCTGATCTTTGAGGTCCACACAGGGAAAGGGGAGGTGGCAGATCAGGGACAGGGGAGGTGACCCTGTTGGCAGGATGCAGGCATGTAGAGAGGCGGGTACGGGACCTTAGAGAGGGGTGGGGCAAGGGGGAAGCCCTTAAGTAAGGGTGGGTGGGGGAGGGAAGATCAGGGATGGGTGGGACAGTGGGGAAGCCTTGAGGGAGCCAGGATGGAAGCTGTGATTGTGCGGGGCTTGAAGACGTTGGGAAGGGGTGGGCAGGGAAGGGGGGAGGGGATAGCGTGAAGGTGGTGTGGTGAGGGAGAAGCATAACGATGGGACATGAGCTTGAGGGATGCTAATGAGGGGGACATAAAGAAGGGGTTGGTTTTGGAGAATATAGGCATGTAGGAGGTTGATGAGTGGAAGGGTACTGTCATGGAGGGGTTTCACATCATTAATGGATGTGAAGGGGAATTGATGGTTGTGTGCAGACCTCCTCTGCAAACTGCACATCTCATGATTCCCAATTTATATACAGTATATGGAGACAGACATCATGGGATGGGTGCAATGAATGTGTTTTGGTTAAGGGATTGAGGAAAGTAGTGCTCTAGATACGAGGGAGGAGTGATCGACCGATCGAGCGTTTGTGAGTAGGATCGGTTTGTGATCTGTTGTTAAAAGCATTTTAAAATGTTCTTAAATAAAAAAATAACAGCTGTTCACCATCATCTCAACTCATCCACCATCCAAAACCATGATCTTTTCCACATCCGTTAAACCACCCCACACCCTTCCCAAAATTTTGCTTGTGTATCCATCTTGTGTATCCCTTGCGTTCTCCCTTACCCCTCATCGTTACCTGCATCCCTTGTTTGACTGTCTCCCTATAACTTTTTCCTCTGCCCTGCTGTTGGTGTTTCCCCTTTCTCCTGCTGTTCCCTTTGCTATGTTGTGTCCTGATCTGTTATGTGTCCCAGCTCTTCCATGAGCCTTGGCCATGTATTAAAAAAAAAGAACCTTTCAAAGTAAAAATCAAATTAAAGATGAATTTTAAGGAGGCCTTGTACGAGCCAACGTCCAGCTAACATTCCTCTCAATTGAATTAATTTGCTTCTCACTTTAAAAGCTTCTAACACCATTTTAAAATGCTTTTTGGGAGGTATTGAGAAAGAAGAGATAAAGAATGAATGAAGGAAGTCAATAACTGGCAGAATGAGTTAATGATTTTTTTGCAGTGGAATTTTTTTTTTTAGACGAGGAGGGGGACTAACATAAAGTTAAGGAGCGTGAAAGGACAACCCTTGGGATAAAGGAATCAGGAGGTACGCGACATCATAGCAGAGGCCTAATTTGCACGCTCACAAACTCTGGCCATAGCGAGTTTGTCATAAAATCACAGGGCCGCACATTTGACAATACACCACAACAAGGTACAACTAAACACAGGAAAATGGACGAAAACACAACCAGCATCACAGGAAAGAAATGATACACACACAGACATGACCGATTTGGTCTGGAAAACTTAGCTTTGATGAACTGGAAGGAGGTACTGCACCAGCCAACGTCCAACACACTCAGACCCAGAACCAGAATGGTTACCAGAGGTTGATGGAAAGATTGAGGACATTGAATGGTGATACTTATTCTATTGACACATTTAATTAATTACATTAATTTGTATTGTTGATTGAACCATTTGAGATGTCCATAGGTAGATATGCTTTACGATTAGTGTGTTCATGGCCCTGCGTGCAGGTCGAGCGTATGCTCCCGAGTTCTTCTACGACACAGTGAATCCTGTACGCTCCATAAAGCCCAATGTCTACTCTTTCCTACTCCAATGGACTCAAAAGGAGCCCGAAGCTGTAGACCGAGTCACAAGTTATCGTCTGCAGTACAAGCAAATTCGGGTGAATCAATATTTCACTGACGTTCACAGCCATTTGTTTATCACCATCATCATCAGTGATCGCCATCAACATTCAAAGCATTTTAATTGCTTTATTTTTTTCCATTTGTTGTTTTTGTTTTCAAATTTTCTTGGATTATTCCGATATTCCAATTGTTCAATAGGGTGTTTGAAAATGGAATTGAATACCGAGTTTAATTCAGAGGGACGGAGTTCTCACTACATTCCGGAGGGCCTTCAGTTTCCTATGGCAGAACATGATGAGTCTTTATTTTTTTTATTTTTCATATTTGGTATTGGGATTTTGTGTAAGGTCTGGTGTATTCGATATTACTTGAGGTTCCAGAAGCGCATGTTCATAGCTGGCTCGTTTAGAGACAGGTTGAGCAATACATTTCTACCCAGCTCACGAAGCAAAACGCATGGTTAAATAATTGCCTCACTTTGTCTGTCTGTCTGTCTACAGATGTCAGTTTATGATCAGGAACTACTTCGTTTCAATTGAACTTTATATTCTGAACACTAGAACCTGTGGTTTAGCAGTACTTTGGTTCTGAATTTGGCAAATTGTATGGAATGTCGTTCTGAGCATGCACAGTGGAGTAAGGTAATTATTGTACTCTATCTGCCTGTCTGGCAGTCAAACAAAATTGAAAATCATTCCAAGCAGGAAACGTTGTTTTTAAGGATGTCATAAAGGACACAAACAACAGGCACGAAGAACTCGTGTAACGTGCTAAATAAGGTTGTGTGAAAGACGGTTCATCAACGGCGGTAAACTTCCAAAAAAGGCTTTTTTTTCTACAACCTTTGAAATCTTTATTTTATTTCAATTGAATTATATACTTGAACACTAGAACACAAATCACCTTCTTGGGACTTCCAGTAGGTACTGAATGAAAAGGTTAGGAATGGTCATTTTGTAGGATTGTAAAATTTCCCTCTACTTTCTGCTTTTATAAATTATTATCCACAACTTAGAATTATTCTCCATAACACAATATTTTCAATCAACATGTTACCTAACGAGAGAGTTCATCGAACGTCTTACTCAGTGAAGTCTTGAGGAAAAAAGGATATGGGCGTGTTCTGCGAGCAGCAGATTTGATATGTCGAGATAATGTAAAATTCTGTAATATTTTGCCCAAGTACTACGAAACATTAAGGCTCTGAAAGTGTCAAAATGGCAATTTGTGTTCTAAATTGTTCAAGTATATAAATCATTTAAAATAGAATAAATATTTTAAAGGTCCTAGAAAAATTTTTTCGGGAGTTTAACGCTGATGATGCAGCGTCTTTTACACCACTTTATTTAACATGTAACATTAATTCCTCATGCCTGTTGTTTGTGTCCTTTATGACGTCCTTAAAAGCTGTGACGTTCCTGTTGTGAATGATTTTCAATTTTGTTTGACTGCCAGACAGGTAGACAGAGCAAAAAAATTATCTCTCTGCATATGTGCAGTTGGGACGAATTAAGAGACAAAGTAGGCCAACTGCTAAACTACAGGTTTGTTTTCTGATTCATGGGCTGATTCATGTTCAAAATATAACATTTAATTGAAATTAAGTTATCCCTCAGTCATAAACTGACGTTTGCAGGCAGAAGGACAGACAGACAGAGATGTGAAGCAATTGCGTAACTACGCTTTTCTGCTTCGCACACGTGGGGGTAATTAAGCCCTCTTTATTACTGGCATATCGTACTTCACCTTGCATGCTCAAGGCTATTTTTTTTGTTTTGTTCTTTTTTCACAGTGAATTAAGGCCGATGTGGGATTTATAGAATATATCACCTGCAGAAGTACATAATGCAACATCAGCGTACTTTCATTAGATTTTTTTTTTTTCTCTACAACATTGAGGCTCATTACTGGAACATAAGTAGACAACAGATGTCAAAACAGTAAATGGTGTTTTTATCATGAGATTTTATTCTTCATGAGTCATTAGTTCAGATTGAAATAATAAAGAAGCAAGCATATTTTAAACAAAAAGGTAAGGTAGAGATGCTTGAAGGATGACTGACAGCATTTTGGTTTCAATCCTATCACAATATCTTCAATCAATGCCTCCACTCTGTGTTTGCTTCAAAATATTGTGTCCCAAACCCATCTCTCTCTGTACCCACCTTACCCAGTCGAACCCAGCTGCTCCTGGACTCTGTCCCTCTCGCCTGACAAGGTGGATAAGTCTTGGTCAAACCTCGACTCTGATTCTGCAACTGGACCAGAGGGCATCAGCCCACGGGTCCTAAAATCCTGCTCTGCCACTCTATCTCACCCTCTCTCTGTTTTCTTCACCCTCTCTTTTGCTCAACATCATCTACCATCTGCTTGGAAATCAGCCAACATTACAGCTTTACACAAAAAGGTGCAAAAACAGATCCTTGCAACTACAGACCAATCAGCCTCCTCCCAAAAATCAGCTAGGTCATGGAATCCATCATCGCTTCTGACATCAAATCCTTCCTCTTCTCCAATGGCTTGATCTCGGATCATCAATTTTGATTCAGACCAGGTGATTCTACTCTGGAAATGCTGCTTCTGCTGTCTTTAACAATGGATGGAGGTCCTTAATGCCAAACAGGAAATCAGAGCTGTCTCCCTTGACATATCTCGTGCCTTCGATACGGTCTGGCACCCCGCCCTGCTCACCAAACTCTCCTCCTATGGTATCCATGGAAACCTCCACGCATGGCTTGCGGACATCCTCACCGGTCGCAGTCAACGTGTGGCACTGAATGGAATTCTCTCTTCTCCCATCCCTGTTCAGGCTGGAGTTCCTCAAAGCAGTGTTCTGGGCCCTGTGCTTTTTCTGGTCTTCATTGATGATCTCTCCGACTCTCTGGAAAATCCTCTCTATCTCTTTGCTGACCACTCCACTCACTGCCGCTCCATATCCCACCCCTCAGATTGGCAGGCTGCAGCCTCTTCACTGTCTGCAGACCTGGACAATATCACAAACTGGTCAAACAAGTGGAACATGTCTTTCAATCCTGACAAATCTCACACTCTCACTTTGTCTCTCCGAAAAGCCTGTCTGGACAACCCTCCCATCTACTTTATGAACAATCCTCTTGAAGAAGTTCTGTCACTCAAGCTTTTGGGTCTCTCTATCTGCCAGGATCTTTCCTGGGAAAACCACATTTGCAAGCTGGCCTCCAAAGCCATTCGCCGACTGGGCATCCTCCGTCATGCGAAGTCCTTTCTGGGCACTTCTGAACTCCTCACCACATACAAAGCTTTCATCCGCAGCTCAATGGAATACTGTTCCCCCCTCTGGGCCGGTGCTTCTGCCTCACACCTGGCTCGGCTTCATGATGTTGAAACCAAAGCTTTCAGAATCATTGGAATCTCCCGCGATGAAGATAACTCCGAGGGCCTTTCACTCATTCACGGCAGGCAGGTTGGTGGTCTTTCTGTCTTCTACCGACTCCTCTCCGGCCTTGCTTCCCCAGCTCTCTCTGTGCTCTGTCCCACAAATATTCCTACAGGTCGCCAAGATCTGCCTGCAACCCTCTTATCGTTAAACTGCCAAAATCAAGACTCTCTGCTCACCTTCACTCTTTCATTCCCCTTTTCTCCCGCCTCTGGAACAAACTCCCTCACTCTCTTCAATCCCACTCCTCTCTCCTTTTTGTGTTTAATGTTAGCTCTTACACGAGCCTCGATCTTGTATACAAAAAAAGAAGCTCCTGGTCAAATAGAAACACCCATTTTGTGGATCCAGAATGTGTGGTTGTGTGCAATAAACGTTTTCTGTTTATGAACCACTTGACCATCATCAGTCGGAGGTGAATTTCCCCAAAGCCATCCCATGAGGGATTATATCCAATAGTACCTCTTTACTGGAATGATGACTGTGAACCTGGGTGCCACACCAGCACTGCCAAACAATGGTCCAAAGAATGCTTATAAAGCCAATGTTGCCTGATTTATTCCGTGGCTATCAGTATGGCACAGCTGACACTGCTTTTAAAAATGGGTTGTTCTGTATCTTACAGAGACTGCAACCCAAGCCGGAGGTTCCATTTTGGATTTCATATCCTATTTACCGGCTGCAATCCGAAATGCTCGTTAACTGGGAAATGGATTCCTATACACCATGGGATCTTTAACATGCAGAAACCAATCTTTGAAGATTGGAAATCCAGTTTAACATCCATCCGAAGCATGGCACACCTTTTGAGGCAACGCTCTGTGAAGTATCATTCCAATGACAGTTTATAGTCGTACCCAGACTAGGCAGATCAAAGGGAAGCGGCAAGGGTCACAAACCTGGACGGGTCAGATGCCATCATCACATAAACTCTTTATAGTTGTATACACCCTCAAAATGAATACATAAACCCTTTTATATTTTTCTTCCGAGATTACAAAAGTTGACGATTATTGAAAATGTAGTTGAAAAACAAGACAATGATGGCAAAAATGGTGCATTTTGTTGTTGCAGTTTGTTACGGTGGTTATTTACATGATTGTAGATATGCAAGAGCTCCCGTAATCATTCAGCAATGCTTCTTTGTGTGAATCTGATGATTCTGCTTGATATTCTGTTTCGCTACATGAAAGAAAAACAATTTCCTTTTCACTGTCCCCGAAGACTTCCTAAATGTTCGAAAGGTCACTCACAAGCTTGAAAGGTCACACATGAACCTCCACCGGCAAGCAATGCATGGCCGCCTGGGTAGATATCTCTCGAAAATTCACTAGAATTGTATTTCTTACTTAAGGCCCGGTGCAATTTTTCATAAAAGGGAAGGGGAAAGATTGTACAATTGTCTCTTCAAGTAAGTCCTAGTTTTTGATTTTCAGCTGAGTTTTCCTCTGAGTCCAAAAAAACACCAAAAAGGATGTTAGATGACATACCTGAAAAGATGAGCAAGGCTGAATGAACAAGTAAGTAAAGTTGTTTTGTGGATAGGAGAAAAATGTCTCTAAGAGATGTTTCTAAATGATCAATTTGCATCAATGCTCGCAAAAAAGAAAGTGTCTCTCCCTTTGTCTGCCTGGTTTCCAATGTCCTGCTTCACACATTGTTACCAAACCTGTAGGCACAATTAACAGTCTGACACAATTCTGCTCACGGCATCTAAATTTACTTCTGGCTCCTTTTATTCCATTCGGCCCAGTCAATGGTAGACTTTTTTTAAAGCGTTCGCCATGCCGGATGATGGCCTGGCATTCTAGTGGTCGGTGCTGCAAACCCATCCATCACTGGATTGTTGTTGAGGTCTCCACTTATTACCCCATGTGCATGCAGCGATAACTGTTGTTAAGCAGTTGTTCACCTTGTCTGTTTGTCTGTCTGTCCACAAATATCAGTTTATGATCGAGGAACAACTTCATTTCAATTGAATGTTATATTTTTGAACACGAATCGAAACATGAATCGGAAAAAACACTGTAGTTTAACAGTAGTTGCTTCTGCCACCGAAGGTGAATGGAGGTTATGTTTTCACCTCTGTCTGTCTGTCTGTGAAAAAGGATATCTCAAGAAGTTGTGGAAGGATAAAATTTTGTGGAGAGGTTGGGTGTGAGACGAGGACTAAATAATTAGATTTTGGTGGAGATCTGGATATTAGAATTTCTTAAGAGATCGGACCAAAAACGATATATAGCACGATATCTCAAAACGTTATGAACAGATTCGGACAAAACTTGGTGGACAGGTTAGGAGTGTGACAAGGAATAATTTATTCCATTTTGGTGAAGATTTGAATCCAAATCTGGATCCGAGAATTTTTAAAGTGATTTTCCACCATTGAGTATGGGGCCAAAAACGATACATAACACAATATCTCAAAACGCGATGGATTTATTCGGATGAAACTTGGTGGACAGGTTGGGTGTGTTACAATGACAAATTGGATTCATTCAGATCCGGCCTACTAGTGGGATAAGAAAAACTTAAACTGCTCAGACTGGCCGAGAAATGCACTCTTCAGAGTGCCATTCTACAGACTTGGCATTTAATATGGAATTTTTTTTTTCTTGACTTGGGTTTACTTTCTGAACTCAGTATATCAATCTGGTGAGTTTCTTTTACCCTTCGGTGATGTCCTTGTTGAAAGAACCATGTCATTGATTGTCTTTCGCAGCAAGAAGTCAATAACAGCCAGTCCAAAGCCAGTCACCGACTGGGCATCCTCCGTCGTGCGAAGTCCTTCCTCGGCACACCTGAGCTCCTCACCACATACAAGGCTTTCATCCGCAGCTCAATGGAATACTGTTCTCCCCTATGGGCCGGTGCTCCTGCCTCACACCTAGCTCGGCTTCACGCTGTTGAAACCAAAGCTTTCAGAATTATTGGAATCTCCCGCGATGAAGCTATCTCTGAGGGCCTTTCACTCACTCACCGCAGGCAGGTAGGTGGTCTTTCTGTCTTCTACCGACTCCTCTCCGGCCTTGCACCCCCAGCTCTCTCTGTGCTCTGTCCCCCAAATATTCCTACAGGTCGCACAAGATCTGCCAGCAACCCTCTGATGGTTAAACTGCCGAAATCTCGGCTCTCTGCTCACCTTCACTCTTTCATTCCTCTTTTCTCCCGCCTCTGGAACAAACTCCCTCACTCCCTTCAATCCCACTCCTCCCTCCAGGTCTTTAAAACAGCTGTTCACCACCATCTCTTATCTTCCCCCATCCAAAACCTTGATCTTTTCTACCCCCGCTAATTCACCCCAGATCCACCTTGTTTGAAATTCCAACTTCTTTCCTGGAAGTCCTGGCAGTGTCCATATGTTTTATACCTCTCCCACCGCCCCCTTCCCATGCCCCCCCCCCCCCCCAAAGCCCTCGCCCTCTCTCAGATCTCTCGATGTCTCCATGTCTCTCGGTCCCTGCTCTCAAATGTTGTGTTTGTGTCCTTCCCCCTCTCTCCCCATCTTGTCTACCGCTCCCGATGTTATATGTTTTATGTGTCGGTTTGTCTTTCTGTGTGATTAATGTTCGCTCTTTCACGAGCCTCGATCTTGTATTAAAAAAAAAAACAAAAAAAAAAAAAACAGGATTATATCAGAGGTGGCATGACAAAATGTAAGGACAGGTACATTTGACGATTGGCTTCACAATCAGGTATATAAGGGTTGTTGCATTCTGTATTAGTGGAAAACAACTGCTGCACGTCTACAAAAGTTATTGCCGCTTCCTCTGGAGATGGTCCGTCAACTTGACAATGCTGTTTGTCATGGAGTGGTGGCTTTACGAAATTCTGGCATGAAACAGCGTGCTATTGCTCGGCAGTATGGCATCACTCAAGGTCAAGTGTCAAAGTTCCTGAAACGAAATGCTCAGAGGGGTGTCCCTACTCCAATACCGAGGCCAGGATGTCCACGCAGAACCACAAGGAGAGATGATCGCCAGCTGCACCGGTTAGTCTGCAATGGCCGTACCAAGTCAGATAATCGGCTTAGGGCTGAGTGGCAGCAACTGACAAATGTGCCTGTATCCAGAAGGCTAGTCAACCAACGACTGGTTCAAGCAGGCTATCGTGCCAGGCGTCCCCTGAGAAAGCCATGCCTGACCAGACAATACAGCCAGCGCCGAATGCAGTGGGCCAGAGAGCACCGTCAATGGCAGCCAGGACACTGGAATCACGTAACCTTCAGTGACGAGGCTAGATTTCTGGTCTATCGTCAAGATGGCCACGTCCGAGTGCACAGACAAGTGCATGAAGCCCACAACGAAGATTGTATAGTGCCAAGAGTCCAAGCTGGAGGTGGTGGAGTGACCGTTTGGGCTACTTTTCATGCAGGGGGCAAAACTGACCTGGTTGTTCTGAATGGAAACCTGAACCAGTTCAAGTACAGGGTCATTCTGGAAGAAACATTTCTTCCATTTGCTCGTGCAGCCTTTCGAGGAAACTTTGTCTTCCAAGATGACAATGCACGGCCTCATCTTGCTCGCATGATCCAACACTTTCTTGCTGACCGTGGTGTGGAGCATATGGAGTGGCCTGCCATGTCCCCGGATATGAATCCGATAGAGAACTTGTGGGCAGAATTAACGCGTCAAATCGACAACTTGGACCAGCAGCTTACCTCTGTGCGTGAATTGCAGCAGACTATTGTCACTGCATGGCAAGCGATTCCTGTCCAAACCTTGGCAAATCTCGTGAACTGCATGCCTCGACGTGTGCGCGCTCTCCTGAATGCTCGTGGGGGTTACACGAAGTACTGAACTGTAATTTTAATGTCCGTAATCCCAGTCATAATTTAGCTTTTGTTTTAGTTGAATTTTTTTTTGGCTAATGTGCAAAATAAAGAGATACTTCTGGAAAACGTACAGAAGTTTAACACAGTACTGTCCGTGAATTGAGTTCGATATCAGTTTACATCACTTTCAAGGATCAATTTATTTGCTTCGAAATGTCAAATGTGGTTTTTGTTTCTTTTAAAGGTCACATTAACAAAATCTCGAATAATTTCAACATAATTCCAATGAACTTTTGGTTCTAAGTCATCTTGAAAAGCAAGTTCACCCCCACAAAAAAAATATTCCATATTAAATGCCAAGTCTGTAGATCCACTCTGAATTTGGCCTGAGCTAAAAGTGAGAGGAGTGAGCTAAAAAGAAATTATTTGTCTACGTGCCTGGAAGTCAAACAACATTGAAAATCATTCCAAACAGGAAACGTAATGTTTTTAAGGACGTCATAAAGGACACAAACAATAGGCACGAATAACTAACGTAACGTGTTAAATAAGGGGGTGTAAAAAACGCTGCATCAACGGTGGTAAATTTCCAAAGAATAAAAATTCTACAACTTTAAAAATCTTAATTTTTTTAAATTGAATTATATACAGAACCTGAATACTGTAGAGCACAAATCGCCTTATTTTGACTTTCACAAACCTTTCGTTCAGCAGTACTTGGACAAAGTATTACGGCATTTTACATCATCTCGACCAATCAAATTTGCTGCTCACAGAGCCCACCCACATCCTTTTTTTTCTCAAGACTGCGTGGGGAAAGGTGTTCTAAGAACTCTCTAGTTCTGTTTGTCACTGGATTGTTGTTCTCTGGCTCACCCATCTTATAAAACCCCATACCATCACATTATCCATCCTTGACGTGTATATTCACTCACCAGTTATCTATCTATAATTCCAGTAATCTCTGTCTGTCTGTCTGTACGTTTGTTTGTTTGTCTGTGACCGCTGTTTCTCGACAACCACGGGTCCGATATACTTTTAACTTGCCAGGTATATTGCTGGGGACCCGAGGATGTGCCTTTTCAAGGTTTCATATTAATCGGACAATTACTTACCGAGCTATGTCCAAAAAACGATTCAACCAATCAGAGAGCAGCGAACGATCGCGTGTGCCGAACGTGGCGGACACACTCTGCCTCGGATGGCACATTTGAGAGCGTATTCATTTATTTCACGTTTGCAAACTATGTTGGCGTTAAACTATGTTTTACAACTAATAAAAACGAATTTGCGATTCATTCGCTTTCCTGCGCGTTTGTGCACGCGATGGCGATTTCTTTACCAAACTCCGGAAGCCGTTCGCTTTGGACCAAACCATTGCATGTAAATAGAGGGGGGGGATTGTCACCGTACTCGCAAGCCGTTCGCTTTGGACCAAACCATTTCATGTAAATAGAGGGGGGGGGATATAATTTTAGATATAGATATAGTACGGGCATGCCCTAGTATCAAATAACAGAGACAGTAGTTGTATTTAGAGCAGAAAGTTAATGAAAGGATATTGTTAACTGCCCCTAAAAAGGCTTTTCCATCGACTCATTTTTACAACTCATCTTATTCTTGGCTCTTGAATCAGTCTCGTTTGTCTGAGATGTAGGTTTTTATGCATTCTATTTCGGCACTTTATTACTTACTTTTCTTTTGCCTTGCTTATGACTGATGGAATCATCTCTTGTGAGAAAGTACAAAATTAAATAATGATCTTGATAGATTTAACACATTGAGAGGCAGTATTCTGCCACAAGGAATGCCTATAAATAATGTGTTTATAGGCCACAGTAGATGGATGTGACATCAAACTGAAAATTTGGGCTGTAGAATGTAGCCGGAAGGAAGGATGTCCTGCTCGGCAGAACCTTCAGTTGAATCTAACATTTCATGATGGTTGAAGCCAGGTTGAGGTGGCATTTATGTGAAGGAATGATAAAGCTTTGCGGAGCTGTAAGTCAGCACACGACTGAAAAAGTCTTTATTTAAAGCTGCCAGGAATGACATTCTTTCTGAAAGTCACGGTGTACAGTTAAAGATGATTTTTAACTTTGATTTTGCTCTTCCAGTAAATATTTAATAAGCGCTCATTAAGCAATCAAATTTAAAGGTCATTTGTCATATTTGTAGCAACAAATGCTGGATTTCCTTCACATGCAAGCGAATCGTTTTGGACAATTACCCTGCACAGTCAACTTGGTGCGAGCCAACTCTTCTGTTTTTGAAGGTTTTTTTTTATTTGATCGAATATGGCTGCCGGACCACGTAAGTGATGACATCATAAGTTTATATTCTGTGATATAATTGTTATGTAGATCATCCTCAAGAAATTTCAAACTGATCAGACTAGGCATCCCCGTCCCTGTCGAATTATGACGTCATAATTAAGAACCAATGACGTCATAATTAAGAACCAATGACGTCATCGTTAACGACACTTATTCCCCATGCAGTGTTTTTTTTACAATGAGCCACATTTTGATATTTTTTTTTCCATGGAACGGTTTTGGAGATGGAGGTGCAACGTTTTTTTGTTTTTTTTTCCAAGATGGCACATGTACCAAGATGGCACGCGTGACCTCCGACGTCATAATTATCACAAATTCTACAGATGGAGGCGATCCGACGGTGAAAATTTTGTGTTAATCGGAGCAGGAATTGCAGAGAGAAAAAATTCATACTCATCAGATCAAGCGTTGTACTTGGCGAAGTATGACGTCATAATTAAGTTACCGATGACATCATCATTAACTTATCTTATTCCCCATGGGGAGTACTTGACAACGCACCATGTTTCATTTTTTTTCCATGGAGCGGTTTTGGAGATATAGAGGTGCAATGTTTTTCGATATTTTCCAAGATGGCGCCTGCACCACGTGACATATGAAGTCATAATTATGACTTTTTAAAAATCTACAGGTGGAGGAGCTCCTATGGTAAAATTCCATGTCAATCGGACTAACGGTTGTTGAGGCTGGCAGGATAACCTAGCGTGAAGAGCTGTCTGGCCTACAACTGCCGAGTATGCACACTCCGAGCTATCTAGTCTGGGGTTGAATCTCGGCCTAGTTATAAACTGTCACCCTGGTGTCATAGATGTGTACACCATCCAATGGAAGGACGTTAAACCCACCGTTTCTCGATTGTTAGTGGACATTGAAGATCCCATTGTGTCTTTCACAAATAATTGGCTCGTAGTTGTTGGCGCCGTGAGCAAGTTTCAGATTCCTGCCCAAGCTGCCCTAACGGGTGGTCTGGTTTTATTTGGACACTCCTTTACAGCAGGTTATATTACCAGCTATCTCAGAGTGTGGTTGCTGTCTGAGCAAGATGACACTTTTGTTGTGCTATGGGCTATCACAAAGGAATCATTAGAAAGTTTTGCTATGTGGTATGGTATTTTGGACAAGGGAATTTTCAAGTTTGACTTGCTGCATAGCCAGAAATGCTGCACTCTTCACTTACCCAGGTAAAATATCGAAAGCGATCATTGTGTTCCATTGCTAACTTCACGACATATATGTCGTTGCTTTTCCGTAAAGTTCCTCCATTATATCAGCACAGTTGGTATCAGCAAATGGTATATTATTTAACACAAGTATGGCACTGTAAGTGATGTGCGGAAACTTTTGCCTCATTCCAAACTTATTCACGAGTCAGCAGAAGGTTGAACACTTTCCTCATTAGGACACTCCTCAGTTTATAACTATCTTGGCTCTGCCGACTCAGAGCGCCTTCAAAAAGATTTTTTTTCAAATGGATATGGAGACTTACTAAAGAGCTAGACGACAGTGGGTGAAAGGTTAGCATACTGAAAATGAAATGGCATGAAATAGAGAGGTAGTGAACTAGGTTAACGAGAGTTAAAAAGAGAAATTGTGCAGGTACAAGGAAATTTAACCTTGATAGACTGAATGGAAGGATGAAGTCAGACGAGCCATAGAGAGACAATTCCATGAGAAAGGTGATTTCACATGTCGAATGAGTGATGAAAGTGAATAGTGATGTTGTTTTTGTCTTGTGGATAATTATTTTTTGGTTCTGATGAGTTTATTTACTATATTTATGTTCTTATAGCTTTTACTGAACCAGCCAATCATACTAAATTACACAATTTGGTGTCTGTCTGTCTGTCTTTTTGTCTGTCTGATGATACTTTGACTGCGACACATTCCATCCTTACTTATCCAATCTCAGCCAAACTCGACAGGATGACTAAGGGTTACACAATGAAGGTTGTAGCGCATTAATTTGCCACCATACCCAAGGGGGTTTTCTCCCCCAAGCGGGTTTTCTCTGCCATTGCCGCCAATGGGGTTGCGTGTTGAGGTGTATATCAATGTTAAATTAGCTTTATTGTGGCGTTTTTCCAAAGATGCTTCCAATAACAAAACTAACGATAATAGCATAATCTTAATGTTATAACAAAACAATATTAATACTAATAATATCCCACATCCCCAAGGTGTTTTTCCTCCTTGAACAAATGTCATGCCAATGTTTATAAATAGCTTATCATGGCGTTTTCATGGGAGCAAAGGCCTCTACCAGAAGTAAAAATATTATAAACCACAAACGCGTATGATTAGCTTTTTGAACAGTCGCTTATGCTGTTTATAACACAAAATAAAGAAATTTGGAGGGAATCCCAACATCCGCAAGGTAAGTTTTACTTGAACTGAGAGAAGATCTACTGTACTCTATTGTTATGTATTGCATGGGATTAAACCGGAAGGCGGATATAAAGGAGGCGGGGCATACGGCTTGGCAGAGGAAGCTGGGCTTACGCTGGGCGCTTGTGGTTTTCCCGGCTGCGCAATAAACGACCGATGGTCGGTGCACTCAAACTGTCTTCCCAGCCTGATACATTACATGGCGACGAGGATGGGATAACATCTGACCCGAAAATCCGACGCCAAAACACCTGGAAACTGCTTGGCAGCTGGTGCTGGAAAATGTTTCCACTGCAATGGGGAGCATTCTCCCACTACGTGCCATTTCAAAAATGCTGCTTGCAACTACTGCCACAAGGTGGGTTATATCGCCTCTGCGTGCTTGTCTCGAAAACGGAGGGCAAGGAGAGAGGAATGCAAAACCCACCTCCTCTAGGTCACATCAACACACATCACAAGTCACATCAACCAAGAAGATGTGACTGATGGAGACAGCCCTAGCCACAGAGTTCAGTCGTATGACCTTCTCCACACAAAGTCTGGCAGACAGTCTACTCCAATACTGGTTATAGTAGATATAGAAGGACGGAATGTGGAAATGGAGATAGACACAGGTGCTGCCGTCTCACTCATGTCATGAGCGAAGCTGCTTTCCGTAACCTGTGGGGGAATTGTGAACAACCCAGCCTCCATTGGTCCCCGATCCAACTCACCACGTATACTGGTGAGTCAATACAAGCCCGCAGGTCGTGTGATGTCACAGTAACCTACGGAAACAACACTCACCAATTACAACTATTGGTCGTCCCTGGGGATGGACCCACACTTCTTGGGCGAAACTGGCTCGATGTTGTCAAACTCAATTGGGAACACATCCACCAACTACAGGCTTCCAAGCCAGCAACTGTACTGCAGCACCTCCTCGGGAGATACCCGGACATCTTCAAGGATGAACTCGGGACATTGAAGGGCTTCACTGCCAAGCTCAACGTTGAAAAAGATGTGAAGCCAATTTTCTGCAAAGCACGCCCCGTCCCTCTCGCATTGCAAGAAAAAGTTAGCGCAGAATTAGCCAGACTGGAAAAGTTAGGTATCATTGAGTCAGTTCAGTACTCAAATTGGGCTGCTCCAGTTGTTCCTGTTGTGAAGGCAGACAGGTCGATACGCCTTTGTGGGGATTACAAAATGTCAAACAAGAAATGTTCCACCTTGGACAAATATCCCATACCAAGGATCGATGACTTATATGCAAAACTGGGCGGAGGACAGTCCTTTACCAAGCTCGACATGAGATCGGCCTACTTACAAGTCGTTCTGGATGAGGATTCCAAAGAATATCTCACCATCAACACGCAACGGGGGCTCTACAGATACAACCGCCTGAGTTTTGGTGTCAAATCGGCACCAGGAATCTACCAACGCTGTATGGACAGCCTGTTCGCTGCTGAACCACACGTTGTTGTTTACCAAGACGACATCCTAGTCACTGGCCGCTCAGAGCTTCATCATCTGGACAACCTCAAACGTGTGCTACTTATTATTTCCGACTCTGGACTACGCCTGCGGAGAGACAAGTGCGAGTTCATGGTTCCGTCGGTGACCTATTTGGGCCATCATATCGATGCCGAAGGCTTACATCCCACATAAGAGAAGATCAGAGCAATCAAAGACGCCCCTGCTCCGACAAACATTACTGAACTCAAGGCTTACATTGGCATGATGCAGTACTACAGCAGGTATATCCCAAACATTGCTACAATGCTGGGCCCACTGTATTGCCTGTTAAAAAAAGGCATCAGCTGGAAATGGGACATTCGGGAGTCAGCAGCCTTCCAGAAGTCAAAAGACATGCTGCGGTCTTCAAATGTTCACTACGTTCACTACGAATGCTAGTTCACTACGACCCAGACAAAGACATGGTCCTGTCGTGTGATGCGAGTCAGTACGGGGTTGGTGCTGTTCTGTCACACATCATGCCAGATCGCACAGAGAGACCAATAGCATTCGCATCTCGTACACTGTCTCCTGCTGAGAAGAACTACAGTCAGTTGGACAAAGAAGGACTCGGCATTGTATTTGGAGTTAAGAAGTTTCACCAGTACGTTTTCGGTCGGCATTTCACTATTTACACGGATCACAAGCCACTGATGAGTTTGTTTGGTCCATCAAAGGCTACCTCAGAGGTCTTCCCGCCTCGGATCATACGCTGGTCACTTTCACTCTTGGCTTATGATTACAATTTTACGTACAGACCTGGCTCCACAATTTCAAATGCAGACGCCATGAGTCGCCTACCACTTCCGGACACAGTGTTTGACCCCCCTGTACCTGGCAGCGTGATATCTCTGATGGACTTTTTGAATGACAACCCAATTTATGCCATCCAGATACGGACCTACACCAGGCGTGACCCACTTCTTTCCAAGGTCATTGGTGATACTGGGCATGGGTGGGGCCTTCTATGCGATGCTGACCCTGAATTGAATTATTACAAGGTCAGGCAAAATGAACTAAGTGTCGAGAATGGCTGCTTGCTGTGGGGATGCCGAGTGGTCATTCCCCTAAACTTGCGCACAAAGATTTTGGACCAGCTTCACGATTGTCATCCAGGCATTGTAAGAATGAAATCGCTGGCACGGAACTATGTCTGGTGGCCTCACCTCGACTCTGACATCGAACAGTGTGTGAAACATTGTTATCCATGCCAAAGCAGTCGAAACGCCCCTGCTAAGGCACCATTACACTCCTGGGAATGGCCCACTGAACCATGGCAGAGGATTCAGCTTGACTATGCTGGACCCATCGAAGGCCGTATGATCCTTGTTGTTACGGACGCTCACACTAAATGGATCGATGCCTACGTAACACATACAGCAACCTCACACGCTACCATAGAGAGGCTGCGCCAGTGCTTTGCCACTCATGGTTTGCCACGCTTGATAGTCACTGACAATGGAACCTGTTTCTCAAGTTCTGAATTCACTGAATTCATCTGCCTGAATGGTATAATTCACAAGTTTGTGAGCCCACGCCATCAAGCTTCAAATGGACTATCTGAAAGCTCTGTGAGTTTTGTCAAGTCTGGTCTAAGTAAGATACCCGGCGGAAGCCTTCAGACCAGACTATCACGTGTGCTTTTCGCTCACCACATCACTCCCCACACAACGATAGGGGTGACACCAGCTGAGCGGCTGATGAAACGACGTTTGCGTACACGACTGGATTGTCTAAGACCAGACGTGGTGTCGGTTGTGCATCAAAATCAGTGGAAACAGAGACTTCACCATGACAAACATGCTGTGCAGCGCTCTATAAAGGTCGGGGACCCGGTGTTCGTGAGAAATTTTGGTCGCGAAATGGTTTGGTTACCAGGGCGGTTCACAAAAATGAGGGACCGTTGTCCTACATTATCAAACTAGAGGACAATCGAGTCGTCCGGAGGCACCTTGATCATGTCCGATATCGGTCCTGTGATCCTGTCATTTTCACAAATGATATCTCGCCACTTCCTGAACCTGTGAACTGCGACATTGTTGCCGCAGATAGTACTGCACCACTCACTGAGGCTGAACCCCATAACGCTGTTGCAGTACCACCAGTGGAGCCGTGTGGCGGCTTTGCACCACTCCCTAAGGCTGAACCCCATAATGCTGTTGCAGCACCACCAGTGGAGCCGTGTGGCGGCTTTGCACCCCGACGATCATCCAGAGTTCGAAAGGCGCCTACTCGCCTTGACTTGTAACTTATATTCTTGTATGCATTTTGCATTCGATTTTCTATTTGAATTCAATTTTCGCATTCAATTTTGCATTTGCAATTTCGCAGTTTTGTATGTCTGTATTTTTGTATGCATTGGTATGCTTTTCACTGTTATTTTCACATTGGTATTTTCACTGCTAATGGGAGGGGGGGAGATGTTATGTATTGCATGGGATTAAACCAGAAGGCGGATATAAAGGACGCGGGGCATACGGCTTGGCAGAGGAAGCTGGGCTTATGCTGGGTGCTTGTGGTTTTTCCGGCTGCGCAATAAACGACCGATGGTCGGTGCACTCAAACTGTCTTCCCAGCCTGACACATTACATCTATATACCCCACAAGGGTTGGGTTAATAGCATGACCCTTCCTGCCGCTAACGTGGTGGCCTTTTGAAACTCGCTCCTGCTGTTTAACACAAAACTGAAAGGGAGGAAGCCCTGTGCTCATTTACCAAGCAGCGAGCTAGCGCTACTTAACTTTACTTACTTACTTTACCGTTGCTTAACGGTTTTGAATGGAGTGCTTGCTCGAATGCTTAAACCACTTGGTGATCTCTCCACAAGAAACTTGGTAAATGAACACACACCTAATGTTCTTGAGACCTGACCATAGATCGACTGTAATCTATATACCCCAAAGAGGAATGACCCTTCCTGCCTCTCCCGTAGTGAGCGGGTGTACTAGTTGTTGTGGAAAACCAATCAGGTCCACACAACTTTAGTCCAATGGTTGGTTTAATTGCATTTAGATCATCACATCATCCTGTAAAGTAGAAATACACAATAAGTATACGATGCGACATCTCATGGGTCCATTCATCTATCTATAATTCCAGTAATCTCTGTACGTCTGTACGTTTGTACGTTTGTTTGTTTGTCTGTGACCGCTGTTTCTCGACAACCACGGGTCCGATATACTTTTAACTTGCCAGGTATATTGCTGGGGACCCGAGGATGTGCCTTTTCAAGGTTTCATATTAATCGGACAATTACTTACCGAGCTATGTCCAAAAAACGATTCAACCAATCAGAGAGCAGCGAACGATCGCGTGTGCCGAACGTGGAGGACACACTCTGCCTCGGATGGCACATTTGAGAGCGTATTCATTTATTTCACGTTTGCAAACTATGTTGGCGTTAAACTATGTTTTAAAACTAATAAAACCGAATTTGCGATTCATTCGCTTTCCTGCGCGTTTGTGCACGCGATGGCGATTTCTTTACCAAACTCCGGAAGCCGTTCGCTTTGGACCAAACCATTGCATGTAAATAGAGGGGGGGGATTGTCACCGTACTCGCAAGCCGTTCGCTTTGGACCAAACCATTTCATGTAAATAGAGGGGGGGGATATAATTTTAGATATAGATATAGTACGGGCAATGCCCTAGTATCATTCAATGCAAGCAAGCTGGATATTCTATACAGGCGTACCGTTAGCGAGGCTACCGATGTAACATGTCACAGGAGAAGTCTCTGGAGCACCGTTCGCAGCAGCGGGTCTTATAGTCACGCCCCTAGCGGTGTCAACGTGCAGCGAGCATCACCCCGGGTTCAGTACGAATACGATTTCACTACATTCTCCCCCCCTGTCAGAATTATACGGCCGCGCGGCTAAAAGCGAGTGAGCGTCAGCACGAATAGGGTGCGGAATATCAGTCGACCCAACCGTATCGGGCCGGGCGGCGAATTTCTCTGCCAGCACGCGTCCGAAATTCCCCGGGTACGGCATCACGTATCCCTGTGTCCCCGGCGTCAGAGGCGCCAACAGGGTCGGGTGACGAAGGGGGTAACTCCAAGTCGTCGGGCCCAGGTAGTCTCGGCGAGGGG
Source organism: Myxine glutinosa (assembly GCF_964187855.1). Lineage (NCBI taxonomy): Eukaryota > Metazoa > Chordata > Myxini > Myxiniformes > Myxinidae > Myxine > Myxine glutinosa. The sequence goes on from NC_136271.1 coordinate 69,595,033, forward strand.
AGGGTCGGTAGACTTTCGGCGATGGGAGCGTCGGGAGAGGCCATAGACTCATAGATGGGTTCGATCGGTTCGTCCGATTCCCTACTTAGGTCGTCGACCCCGCAAGGGGCAAGGTGACGGACGGAGACAGTAGTCTCACGGCCATCAGCCGTCATCACACGAGCATGCTCAGGATTAGCCTGGAGAATCTGCACTTTGTCCACTAGGGGGTCGTACTTGCTCGCGCGAACCGCCCGTTTAAGGTAGGCCGGCCCGGGCCCAGCGAGCCAACTGGGCAAAGACCGTATACACCCCGAGCTCCTGGGGTGGTGGAAAAGTCGCTCGTGGGGAGTTTGGTTGGTTGCCGTACTCAGGAGAGCCCTGATCGAGTTCAACGCCGCAGGTAGCGACCAAGCCCATTTATCGAGGCCCCGGCCGAGGGTCCGGAGGTGGAGCATGACGGCCCTCCAGATAATCCCGTTGAAGCGTTCGATCTGCCCATTAGCCTGGGGTCTGTACGGCGTGGTGTAACTAGACGCAATGTTATTTTGGAGCAGATAGCCGCGCACCTCCTGAGACAAGAAGACCGCACCCCGGTCGGTATGGACATAGGCCGGGTAACCGAACATTGAGAACAAGTTCTGTAAGCATCGCATCACCGTGGCAGCAGTCATGTCCGCGCACGTAAAAGCAAAGGGGAATCGTGAGTACTCATCAACGATAGTGAGCAGATAGCGAGAGCCGCTCGACACCGGCAATGGGCCCTTGAAATCCATCGCCAAGCGTTCCCACGGGCGTGTAGCCTTCACCAGAGTCCCCATGGGAGGGTTATAGAAACGCGGTTTGATTTCCGCGCAGATAGCGCAGTCGCGACAGATACGGCGGATATCGTCAATCGAGTATGGGAGATTCCCACTCCGCACAAAATGAGCGAAACGCGTTACGCCGGGATGGCCCGCAGTGGCATGCAGCACCCGTAGGCCCTCCAAAGAGGTGATACCAGCACATGTAGCCGGTCGTGATAAGGCATCGGCGGCCTGGTTATCCTTCCCCGGGCGATATTTGATGGTGTAACAGAAGTCGGCGAGTTCGATACGCCAGCGAGTGATTTTCTCGTTCTTAATGCGCTGGGCATGTAAGGTGTCGTACATGAACGCAACGCTTTGCTGGTCCGTGATGATTTGGAAGCTCCGCCCGAGTAGGTACGGGCGCCATCGCCGAATAGACTCGACGATCGCATATGCTTCCTTTTCAACAGACGAGTGCCTCCGCTCAGCGGTGGTAAGAGTCCGTGAAAAGAAAGCCACGGGACGCCCCCCTTGGGAGAGGGTCGCCGCGATGGCCTGATCCGAGGCGTCACTTTCGAGGACGAACGAGCCGCTCTCGTCGATTGTCGCCACGGCGGCTCGGGCGATGTCGGTCTTAAGGCCTTCAAAGGCCGTCAATGCGGCCGAACTCAGGGGGAAGGTGTCGCAGGCCACAAGGGGGCGAAGTTTCGCGGAGAAACTTTGCACCCATTTGGAGTAATGGGCGAACAGCCCAAGGTTGCGCTTCAGGGACGCCCGATCGCAGGGAGGGGCCGTGTCGAGCAAAGGTCGCAGACGCTCCTTATCCGGAGCGACAGAGCCATGGGTCACGGTGTACCCCAGAAGATCTATCGTGCGTAGGGAGTATTGGCACTTATCCTCGTTCATAGTTAAGTGATACCGCTGCGCGACCTCGAGGAAGCACTTCAGATTAGCATCATGGTGCCCTTGGTCATATCCACAAACCGTAAGATTATCGAGGTAGACGAAAACATCGGTTAAGTGCTCCCGCGCAACGAGGTCATCCATGGCCCTCTGGAAACAAGCGACCCCGTTCGTTACCCCAAAAGGCAATCGCGTAAATTGGTACAACCGCTGCCCCGACTCAAATGCGGTATAGATACGATCCGCCCTAGAGATAGGGATCTGGTGGTACGCACTACGGAGATCGAGAGTGCTATAGACCGAATACTGGGACACCTGTTGCACTAGCGCATCCATCCCCGGAAGGGGGTAGGCATCCAGCTGTGTAAAGCGGTTAATCGTTTGGGAATAGTCGATTACCATGCGTCTGCGATGGGCCTCGCTGCGCACCACCAAGACCTGGGCGCACCACGGCGACCTACTAGGTTCTATGATGCCGTCTTTCAAGAGCTGAGCCGTTTCGTCCGCAATGAATTGCATGTCAGCGCGAGAGTAGCGTCATGATTTTACCGCGACAGGGGTGCAGTCGGAGGTTAGATTGGGGAACAGCGAAAGTGGCTGGACGTCCATTTGCGCTAGGGCGCACACCGCAAGCGCGTCGTCCGCCCCCACAACAAGAGTGTCAGGCCCACCAAACTCCATTACCAGACGTCCATGCAGCTTAAGAAAATCGTGTCCTAACAGAATATCAGCACATAATGCGGGTAAAACCATAAGGTGTACATCAGGGAAAACCCGTCCCTTTAGCACGAGTTTCAATCGGCATTCCCCCTTCGTGCTGAGCCGAAGCCCCTGGGAAGCCATGAAGATTCGTCTCGTAGACCGCCAGATCCGCCATCCATGCCTGAGCACAAGTCGCTGGTCGATAAAAATATCCGTAGATCCTGTATCCACCAAGGCCCGAACACAATGGCCTTCAACCATGAGGGGAATAAGGGCTTGAGCCAGGCCAGACGAGGCTGCTGGGAGCGGGACTGAGCCCCCCGAATGGGTCGGACCAGCCTCGCGGGTGGATCCTATGCCAGCAGCAGTTTTGCGGTCGTGGCCGGAGTCTGCGTTGACCATGGGGAATCCATTATCGTCATCAGAGGGCTTTCCCCAGCATTCCGGTGTTTCGCAATTCAAAATCTGACAATTCTGACGAGAAAAGGCCTCCGTAGTATTTGAAATCGCCTTTTGACACTTTTGGCAGAAAAAGGCTTCCGTAGTATTGGAAAGCTCCCTTATCTCCTTTGTCGGGGCGTGGGCCGCTGTTAGCTCGTGGACGACTCGAGGAGTACGTTCCGCTGGGGCTTGGCGAGGTTTCAAAGCCCCTTGCGTGGCCCGGAGTTTGGCCAAGGACACGGCCTTTGTGCCCGATGGAGAATGAGACGGTGGTGGCTGTCCGGTGACGCCCGCCAAGGACGTCTGAGCGCCCAGGGGTCCGCAGAGAGGGGCCCTCCCCTTCGAAGTCGGGTAAGGCGCCGGGTGTCGGGCTCTCGCGGGCTCCGCAATGAGCCCATTCAAGGTCGCTGCGCCCGCGCGACCGTGACTGCGCGAGTCAATGAGCCGCGAGCCGCGTGCCGTTTTCCTGCACACTTTCGCGTAATGTCCCTTTAACGAGCACAAATGGCATATAGCGTCTCGTGCCGGACACACGACCCGGGCATGACGTGGCCCCCCACAGAAAAAGCATGCGGCCCCGCGCAAGGCCTTGGGTCTGGTCGTAACGGCAGCCGTCAGGGCTGGGTCTTCCTCCGGAGCATCCCGGAGTTCAGCGAGCGGATCCGCGTCCTCGGCGGTAGCACTCTCCGGCCGGGCGTGTAGTGTGGTGCCCGCCAAAAGGCGCGTGCGATCATAGGTGTTCGATTGCATCCGCGCTTCGGTGTATACTGTCGCTTGCTCGAGCGCCGTAGCGAAGGTCAGGTCGGTCTTCTCCAAGAGTTTGAGCCTTAGTTCCTGGGAGGAGACCCCTGCAATGAAGGCATCTAAAAGACGATCATCCTGAGCCTGCGCGGGAGTCCGTGGCTCCCTGACGCTGTCCAGCAAAAGCTGCCGGAGCTCCTGGGCGTAGTGGTCCATCGCCTCGTTGGGTTGCTGGCATCGCGTTTGCAACAAATAGCGTGCGTACACCGGGCTTTTTTCCTTTATGTATAGCCGTTTGAGCTCGGCGATGGAGAGGTCGTACGTCGCGCATTGAGCGATAGCGTTGTACACCCGGTAGTCGATTTTTGCATGGAGAGTTGCTAGCTTCGCGGCAGCCGTCGGTGCAGTCTCAGGCTCATCAAAAAGATTCTGCAATTGTCTGAGCCAGTGCTTCAGCTGCAAGCCACCATCCGCGGCTTGCGGGTCGGCGCTGAAGATGGACACCGTCAGCGTCTTGTTGCCAGCCATGGATCTTAAATGCAATTAAGTGTTGTGGAAAACCAATCAGGTCCACACAACTTTAGTCCAATGGTTGGTTTAATTGCATTTAGATCATCACATCATCCTGTAAAGTAGAAATACACAATAAGTATACGATGCGACATCTCATGGGTCCATTCATATCATTCAATGCAAGCAAGCTGGATATTCTATACAGGCGTACCGTTAGCGAGGCTACCGATGTAACATGTCACAGGAGAAGTCTCTGGAGCACCGTTCGCAGCAGCGGGTCTTATAGTCACGCCCCTAGCGGTGTCAACGTGCAGCGAGCATCACCCCGGGTTCAGTACAAATACGATTTCACTACACTAGTGATTGAAAAAACATGAAATACATTGAAAACATTGAAAAAACCTGGACCCACTTTGACCCCCCATAGCTCCCTAACACTCGATTTTTTTTGTGCTGTGAACAAACTTCGGTACATCACGGGTATGAAGGTCGTGGTCAAATTTCATCAAAATAGTGTGTGTAGTTTGAGAGGAAAAAGCAAATATCTATTTTGGGGAGTCAAACTTGGATCCACTTCGACCCTGGTAAACCCCCTTAGGCCCCGACTTTTTTAATGCCGTGAACAAACCTTAGTCACAACACAACAAATATCATTTGTGCCAAATTTGGTCACAATCCTTTCAGCGGTTTCGGAGAAGAAGTTGCAAGTGTTTATGGACGAACGATGTGCCATCGCATAAGCTCCCCGAACTTCGTTCCAGGTGAGCTATAAACGATGCGTCTCATGCTGGGATGCCCTGAGGCGGGGCTAATAATGCCTATTTGTACTCTCTGTGACTTTGCACTCCCACATTTTGACCCAATTATATATCAATTAGTCCTCTCCATCTTCTCATAATAAAGATTTGTTGAAAATTTGATGACAAAAGCTCAAATGGTAAAAACATTTTGGCCTAGACACACAAACACTTACACACACACACACACACACACACACACACACACACACACACACACACACACACACACACACACACACACACACGCACACACACACACAGACATACACAAACAATTGCAAAACCTCATCTCCCATGCTAACAAGACGGAGCATTTAACAATGCAGAGCCTCACCAAGGGTACCTGTCTCGACTATCCCTTTCATACTGAGTCACTGAGTGAGACCCTTTTATACATAAAAAAATGAAATAATTTGGCATATGTATTTTAATTACAAAATTTATAACCCTCTTTCATTGTAAGACATTTTAAAACGGCTTACGTTGAATAATATACAGTAGATTGCAGTACAGATATATGTCCAGACAAAGACACCCTCAAAAATGGACTTGGCTATCTTTGATGTTCATCACAAGGAAGGTATAAAATCCATTTGTGGTTAAATTGGACATAAAATGTTATGCTTAAATGAGACAATTTTGTCCAACTATGCTTAAAGCCACCTGGGCATGGTGGTCGAGCTGAGCAATGCACCTCAGACCATAGGCTCGATTAGCCAACTTAAAATGTGACTAAGGCCCTCCTGGTGCACTAGACAAGCCATTGGTCTGAGAAGGTTTCTTTCTGCATCTGTGATAAAGAGTTTGTAGCTGTATCCATCCATTTTGCTCACCCATTCCTGATCTGTTCTCGGTTTATAGCTCCTCCATGAGCTTCAACACTTTATGCAAAAATATGTTGAAGATCTGTGTGTTATCTTGAAACTCCATTTGCTGTGGCTGCAGATGCTGCATTAAATCTCTGCATTCGTTACTTGTTATAGATAAATTATACACCTTGGTTCAAATTTCATTATTTCAACTGCATTGCCCTCGGGGTATATAGATGACATAAGATCAGAGAATAAACTATCCTTTTTGAAGTAGATCTGCTCACTTTTTTATGTTGAAGGCTCCAGTTACGGACTATATAATTTTCATCGAGGCCAGGCCTAAATAAAAGAGCTGCATTCATACACAAGCAAACTCACTGACAGACTGATAACATGGAAGATGATGCCTCATTTGAGGACACCAGGGCCCACCCCAGGGCAGCCGTCCAGCTGCTCTGGGCCGACCCCCAAGCCCGTACCTATCTGCATTTCCAAAACAGAGAAGATCCAGGTGGTACGGACCTCCCACCACTACCCCCCAGCTTCAATACCACCGGCAGTTCCACGCCACTGCCCCTTGCCCTTCCAACCCCACCACTCTTTCCTCTGGCAGCCTCTCCCATACTGCGACCTGGGAGGAGACCTCCGAGAGGCAGTCAAGCAGCTTTGGAATAAGCGCTTTGGCATCAATGTCAAGAGCCGACTTGCTTCACTGCTGAAGCTGCTCCGTAGATTTCTCCACGCGATTTGCGACCGCACGGGGCGCAACCCTCCACTTCCGCGTTGGATCTGGCCCTTTGATCAGGGCCATCTGCATCACAGTTGCAGCCACCAACCAATCCATGAGATCGTCAGGTGTCTCCGCAAAGCAGACGGTCTTGCCCCCATACGGTATGCGCGTCGGGCCAGTGTGAAGTTAGTGGGCAGCAAACATGTGCTCAGCGACACTAGTTGCTTCAGTGTGCCACCCACCACAAGCCACCGCATCGAAGGGCTTTAAGAGCACCGCTAAGTCCGCGTCCCGAAGGGACTCATAGATCAGCAATGCCCAAGCCCGCCGAGTGTGGCGGCCTGCAACATGACTCGCCCGCAGGTGAGGGAGGCCTCCCTGAGGCACCAACACCATCTCTTCCCCTCCCCCCCCCACCACCACCCCCAAGCTCCCGAGGTGCATATGGAGTGAGTCCCCGATATCTGGCGCAACTGGCTAAGCCAGGATGGACCGTTCGGAAGACCTCCACTATGCGGGTCTCAACATGATGGCCATCGTTGCACTAGGTCAGAGGTCACTGGGCCCAGGACAACCCACCAGGGGAGGTCCGTCGATGACCATGTTACCCAGAATCACATCAAGACCAACTCCTTGAGTAGGAAGGCCTGAGCCTATTGACCAAAGACCACAGCACACCAGTGCGTGTCAGTGCAAAGGCCCACAATAGCAGGGGAAACAAACTCCAGCTCGACAGATGATCAGTTGAGCTTCGCACGGTAGTGAGGGGACTGGACACGAACAGGCTCCCCAAAGTGTGGGCCTGGGAAGATACCGTAGTGGGCATACACGATAGTCTCCCGTCGCTTAGTCAAATTAAACATAAATATCGTTTCAACTAGAGAGCTGTGATCCGGTAATTATGACTTGTTTGGTTAATCAGATGTGTGATCATTCAGCTTACTGCAGGAGAAATATGTAATGGCAACTAGACAAGCTTCAATGTATTTTTGGCAAGCTTTACTTATTTTATATATCTTATAATGTATAATATTGCAGCTGATGATTTTCTACGTCCGTGCACTACAAATGTTACTCCAAGCAGGTAGGTACCAAGGCCCAAATGGAATGATTAGTTTAACTAGAGGGCTGTAATCGGAGATCACTGATGATTCCTGGTATAGCCAACTCGTAATATTAGCCAATTGGTAACACTTCAAATTCTGCCTCATAATGAAAACAGACTTGTTTTTTTCCCAAAAAGCAGGACATCACGGGCACCAAGACTAAAAACAGTTAATGCTGGGAACCATAATTTAAAAAATATGAAATAACGGAAAAATTAAATAATTTAAAAATAATAATGGAAAAAATTAAAGAAGTAATTGAAAATTGAAAAAATATTTAAATAATCGAAAATTAAAAAAAATGTATTAAATAATTGAAAATTGAAAGGAAAAAAATTTTAATTGAAAAAATTGGAAAAAATTAAATTAAATAGTGGAAAAAGTAAATAATTGAACATTTTAAACTTCAAATAATAAAAAAATTAAGTAATGGATTAATTATTCTTTAAAAAGAGAAACATCATGGACACCAAGACTAAACACAATGCCTCCTCTCTCTTTGAACCATAATTTTTTTTTAAATTCAATATTACCCGTTTATATTACATTACAATATTACAATATTACATTTTAGTCCTGGTGTTGGCTTAGTGGTTAGGGTGCCGGCTTGGGATCCTCGGATCCTGGGTTCGCAATCCCGGTCAATCGCTGAATTAATGCCAGGGGCGTTGACTCAGCCTGTCATCCTTCCGAGGTCGGCAAATTGAGTACCAGTTCACTGGTAATTCCCTGTGCGTTGCAAGAGTCGACGAACAGGGCTTGTGGCAGGAAGGGCATCCGGCCGCAAAACATTGCTTCAAAAAAAGGGGACCATGGTGCCCGAAAAAGGCCAACCCCTGCTCCGCAGGGAAAAATGGCCTCTAAAGGTGGTTTTTTAATTCAATATTACCCGTGTTGGTCAACTTTTAAAACCTTCATTATTTCCATCCAGAAAAAAGTAAAGCAGTTGATTTATTTTTGGAAAGAGTCTTGAATAACTCGGAGCATCTCCAAGTGGACCCCCAAGGTATATATGAAGTAAATAGGGAACATTTCAGCCAATTCTTCGGATTTTCCCTCCCAGGGGCTTCTTTCTGAACATAAAAACACAGTGCAGCTAAAGTTGCTGGTTAGCCGGCTCATTGCCAACTTGCGAGCACGTGCCGATTGGTGAGAAGCACATTTTGTGCTGAGGGGAAAATTTAAAATGAATACATAAGAATAAGGTCGAAGAGCAGAGAGTAAGATGGAGATGTCGTGACAATTTTTTACTATTTTCCACCAATTGACAAGCTAGTTCAGAGGGAGCGTACTCACCTTTGAACTTGATTCCCAACCCAGATATCATCCTGGTGCTTCACTGGCAGGAGGATGTTGCATCGCTGACTATACTGTCCTCCAGTGGGATATTAAGCTGGCTGTCCTTTCTGCTAACATTCGCTGGTTAAAGATTCGACGGTGCTTTTTGTAAAAGGTAGGCCATCATGAGCCATTGCTCTGGCCAAATTCCTGTCCTCACCTACAGGGCTGCTGCATCAGTGGCACAGCCATGCCTTGGTGATGATGCAACCAGCACACTGAATTAATGAATAAATCATGGTCAAATATGCATTTGTTAGATAAATATGATTCAGACCGAATCATAAGTAGAAAGCTTTGATTTAAAATGACAGCGTGAACATGCCTGAATCTACAATGGTCATTTCAATCCAACTCTATTTACTTGTTTGTTTGGTGCACACGCACATGCGAGATGGTAACACCAGGTTAGGGTAGCAGGTGAAGCCCGAGAAGTGCTGCTGAGTCACCATAACTTCTCAAACTATCCAAGATGCTACTAACTCTGCCACAATGGTAGCGGTTCAGATGTGAGGTCAGGCTAGGTCGTCTGAATGTGGCATCAATGGAGAGGAGAGTTGTCAAGGTGGTGGAGATGATGCAGAGAAGCAGGTTAGAGATATTGTGTGTTCAAGAGATCAAATAGAAAGTGGACAGAGCGAGGAGGTTGCTTGCAGGATACAGTGCCTTCAGAAAGTATTCACACCCCTTGACATTTCCACATTTTGTTGTTAGTCTGAATTTAAAATAGATTAAATTTAATTTTTTTTTCACTGGTCTACACATAATACCAAATTCATGAGATCGTCATGAGTTTACCAGTGATCCCATAATGTCAAAGTGGAAAAAAGCACAGTGAGCACAGTTCCCAAGAGCACTGTGAGCTCCATCATTAGGAAATGGAAAGAATATGGAACGACCCAAACTCTTCCTAGAGCTGGCTGTCTAACCAAACTGAGCAACCGGGCAAGAAGGACCTTTTTTCAGGGATGTGACCAAGAACCCAATGACCACTCTGACAGAACTGCAGAGTTCCTTTGCTGAGATGGGAGAACCTGCCGGAAGGACAACAGTCTCTGCAGTACTTCACAAATCTAGACTTCATGGGAGAGTGGCCAGATGGAAGGCACTCCTGAGAAAAAGGCACAAGACAGCGCACCTGGAGTTGGTAAAAAGGCACATGAAAGACTGAAAGGATGAGGCAAAAGATTATGTGGTCTGATGAGATGAAAATTGAACTCTTTGGCCTGAATACAAAATGCTACGTTTGGCGGAAACTGAGCACAGCTCATCACCCATCTAATATCATCCCTACTGTGAAGCATGGTGGTGGCAGCATCATGCTATGGGGATGCTTTTCAGCAGCAGGGACTGGGACACTTGTACTTAATGAGGGAACAATTAATGTAGCCAAATACAGGCAAATCCTTGAGGAGAACCTGCTTCTAAGTGAAAAAACACCTTCGACTGCAACAAAGATTTTATGTTCCAACAGGACAATGATCCCAAGCATACAACCAAACCAACACTGGAATGGCTTCCGAACAAGAAAGTGAAAGTCCTTGAGTAGCCCAGCCAAAGCCCAGGCTTAATCCGATTGATAATAATGTGGAAAGACTTGAAGATTGTTGTTCACCGACGCTCCCCATCCAAGTTGACAGAGCTTTAGCAAATCTACAAGGAAGAATGGGAGAAACTCCCCAAATCCAGATGTGCAAAGCTGATACAGGCGTACCCAAGAAGACTTGAAGCTGTAATCTCTGCCAAAGGCACTTCTACAAAGTATTGACTTAGGGGGCTGAATTCTGTATTCCATTTTCATTAAATGTGTAAAAACATTTTCACTTTGTCATTATGGGGTATTTTGCGTAGATTGGTGAATTTTTTTTTTAATGTAATCCATTTTTAATTCAGGCAGTTTGAAATCTGAGTGTGAAAACACAACAAAATCTGAAAAAGTTAAGGGATGTAAATACTTTCTGAAGGCACTGTACAATATGTTATATGTAGGAGGAGATGGAGGAATTAATGGAGTTGGAATCATACTTTCAGAAGAGATCAGCAAGGAAGTTGTGAGGGTGGAGAGATGGGAGGATTGGATAGTTAAGGCAAGGTTGGTGATACAGAACAAAATGGTGTGTTACGTCTGTGTATGGACCACAGACAGGAAGGACTGAGGCAGAGAAACTGGAGTTCCAGGACGCACTCGAGAGGATGATGGGAATGGTTGAACTGGAGGTGATGCTATGCACTGCAGGAGACTTCAAGTAAAGAGGGTGGATCGAAGAAGGATGGACGAGCTGAGCGAGGAGATTTATGTGAGGATCAAGATTCCTTGACAGGAAGATTGGTAAAGAGCTGACTGAGGTCGGCTGGGCACCCGGTGTGGATAAAGGAAGAGGGAATGGCAAAGAAAGCGGACAGGTTGAGGCAGCAAAAGCAGGGAGGAGGAAAAGAGGTAGATCTCGGCTGAGATGGGAAGAAAGTGTGTGGGATCTAAGTATAATGTGGGTGCTGGGAGAGTCGAGAGCCTTGGCTAGGGATATAAGGCAGTCGTGGGAGTATTGTACAAAATGTGGGGCAGTCGCAACTTGGTACCATTAAAGCATACCCCAAAAAATGGAAATGAAGAAGCAGAATAATTTGTTTACCAGTGCGACTTCATTGAAAATCTTGCAATGATCAGATCATTATTTAAAAGCTTTTCCTCCTGTTTTTCTGTTTACACCTTCTAAAGATGTCCAATTAATTTTTCATTAATCACTCATTTTCAAATTGCTGTCCTGCTTTGGCTGAAATTTAAATTTAAGGTTTGTGCTTAACTATGATATAGGTTCATAGAAGATCAAGGTTACAGATTAAATAAGGGTAACATATACTGGCAATCTAGGGGTGGGGAAACTACTGGACACAACTGTCGTGGTGTGAGAGAGTTACACTAGCACTCACAACACGTACGAACACAGCTGAGTGTGCTCAATGAAAACCCGACAGGCCCTCTCGTTGTAAACGGCAATCACTTTAATCAACCACATGCTCCGGTTGCAGCCATGACGTCAATTCTCCACTCTCCTAGAACGCCCACTCCTATTCGTTGAAACCCAGCTCAAAGCCCATTGGCTAGTTTCAATACTCAGTATCACGAACTACTACA
>NC_136271.1:69609518-69659518 GCF_964187855.1 Myxine glutinosa
ATATATATATATATCTTACGTAACTATGACAGCTGTAGGCTTGTCAGGTAGCATCATTCGCTGCAGTATGTTGTCGCAGTAAAAGTTGACGAAATGCAGGACAAATGGGAATTGGTTAAATCCTTTTGAGGAAATTTTGAGGTCTGCCTCCGAAAGACTTCCGAGGACACAATTATTGGCATACGATGCATCTTAGAAAGCACTTGCACTCTCTGCTAGTTCAGTAATGTTGTCGGACCTTTTTGGGCATTCATATGATAACGCACTTTCTTCCCTCCTGTCCCTTCTGGGAAAAGGCAGGAGGGGCAATTGCCCCTCTTGCTATAACACCAGTAGGGCTTGGTGTTGGGGTTAAACGAGAGGCACTATAAAGTATATAGGCCACTATACTGTCTAAGATGAGAGAGTAACACCCCTTCAACTAATTCGTTGGAGATGCCACTGATGCTGAGAGCTTTGGATTCCATGGCATACCAGGAAAGTGGTATGAGGCAGGGCGTCTAGGCCACCGGGGAGAACAGCAATGGACAGAGGCCTTGTAGGCCCTGTGCTTATAGACATTTTTATAAGACATTAATATTCTTGTAATTAAGACAGCAAAAACAATTTCTGAAAATAATTGTTATAATGTTTACAAGTCAGCATTGCTGCTGTGATGATGTAAAATATAAACTTGTTGCAGAGGCCATTTTATTTCAACGTCTTGCCCGAAAATGTGCTGCTTGCAAAAAAAGCCTTTAAATGGGGAATTTGTTTCCAGCATTATCAATCAGAAAGGCAGATTGGGTTTGTCTTACGAGTGGGTGTGTCGTGGTGCTCATGTTCTGGCACGTTTCATTTTCCTATCCAGCCATATCTCACATCATGGTGTTCGCGATCGTTGTTTTGTGGACATTTTAACAAGACAAGCTGTTAACCTGTTCGTTATTGCTTCTTGTTTAATCACATGCTTCATTAGCTGTTTTTTCCTTGGCATGGTCATGACTCTCGTTGTTGACATGTCTGATAAATGAACGGGCAACACTGTTATGATTGCTTCATGTTCTCTCTGTCTGGCGCCACATTTGTGCTTGAGCTTTTGCCATTTATTATTGAGAACGCATGTTCGTTTGTTTTAGTCATAACAACGGTGATTAACGTCGGAGACAATTTGGCATTTGGTTTGCATTGAAGAAGATGTTGAGATTCTCACTCGGCGTACTTTGATCTACTGGGTTTGAGTAGCAGAAAGTAAATAAAACAAGACCGAAAGTCCAACAGTGGCGTAGCCGGGCTTGTAAAATATTATAAACCACAAACACATATTATTAGCTTTTTAAACAGTCGCTAATGCTGTTTATAACATTAAACAAAGAAATTTGGAGGAATCCCGAAATCCGTGAGGTAAGTTTTACTTTCAGAACTGAGCGAAGATCTACTGTAATCTATATACCCCACAAGGGTTGGGTTAATAACATGCGATCAAAAATCGAGGTGAATTCCTTACTTTCACGTTTTTTAGTACCGTGCACCGCTTATTGATTCATGAACCATACACCGTTACATTCCATTAACTTTGTATTCAGGACATTGGGATTAAAGTGTTATGGTAATATTTACTATATTATTACTATTATGAAAACGATACTACTGAAACGATACACTACTGTATTAAGAAACCTGGGCTTAATTTGTCCGAAACGGCCCGAAGGTGAGGAATGAAGCCTAAGGCCTATACGTTCCGTTTTGTTGGAAGAGACGTAACGCCGATGCTTTCGATATTTGGTGATCATTTTAACATTCGGTTTGTTTGTGTTTCACTCTGAATGAAAAACGTTAAGGTAGAGCATGGTGATTGTGATATATGACAGGTTCGATGATATGTTTGGCATGAACGAAATTGGAATCAAAATGCCAGAGTGTGGAGAGTCAGCCGCCCTACCGCCGTAATCACATCAGACGTAATCGCATCATTCTGTCATGTGACCAGATCCTCAGCTCTGATTGGTATAATATGTTTGAGGGGACATACATACAGATGGACAAACACTGTTCTAGATGGCTTTGACCTATGGGCTATGCTGTAAAAATATGAATGTTCACTCTTCTGTTTTAATCTTGTGTTATGATGGAACGCTTTGAATTTTGTTTAATAGTCGCTGTTGCAATCTTTGCTCTCTGTCAATATCATTTCAAACTTTCAACAAAATGCAGTCCTTTGTTGAACGATTTCAGGTTGATTGGCACTGGCCTGAACAAGTTGGCAGTTGTTTGGAAGCTTCTCCACTTGTAGACGATCTTCCGGACAGTCGAATGATTGATTTCAAATTGTTTGGAGATCTTTTTAAATCCCTTCCCAGACTCGTAGGCATCGATAACCTTCTTTCTGAAGGCCTCAGAGAGCTCTTTTGATCTCGGCATGGTGACGCCGCACACTTCAACAACAAAGAGCAAACCAAACTAAATGTCTGAGGTTTAAATAAGACAGGTTCCTCCAAGATCCTCTCTAACGATGTTCTTATCATTTGCACCTGAGCTGGTGCACCTGATTCTAATTTTCGGTATTTGAAGTAGTGATAAATGTAGGGGTGTACTTACTTTTTCCACATGCGAAATTTGCATTTATGTTTATTCAAATTATGCAATGGACTACAAAATGTAAATGTTTCATGATACTTGTTATATTATATCACCTTTATCTATCAATATTGTTGAAATGAAGATCAAATAGCTGTATGTTGAAATATGTTGAAAATGTCTAAACTTTACATGGGGTGTACTTACTTTTTCACGTGACTGTATATATATATATAGTGCATTCAGAAAGTATTCAGACCCCTTCACTTTTTTCACATTTTGTTATGTTGCAGCCTTGTGCTGAAATCCTTATGCAGCCTTATGACAGAAGCCAAACAGTTCAATCTTGGTTTCATCAGACCACAGAATCTTGTTTCTCACAGTCTGAGAGTCCTTTAGGTGCTTTTTTGCAAACTCCAAGCGGCTTTCATGTGTCTTTCACTGAGGAGAGGCTTCCATCTGGCCACTCTGCCATAAAGCCCAGATCGGTGGAGTGTTGCAGTGATGGTTGTCCATCTGGAAGTTTCTCCCATCTCCACACAGGATCTCTGGAGCTCAGCCCGAGTGACCACCGGGTTCTTGGTCACCTCTCTTACCAAGGCCCTTCTCCCCTGATTGCTCAGTTTGGCCGGGCGGCCAGCTCTAGGAAGAGTCCTGGTTGTTCCAATCTTCTTCCATTTAAAAAATATGGAGGCCACTGTGCTCTTGGGAACCTTCAATGGAGCAGAAATGTTTTTGTAGGCTTCCCCAGATCTGTGCCTCGACACAATCCTGTCTCTGAGCTCTGCAGGCAGTTCCTTCGACCTCATGGCTTGTTTTTTGCTCTGATATGCATTGTCAGCTGTGAGACCTTATATAGACAGGTGTGTGCCTTTCCAAATCATGTCCAATCAATTGAGTTTACCACAGGTGGACTCCAATCAAGGTGTAGAAACATCTCAAAGATGATCAAGAGAAATGGGAGGCACCTGAGCTAAATTTCAAGTGTCATACCAAAGGGTCTGAATACTTATGTAAATGTGATATTTCAGTTTTTCTTTTTACTAAATTTGCAAAACTTTCTAAAACCCTGTTTTATCTTTGTCATCATGGGGTATTGAGTGTAGATCGATGAGGAAAAAAATGAATTTTAACGATTTCAGCACAAGGCTGCAACATAACAAAATGTGAAAAAAGTGAAGGGGTCTGAATACTTTCTGAATGCACTGTATATGTATGTATGTATATATATATATATATATATATATATATATATATATATATATATATATATATATATATATACCCCTGTCAGCAATAGGTGTGGCTGAAATAGCCAAATCCAATAATTAGAAGGGGTGTCCGCATACTTTTAGCCATGTAGTATATATATTGTTACAGATACGACTTTGATGGTATGGTGGGCCGAGCGGGATGGCCGCCGTATCCGTACAAGTTACCCCGATTGCACCCGGGGTTGACTAATCGCGCTATGCTAGACCAATGAAGGAAAAAGAAGACACCCGGCTGGGTTATAATGACACAATACGACACCAGGGGTTCAGTTCTCAAGTATATTCGTACGGAAAAAGGTTAGATTACAAGGGCTAGAGGTATATTACAGGAAGACAGGCACTTAGACACACTCTTATATTAACCCTAGACAGACCACAGATAAACGGGACAACGCTGACTCACACGGGGTTTGATGGCTAGGAAAGGCAGATAGCGATGGCTCAAGGTGCACTCTTGGCTCAAAGCAGGGTACACGGTTCGGTCCAGAGATGCGGGGGGGTCTCGTCGCAGCGCTCAGAGGTGACGTTCTTTCTCAGGCCTCTCCAAACTCAGGCGCATCCGTTTCAGCGCTCGCAGGTCCGTCTTTCTCCAGCTCGGGGCGCATCTCACGTCACATCCGGCGCGGGGCCGCGTATATCCGGCGGGGAGTGACACGCCCTCGGCTCGTTAGCTCCGCCTCGTGGAATCGGCACGTTGCTTCTCATTGGGTGCGTGCGGGGGGTTTACCAGGCTCCGCCCTTGACGAGGAGCTGACAAGGAGCCCCTTCGTGGTAACCCCGTGGAGCGCGTGGTCAATGGCGCTAATCGAGCCGGTGTGAGGACGCATCCTCCCCCGCTCCGCCGCCACCTCCTCTGTTGTTGTTGTTGTTGTAGTTGGCGCTTCTTCATGGGGAAGAGATGCGGAGAGGTATGGGGAGGTCCTAAACTTCCTAACAGGTGCCATATAATCACATTCTGGTGCAACGAAGAGTCATAATTAATGGAAACAAGTCCTTAACTGACATAGATTAAGAATAACTAGCAAGATGTCCTATAATTGTCTACGTGTGGTGCGGGGACCTGGGCACGACATTTAATGGGGGGATGAAGGGGAAGATCGGCTCTAATGGGTGTTGTTTACAGACAATGGGACTAGGGAATGGGGTAAGGGAGAGTTGGGGAGTATCGGAGAAAATAGGGGAATATTTACAAGCGGATATGGAGGCCAAATTCCATATTCGCAACATTGCACCCTTCTCTACCCTCGGGGCGTCCCGACCCGATAAATTTTTACCTACTTTAGTGTGGCACGCAATGTAGTTCCCTCTACTATTAACTCTACCCTGAGTGCGACAGTTTTACAGATATTCACAAATGAGTAAATATGTCCCCCTGCGACGTTGCACCCTTCTCCTCACAGAAACACACCCACAGGATAACCGAATCCGGAAAGAATTCTCAAACTAAACATACAGCCGGTAGGGAGCATTATTTACAAGACTACGCTGCTATTTACACTACGATCCAGGACCTGTTTTTGGAGGAACACATGCAGATGTTATGCATAGAGAGAGCGCGCTTGCCAACATCGATACACCAACCCACGAGTGCTCTGTGGCCGACGGCCTTTAATAACGTGCAGAGCACCCTTCCCGAGCATCAACAGCACCACCCCACCACCAATCGGTGCAGTCACCATTGTTCATTGGAATAAAAATAAATTCGACAACCCCTAACCCTGCAGGTGTCTCTTGCTCTTCTTGTGGTGCACTTGGTGTTAACTATAAGTGGTTCACCTGTATGGCATAGGTGCCACGTTGACCCATAGGTCCATCCCCGGGTGGTGCTTGGCCGCAAAAGAGCTGCGGTCCATTGTGGGTGGCCACAAACATTGCGGTCCATATGGTGTATCGATCCAGGCAGCCAACAGCGAAAGTGCAGGCCCACAACTGCGTAGCCAGCACCTCTCTCTCCTCTCTCTCTACCCCAAAGCCAGATCCTCGGAGGTGGGAGACAAAAGAAGAAACAAGTGAGTAAGGTGGTAAGGGCGCAAAAGTGCACGCAATGTAAGGTGATGCACACTGGGGGCACATGGGAACCAGGTGAGACAGGTACGTTCCTATCGTACGCCCCCCCCCCCCACCAGGTAACCTACATGGCCCCTCCCTTACCCCTTACTGTATCCACACAACACAACACTACCCATAAACATCTACTTTACAAATCAACAAACATCCCTACTGTCTTCCCCGTTCCTCCCATATACCAAATTCGTCTTCTCTCCCTCCTAACCAATCAAATTTGCCATTTTCAACTCTCATCAAAATTTGCCATTTTCAACTCAACATCAAAATTTGCCATTACCAATTCATCATCAGTCCCTCCTAGGGAGGGAGAGATGGAATCACCCCAATGTCTCATCCACGTCGTGATGCGTCTCACAAATCCTCACAGCAATCTCATTTCCTGCAACAAAACAAAGAAAACACAGGTGTGGAGTCATCATCATCACCACAGGTAAGTGGCTGCGTATGGTGCGACAGGTTCATCAATCCTAACTATTTCCTAAATGACTTTAACAACTTTACACTACCCGGGGTCTTCCTCCGGCCAAACCATTGGCCCTCTTACACTATGGGTTCTAAAAACCAATTCCCATTGGCCAAACTGTGGTGCTCTTCAATTTGGGGTCTCACTCCCCCGATTCATCTCCCGGTGCCCTCGTACAATTTCTGGGCTGCGACGTGTACCTCTCCCAGTGGGTCTACCCACCTGCACACCTCCACCACTGCAGTTGCCTCCGAGCTTACCTGCTCCTTACCCTAACCTAACTACCTGGGGAAGGCCCTTTGGCTCTCTCCCCACTCGGTGCCCTCTCTGGCACTGGGCTGCCCGATCCACACCCGGGACCCTCAGGCACCCACTCACAACTACCGGCTCCCAGAGCCCACCTGCGGCCTCACCTGGCCGACATCCTCACAGTGGTGGAGTGCCCAACCAACTACACACACTAACAGGCTACACGCCCAGCCATTTCCACAACACTAATGCACCCATTCACAACACCATTCTGCAACCGCACCACAAATGCCAATATCCAACCACAATTTACCTGCACCCTCTACCTAACACTTACACTACCCGCCCCGGGTGCTCGTGAAAGGGGTCCACTCTTCCCCCATCCACACCTTCGCACCATGCACACCACTCCGTACCACTCACTCCAACTCTCTCCACACACCTGTACCTGCACACCTGTGCTCTCACACCTGGTGCCACCTGCACCCTTCTCTCCCCAAGCGCATTCGCGCTGATCCACTCACTCACTACTCATACACTGCTCCACACACCTGTCCAGTTGCACACCTGTGCAATCACACCTGTCCAGTTGCACACCTGTGCAATCACACCTGTTCAATTCTCACTCACACGGCATCATCTCAGCTAACTACTCCCTTCTGAAACTTGCGCTTCCCAGTCGTCCTTTTAAACTATTGCGCTCCCACGTCATTATCATCCATACTAATCTACCTGCGTCCCCACTACAGGTATCAGTCACTAACTAAACTTAACGTTACCTAATGTCATCTTCGCTAGATCCCTACACACCATATCCTAACCCACCCGGGCTAGTTTTCACTGCCATACACCCCATAAGCTATTGCTCCTTTGCCCCCCACATGGGAAGGATGGTGGATTTGCCATCCCACCACATCGGGGGTCTCTCACTACCAATTTTGCACATCAAATTTCAATAAATCAAAAATTTGCCAATCACTGCCCATCATCTGCCAATCACTACTGCCAATCCCTTGCCAATCATCAAATTTTGTTTTTCTCTAATTTTGGGTCCAAAACACTAACCTCATCACCCAGTCTACTCACTAATACCTCTCGGTGCGCCAATTCCCGTCCAAAGCCCGGCTTCGTAAAGCCAAACAATGAATGCTGGTTGTTTTGTGCCAGTGGCTGGATGCATCCCGCATTCGGTGCAGGGAAGGAGGTTTACCCGGGCCGAGATCCCACGCACCATCTCGGCACGGAGCCATCCCATGGCTCGATCTCGGCCTGCCGGAATGCCTCACCAAAAAGTGGTCGCCATGACGACCCTTTCTATCGGGCTGCCAGCTCCGCCTAGTGGAGCCTGGACGCGGCCGTTCAAAGCGAGGCCCGGCACGCACCGAGGGCCTGCTTCGGCTAAAAGTCGCTCTAACCTCTAACCCGTGTAACGTCGATGCTTCACCTGGACGCTTACACCCCGCAGCCCGTTCCTTGCTCACACATCCAGCCGTGCCCATGCTCCTCGTACCGTTCCTTACACACCCAGGCACACCCATTCCACTCACAGCCTTGGTCACACACCTGACCACCGAACACTTTGGCACACATTCGTTGTTCGCACACCTCACCAATACACCTCTTCGCGCCCCCTCCTCGGTCACCTCCTCTGTGACAATCACAGGTGTGCTCTCATTCGCACACCCAACCACGTGCCTCACTACCAACTCCAGCGTGCATTCCCACTCACGCTCTACCATTCCAGGTGTGCATCCTTCCATCCCAGGTGTACATCCTCGCTCACCTGTCACAACTAACTCACGCTCCATGTCACTCTCACTACTTTCACCTCCACTCGTGACAACGCACTCACCCTTACTCTTGACAGCACACTCTTTCCCCATGCACCTGTCCGTCACACACCTTTCTTGCGCACACTCTCCCGTTACACCCTCTGTAACACTCACCACAGGTGGACACTCTTCCTTACTTCTGACAGTGCACTCTTTCCTCATGCACCTGTCCGTCACACACCTTTCTCGCGCACACTCTCCCGTTACACCCTCTGTAACACTCACCACAGGTGGACACTCTTCCTTACTTCTGACAGCGCACTCTTTCCTCATGCACCTGTCCGTCACACACCTTTCTCGCGCACACTCTCCCGTTACACCCTCTGTAACACTCACCACAGGTGGACACTCTTCCTTACTTCTGACAGCGCACTCTTTCCTCATGCACCTGTCCGTCACACACCTTCCTCGCGCACACTCTCCCGTTACACCCTCTGTAACACTCACCACAGGTGGACACTCTTCCTTACTTCTGACAGCGCACTCTTTCCTCATGCACCTGTCCGTCACACACCTTTCTCGCGCACACTCTCCCGTTACACCCTCTGTAACACTCACCACAGGTGGACACTCTTCCTTACTTCTGACAGCGCACTCTTTCCTCATGCACCTGTCCGTCACACACCTTCCTCGCGCACACTCTCCCGTTACACCCTCTGTAACACTCACCACAGGTGGACACTCTTCCTTACTTCTGACAGCGCACTCTTTCCTCATGCACCTGTCCGTCACACACCTTTCTCGCGCACACTCCTGCGCACACTCTCCTGTCACACCCTCTGTAACACTCACCACACCACGCTTCCATGTGCTCCCTCGCACACGCGCTACGACCGACTCACTCTCGCCAGCACACTCACTCCTTGGCACGCACTTTTTCCTCACACACCCCAGAGTCGGACTTTCTTGCACACCTCCTTTTTCGCACACCAGACCTGTCGCACACTTCACCAACGGCCTCTCACGAACACCCGGGTCCATCTCGACCCCCAAGCTCCTTAAATCCCCTGGCGCATCATACGCACGACCATATTGGTCACCACTTACACCGGGTCCTCTTCCTCTTCGCTTCTCCTCCATCACCTGCGAATCCCTCATCCGGTTAATGAGCACATCATCACGATCCAAACACAGACTTTGGACCAATTCTTTCATCTCCTCTTTTATCTCTTTGTTATCCCCTCTCCGTCGCTTCTTAATTTCGCTCACCCCTTCTTCCACTTCTTCTAATTTGTGCCTCACCTCTTTTATTCCCCGGTACGTCTCCTCAAGCTCGTCCTCCAAGGCTACCTTGACCGTTTCCATGTGCGTCCTCACCTGCCGGTCCTTCGTCTCCATAACCTCTATCACCTCGTCCAGCCTCGTTGTCAGTCCCTCACGTACCATCTGACATTCCCTCTTCGTCGCTACCAAGTCATCTTTTAGTTCTTTCTGTGTCGCCTTTAAACCTCCTAATACCGCAGTGTTCCTTTGAACCTGCTCCGTTAGTTCTTTTTGTCCCTCCGTCAGCTGTTCTACTTCCTGCGTCAGGTCCTCTATGCCCCCTTGTAACTTTACAGTCCCCTTTCTCACCTCCTTTTCCATGTGCTCCTCACAGTGCCTCACCTCCTCGCGCACTCCTCCGACCTCCTCACTCACTCCTCCTCTGATCTCTTCTCCCATCACTTGCATCTCCTGCCCAGATGCCACCCTCATCTGCTCCATTTCCTCCCTGTGAGCATCCAGTTTGGTTTCTACCCCCATTCTGACCCCCTCTATCTGCTGCCCCATTTGGTTAACTTCCCTTTCCGCTTGGTCCCTCATGTCCCTCAATTTGCCTTCCATACTGTTTTCTAACCCCTCTAACTCTTTTTGCATCCCTTCCATTTGATTCTCTTGAGCGGCCATTCTGTTTTCTACCCCCGTTAACCCAGTTTTCACTCCCTCTATCTGATTCTCCTGGGCAGCCATTCTATTTTCTACCCCCTCTAACCCATTTCTCACCTCTTTTATCCCATTGTCTAACCCCTCAAAATTTTTGTCTAACTTCCCAATTTTCTTGTCTAACTCCTCAAAATTATTGTCTAACTTCTCACCGGTACCCCTCGCTTCGTCCCTCATTACCCCCAATTGCTCACTCCGAGCCCTCGCTTCGTCCCTCATTACCCCCAATTGCTCACTCCGAGCCCTCGCTTCGTCCCTCATTACCCCCATTTGGTTTCCCAAGTCATTCCTCAGGTCTTCACTTGTCTGGACCATGAGCGCCTTTATTTGTTCCATAAATAGGCCCCAATCCATCGGCGGCGCTGCTACGGTCGCGGGCGCGGTGACCAGCGAGGCGCCATTTTGTGCGTTTGCTACCCTCGCTGCTTCGCTCTCCTCATGTCCCTCATGTCCCTCAATTTGGTCCTGGACCGACCCTGCTTCACTCTCCCCTACCGGACCCCAGCCGTCTTGATCCGCCATAGCGCGACTTGCAAAATTCGAGTTTCGTAAAACAAAACAAATTTCGGCCGCTCCAAATTTTGACCAAATTTTTTTTTTTTTCCTCTATTCGTTTTTTTTTTCAAAATTTGGTCGGGCCTCGAATCCCACTCCTGACACCAATTGTTACAGATACGACTTTGATGGTATGGTGGGCCGAGCGGGATGGCCGCCGTATCCGTACAAGTTACCCCGATTGCACCCGGGGTTGACTAATCGCGCTATGCTAGACCAATGAAGGAAAAAGAAGACACCCGGCTGGGTTATAATGACACAATACGACACCAGGGGTTCAGTTCTCAAGTATATTCGTACGGAAAAAGGTTAGATTACAAGGGCTAGAGGTATATTACAGGAAGACAGGCACTTAGACACACTCTTATATTAACCCTAGACAGACCACAGATAAACGGGACAACGCTGACTCACACGGGGTTTGATGGCTAGGAAAGGCAGATAGCGATGGCTCAAGGTGCACTCTTGGCTCAAAGCAGGGTACACGGTTCGGTCCAGAGATGCGGGGGGGTCTCGTCGCAGCGCTCAGAGGTGACGTTCTTTCTCAGGCCTCTCCAAACTCAGGCGCATCCGTTTCAGCGCTCGCAGGTCCGTCTTTCTCCAGCTCGGGGCGCATCTCACGTCACATCCGGCGCGGGGCCGCGTATATCCGGCGGGGAGTGACACGCCCTCGGCTCGTTAGCTCCGCCTCGTGGAATCGGCACGTTGCTTCTCATTGGGTGCGTGCGGGGGGTTTACCAGGCTCCGCCCTTGACGAGGAGCTGACAAGGAGCCCCTTCGTGGTAACCCCGTGGAGCGCGTGGTCAATGGCGCTAATCGAGCCGGTGTGAGGACGCATCCTCCCCCGCTCCGCCGCCACCTCCTCTGTTGTTGTTGTTGTTGTAGTTGGCGCTTCTTCATGGGGAAGAGATGCGGAGAGGTATGGGGAGGTCCTAAACTTCCTAACAGGTGCCATATAATCACATTCTGGTGCAACGAAGAGTCATAATTAATGGAAACAAGTCCTTAACTGACATAGATTAAGAATAACTAGCAAGATGTCCTATAATTGTCTACGTGTGGTGCGGGGACCTGGGCACGACATTTAATGGGGGGATGAAGGGGAAGATCGGCTCTAATGGGTGTTGTTTACAGACAATGGGACTAGGGAATGGGGTAAGGGAGAGTTGGGGAGTATCGGAGAAAATAGGGGAATATTTACAAGCGGATATGGAGGCCAAATTCCATATTCGCAACAATATATATATTGCACTGTACCATAAAATGCCAAGATTACAAAAACATTGAGTTTAAATATCGAGAAGAAATATATATCGCCCTTAAGTCCTTTATCCCTCCGCGGCAAGAGGATTGGGAATTCCAAGGTCTGATTGGCCTCTGCCCGGACACAAAATATCTGCAGCCTGTTGGTTATGTCCCTGTTGAGAGACATTTTTGTGCAGTCACTGATGCGTGAAATACAATTTGCCCAGGTCAAGCTGTTCTTCAAAAGGGTCTTTGTTGGTGGCCATGATGTCTGTTTTTGTTACTTGTTTGATGTTGGGTTTACTTGGCAAAGCCGAAACTAGTGATTAAAAAGTCAACATGTGAAGTAAGTGTGGCTTGTGGAGCATAAATGCCTTAAACACAAAAGGAGCTGGTTCGCTCAGATATAGCAGCAAGGTGCATGCTTTGCCTTAATGAAGGAGCAAGTGGAGCTGCATCGCATTGCAATGAGCTTTGGTTTAACGAGACAGCGACCTTGTTGATGAAAGACACTTGAAGGCATCACAAACAATCACCATCATGAAATTATGAGGCACCCACTGGCAGCTACTAACTGTGACCCCAAGGTAATGACTGAAATTGAGAGCCATGTTAATGACTGAATATATTAACAACGTGATCGTATTTGCTTTCGAAATGTTGTTGTTTTGTATGGCATGTAGCACAGTGGAATGAAGTATAAATGCAAGGCCCATGATTATCGTTGGGTGGAATTTGGATTTTAAAATATAAGACAAGGATTGGAGGATAGCCTAGACTAGAGGTACACACACCAGCATCTGAGCTGTCTAGCGTAGCTTGGAATCTTGGCCTAGCTATAAACTGTCAGTCTGGTGGTGAGTCTGGTGCAGGGTGAGGCATCAATGTGTGCGCCGTCCTTTGGATGAACGTGAAACTCGTCTGCCGACATTAGTTGGCGGCCGTTAAAGGTCCCGTGGGGTCCTTCACAACGAGTATGGCGAGATATCACCTGCACGCTTAACAAATCACAATTTCCTGCAAACTCAGTCGAGTATCCTTCGTCGTCGCAGTGGCAACCCATTCGGGATTGTAACCCCAATGGAGAATCGGCTTCTGCGGAACCGACACTCTTTGTGGAGCATGATGGACAAGTACGAGTTAGTATATGCGACAGATCATTAATGACACCTTTCATCACAAGCCTATCCCCTTTATTCGCCATTGGCCCGGCACGCCTCACTTTTCCATGCTACCTGATGGATCTGAGTTACCACTGCTCTGTATGTCTTCCTGTCACCGGTTGTCCCATTTACTAGTGGACATAAGAGCAGCAGTGATTTTCAAATGTTCAGTTTTTCAATTTAAAATTTTCATTTTCAAATTCTCAGTGATTTTCAAAAAAAAAAAATTGGCTTTTATGAAATGTCTGCCAGTATCAAATGCAAATTCCAAATTGTGCTCTTTACCAACCTTCAAATGGTCAGTTGCATTGACTCAGGATATTCTTCTGAAAACCTATTCTTCCATGCTCCTCACCCCTTTTCTTTTTCCAACCATTCTTCTATTTAGTTTTACCTCCGCCACTGTAGGTGGACAGAGGTTATGTTCTCACCCCTGTCTGTTTCTCTGACTGTCTGTCCAATGAGCAGAATAGTTAAAAACAAAGTTATGGACGGATTCGGACAAAATTTGGTGGACAGGTTGGTGTGTGACATCGACGAAATTATTACATTTTGGTGAAGATCCGAATACGTTTCCGGATACAATTGTTCAAGTGATTCTTCGCCATTGAGAGAAGTGTGAAAAACGATATATAGAGTGATATCTTAAAAAGTTTTGGGAAAGTTATTACAAAACATGGTGGATGAGTTGCTTAGGTGACGAGAACAAGCCAATTCGATTTTGGTTCAGGTCCTAATCCAGATCCGGCCAATCGGTGGCGGATCAAGCGTAAATTGTTCAGCATGGCGGAGGTATGCGCTCTACCGAGTAATGCTCCACTTTTCCTATGTTTTATTGCTTGCTCATTACCATGACGAGCATCTCTCCCATTCACATCATTCACATAGGTTTTTTTTTTTTTGCCATATACTGTGAGTGAGTGTTCCGAATTGTGTAAATTGAGATAAATTGAACCAGCCAGATGGGCTACAAAGAATATATAAAGTGCTGGAAAGATGTCTCAGCTCAAGGGCAATGGCTTTTGGCAGAGTTTTTGAGTGGCAGATAAGTCAAAATCTCTGCAAAGATGAAGGCAAGATTGGGCCACAGAACAACAGCTATAACATTGAGTTCCCATGTCAGATGCACTTGCAATTCAAATGGATTCTTATGAAAATCTCTACTGAGGTGGCATTTTGTGCAGATATCTGACTTTAATTTGTGATGTGCTTTCTGGTCCGTGGTTGGCATTTCATACAACCATCATACTATAGTGGAGCTATGGCGTTCTTAAACTTAAACTTTCAGGGATTAACGAAGGCACCCCAAAGTTGTGCCTGTGCAAATTTTGTTTGATTCCACCTAGTTTCGCCCATCTTTATATTGCCTTCCTTTTGGGTGAGGAGTGGGGGGGGGTGTCAGGGGAGGGAGGGATTTGTGAATTTTCAAAAAGTCTGTAAGGAAGCCTAATTCGAGAATACCTAAGCAGTATGCATGTTTTTGCGTCACAGTCTGTTGCCTATACACCACCCAAATAAAGGAATGTGTCTGAAGAACGTGTCGCATTATTGGACCAAGATCACCCGTAGGGGCGCGTACTCAGATAGTCACTATAAATGAAAAATTGGTGAGTCTGCATAAATTCCGAAAAACTTTTTCAATGACAGTCGAACTGGAAGAACTTTTGTGCACTATTGCTTATTGTGGCCTAGTTGTTATCGCCAATCTTTCGGCATTTGAAGGAACAAAGCCAATAGCAATTTCCAATTGCAGCTCAAAGAAAGGAAAGGAAGTGAATGGGTAGACGAGGAAAAGTGGTTGTGGCAGGAAATCAATTTTACCCCAATTGCATTAAGTAAAAGATTTAATATAAGAACACGGATTATAGTTTGTGAGGAACGCTGGGATTTGAAAACTGCTTTGTTTGCAATAATATGTTGATACCCCTTACTTTGGGATAGCTATAAATTGTCAACAGAATATCATTTTTGTTAATTTGCTTTATTTTGACCCCCTACCAAAGGCTGGACATCCCCGATGGCAAGGGGTGGACGTGTCAGTGCCATCTCAGATCAGACGAGGGGATTTGCTTTCACATACCATCTCCGACCTGTACAAGCCATTTTCATATCACGTTCGTCTGACACCACAGACGCTTTTTGGAGATGGGGACTTTTCCCTCCGCCTTGTTCACTACTATGAAGGTGATGTTCTTGTGTATCTCGGCCTTTTGGTGTCTCTTTTAGTCTTTTACTTTTAGTCGTCTGTCTTTTAGTTATTTATATTTGATGGATCCATCTCATTATTGCAGCAAATTAAGTAAATTATAATTGTCTCAGCACTTACATCCCATTAAACATCAGGTAGTAAATGGAGCATTTTGAAATGTATACGAAGGACATACAACAGTCCAAGCAATGACATTAAAAAAAACTGAATATAGCCTCATAGAAAACCAAGATGGCAGAGGGTAAAAGGACAACGTACTGATGGTGGGGCAATGGGGCAACCGTTGCACAAACCAATCAAGGAAATGAGCAAGCTGTAAAGGTGGAGAGTGAAGAAGAGAGGAAACATACTACCTGCAAAAAGTAGGGTTAGGTTAAGTCTGGTTAAAGGGGGTAGAAGAGTTTGCGAGTAGGAATGGTGAATGACATGAGATGATGGTGTACTGCCTGCTTGATTCCCTGGAAGGAAGAATGCGATTTGACCAACCCTGGAAGGCAGTCTCACAAATGGAAGAAAAGAGAAACGAAAGTGCTTTTGGCAGTGGCATCCTGGATTGTTGTGTCCGATGGTCATGCATCCTCACACTTGGCAATAGGTTTGTATTTTCAGAGTTAAAACAGGAGGTTGTTGCTGGAAGAATGGAAGAGCTGGGGAGAGTTGTAGGGGTGAGAGAGCAGATGGAACACAACCGGAGGAGAGGTGTTTAAAAAATGTGAAAATCGGCTTTAGACGTGTCCTCAATAAGAACACCAGACCTTGTGCTACATCCTCATTGTGGAGATGTCAATAAGGATGAGAGCTTTAGGTTCCAGGAGAGACAGCTGTGATGCTAGGCCGCCAGCCCATAGGAGATAGCAACACTTATTTGAGCTACGGACCAAAACTTGTAAGGTGTGAGTCGTGTTCATTTTATTTTTGAGGAAATTCTTCAAAGGACGGAGGTTTCCCAGTCTCTATATGGTTTTGGATATCGGTTTCACTATATGGTCAGCCCAGGAGAGATCATGGTTGGTGGTGAGGCTTATAAGTTGAAGAGATTGAACCTCTTCCAGTAACTGGACCATGTCGAATGTAGATAGATAGGTGTGTTATTTGGATGATCTTTCCAGAGCAACAGGTTTAGACAATGTGATTTTCCATGATTGAAATGCATATTCCATTAATTGTACCAGCATCTAATCAATTCCAGATCAACAGACAGTGATGCAGCTGCCTTCTGTCTGTCAGTTGAATGGACAACTGTATGACACAATGTGGAATATTCTTTCACTGTAAGATACAGTATATGGAATTATAAGAAATTCCGCTTCCAGTTGAAATGTAATTTGTAAGAAATTTTTTATTTATTTATTTATTATTTTATTTAGAAAGGTTGAAATTATAAGAAATTGGCTGCCGCTTCCGGTTTTGCCGGCGAGGTTGTGTTTTTTTTCAAGCTCTCCACGCTATCAAAGTTAAGTATTTTTTCCGTTTGTATTTTTGTCAAAACTGTATTTTTATTTTATGGTGTGTGTGCCTACTGTGTTTCTAGGAAGATCTCGGTGTAAATCGTGCATACCTGTATATAATCGTCGGTTGTTTCCTGCCGCGTTTTTCAGGCCTGGACCCTTGAGGCTTTGTTGTCTCCTCTCGGCGGTCAGTTGTGGTCCATTTACTTTCGTTCTCTCACTGTTTTTTCCAGTCTTTCTTTTCAGCCCATACTTCCCTGAACATTTTACCCTTTAAAGTCTTAATTAAAATAAAAAAAAATACAATTTCATTCTTTGTTCGTGTTCGTTCGTTCTTCAACCACGTGTTTCGCCCCACCCATTTTTTTTTTCTTCCCTTCCTTCATAACTCAATCCTCTCTAGCCAAAAGACACCTTTCCAATTCTATTTTTCATCATACTCCTTCAACTTTCTCCTTCTTCCACTGATCCACTTTCACCTAACCTTCAAAAAATATATTAACGAAGAATTAAAAAAGTAAATTGACTTCGCTCAAACCTTCGTTCAAACCTTCACTCAAGCCTTCACTCAAACCTGCCTCTCCTCCTGTACTAAAACATTTGCTTATACACCTCCCCGTTCCTTCGTTCTCTGCTCTCCTTTCAGTCAATCTCCTCTTCTTCTGTTCCTGCTTCTGAACCCATGCTGGAATCATTAATCCCCCTTAGGAATCCTTCATGCCCGCATTGAGGGAATTTCCCCAGATAGTTTTCACGGTTTAGTTTTAAAATGTTTATACTTTCCCCTGAAGTGTTGTATTCTGTTGTATATTATAACACACTTTTCTTCTTCTTCTTTAAAAGGTTGCTTTTGATTTGCTTACCAAATCTCTTCATTTCAAATAAAAATTCCATCTTTTACAATTCTTCTTTCCTACATTCCCTCAACTCACTTGCATTCTTTTCCTCCTCCGTCATTTTCAAATGGATCTCTGATTCGAAAATCACAAGAAACTCATTTTGCAATAAATGTTCGTTTTCCATTAATCATCTAACACTTCCTAAAATCCTAACTCACCCCTCCCCTCCTAAACTTCCTCCTCACCCATCCCTTTCAAATCTCCCCCCTTGCCCCTCCCCTCCTAAAATCCCCCCTCACCCATCCATTTCAAATCTTCCCCCTTGCCCCTCCCCTCCCAAACTCCCCCATCATCCTGCTCTTCCTAAATTCCCCCCTCACCCCTCCCCTTCAAAACTCCCAACTCCCCCCCCCCCCTTCAAATCTCCCCACCCTCCTTTTTTCACCAATTCTTTCCTCTCGCTCCTCCTCCTCAAAGCATCCTCCCTGTTTCCTCTCCCTTCCAACTCTTACCTCCATCTTCAAAAACCTTCTTCCTCGCTCTGCTCCCCTTCAAACAACACCTCACTGTGCCTCACCCAATCACCATCAAACCTTTTGTCTTCCTCATCCTTCCCTTTCTCCTAGCTCTTCTGAAATATCTGACACACTATCAACAGCTCTCCCTACCTCCTCCTCTTCCTCACCTTACACGATCCCTCCCCTGTCCTGCATCCAATGCTTCCTCTTCCTTAACGGTATGGACCTCAAACATCCGGGGCCTTCGCTCAAACCTGATTGATCTCTCCACACAGGTTGCTTCTGACAAACCAGACTTAATCTGCTTAACAGAAACTTTCCTCCTTCAAGATGTCTCTGATTCCTTAATATCTCTCCCTGGTTACTCCCTCCTCCGGTATGATAGACCTGAGCCTCGTCCTGGAGGTGGGGTTGCTATCTTTATCAAAAACTCTCTTCCTCACGCTCCCTGCACTACATTCTCTCCACCTCGCCCCCAGGAGTACCCAAGGCTACGGCTTCCCCTTCGCTCCCACCTTTTGTTCATATGTGTGTTGTACCGTCCACCAAACAGTGATGACTCCATCTACATCTCGCTGTCTGATAACATGAACCAACTTCGATCCACTCATCCCAACTCTCTCTTCCTCATATGTGGTGATTTCAACTGTCATCATGCCAATTGGCTGGGTGTGGGTTCCTCTCTCACCAGCCATGGCACCTCAGCAAAGAACTTCTGCGACTAACTGGGACTGACAAGAATCTGTCAATTTCCCGACCCGGATCTCAGTCAACAGAGCATCTTCTCTTCTAGACTTGGTTATGACAAACTTCCCTGCAAATGTCTGCTGCTCTTTTTCTGCTCCAATCGGTTCATCTGACCATATGCTTGTTAAAGTGGACATCTCCCTGGCCATTCTCAGAGAGCCTCCTCAGCGTCGATGAGTCTGGCATTTCACTCGGGCCAACTGGCATGGTCTTCAAGCAGCCATCAATCACATGGACTGGTCTCCCATCTCTACTGCCTCTGACATCAACTCATCCTGGGAATTCTTCCAAAGTAAATTGCTCTCTCTCATGCACAGATTTATCCCATCTCATCTTCAGTTGTCATACCCTTCCTCCCGTCCATGGTACATTTGTGGTGAGGCAGTTGTGATGGTGAGATGTGGAATCTTGTGCTGAGGCAGTTGTCCTGAAACAACTTGCCTTCGCCTCCTGGAAGGAAAATCCAACAGAAGGCAATCTCATTTCCTTTCACAAAGCCCGGATCAAGTTTGTGTCCACCCTCAGTAGAGCCAGGAAACAATATCTCTCTACTCTCAAGACTGAACTCTCAAACCTGTCTCCCTCTTCCAAATCCTGGTGGCGTCTTGTCAAATCTGTTTCTGGTGTTTGTTCCCCCTCCATCCCCTCCCTTACCTCAAACAGCTACACATCTGACTCCACACGTGAAAAAGCTGAATGCCTCAACTCTATGTTTGCCTCAAAATATTATGTCCCAAACCCATCTCTCTCTGTACCCACCATACCCAGTGTTACATATTTATGTGAATGTATGTGAATTACTATTCAGGTCCTTGTTTATCAATGTGTAGTCGATTAAGGGTTGTTGTGATTAAAGGGTCAGGAGCCCTTCTGGGAAAAAGGAGACCGGAAACGGAAGAAAAAAGACACGAGGTCCTGGAGACGCGACGATTCTTTTTTTTCCTCGCCCAGCTCCGAGGAGAGTGGGGATCGAGATTGAGCAGCGTGGAAAAGCTGCGTTCCCAAGCCCGTCGGGCGAGTGGAGTTACCGGGACGTGTAACTACCCTTTTGACACGTCAAGTTGCCGTGGGTCCGTGCACGGACCCAGCGTCCGGCACAGTTCGCCGCACCGTCTACAAGGACGCGTACGGGTCGCACTTTGGGGCCTCGCGTGCGTTGCAAGCGGCGCTTGCTTTGCCCGCTTCGCAAGCGGCGCTTGCTTTGCCCGCTTCGCTTGGCCAGGAGGGGTGTGCTGCAGCCATGGTTCCCGGTACGGTACGTGCCCGGTGGAAGCACGTCCGCCCGGGGTTCGTTCAACCGCCCGTGTGTGGCGAAGCCGACCATCATCTTGGTCAGGAGGGGCCCAGAGACATTGTGAGGGACAGAGACCAAAGGGGTCGTGAGTACCCAAGGGGTCGGGAGTGGGGAAAGGGGACACACGTATGTAAGATGGCCATCTTAATCATCTCAGGGATTGATTGTTGATTGTGGATTGTTGATGGTTGATTGCTCGGGGAATATATCATTGATTATTCCGGATCCTTGGTGTGGGGTTTGTTCTTGGTTGGAATTCATATTGATTGCGTTACGAAAGCGCAAACATAATAAATCTTTCTGGCGGAGTTCCTCTCACGGTCCGGGGGTCACCGAGACCAGGTAGTCACTGGGAGGACCACGTAACACCAGTCGTACCCAGCTGCTCCTGGACTCTGTGTCCTTCTCTCCTGACAAGGTGGAGAAGTTTCTGTCAATCCTCGACTTTGATTCTGCAACTGGACCAGACGGCATCATCCCACGGGTCCTAAAATCCTGCTCTGCCGCTCTTTCGCACCCTCTCTCTGTTATCTTCACCCTCTCTTTTGCTCAAGGTCATCTGCCATCAGCTTGCAAATCAGCCAACATTACCGCTTTACACAAAAAGGTGCAAAAACAGATCCTAGCACCTACAGACCAATCAGCCTGCTCCCAATTATCAGCAAAGTCATGGAATCCATCATTGCTTCGGATATCAAATCCATCCTCTTCTCCAATGGCTTGATCTCTGATCATCAATTTGGTTTCAGACCAGGTCACTCTACTCTGGACATGCTGCTTCTGCTGTCTCAACAATGGATGGAGGTCCTCAATGTCAAACAGGAAATTGGAGCTGTCTCCCTTGACATATCACCTGCCTTCGATACGGTCTGGCACCCTGGTCTGCTCACCTAACTCTCCTCCTATGGTATCCATGGAAATCTCCATGCATGGCTTGCGGACTTTTTTTTTTTTTTTTTTTTTTTGTATACAAGATCGAGGCTCGTGAAAGAGCGAACATTAATCACACAAAAAGACAAACCGACACATAAAACATATAACATCGGGAGCGGTAGACAAGATGGGGAGAGAGGGGGAAGGACACAAACACAACATTTGAGAGCAGGGACCGAGAGACATGGAGACATCGAGAGATCTGAGAGAGGGCGAGGGCTTTGGGGGGGGGGCATGGGAAGGGGGTGGTGGGAGAGGTATAAAACATATGGACACTGCCAGGACTTCCAGGAAAGAAGTTGGAATTTCAAACAAGGTGGATCTGGGGTGAATTAGCGGGGGTAGAAAAGATCAAGGTTTTGGATGGGGGAAGATAAGAGATGGTGGTGAACAGCTGTTTTAAAGACCTGGAGGGAGGAGTGGGATTGAAGGGAGTGAGGGAGTTTGTTCCAGAGGCGGGAGAAAAGAGGAATGAAAGAGTGAAGGTGAGCAGAGAGCCGAGATTTCGGCAGTTTAACCATCAGAGGGTTGCTGGCAGATCTTGTGCGACCTGTAGGAATATTTGGGGGACAGAGCACAGAGAGAGCTGGGGGTGCAAGGCCGGAGAGGAGTCGGTAGAAGACAGAAAGACCACCTACCTGCCTGCGGTGAGTGAGTGAAAGGCCCTCAGAGATAGCTTCTTCGATCCTACCACCTACAGACCAATTCCTCTCTGGTCGTAGTCAACGTGTGGCGCTGAATGGATTTCTCTCATCTCCCATTCCTGTTCAGGCTGGGGTTCCCCAAGGCAGTGTTCTGGGCCATGTGCTTTTTGTGGTCTTCATCAATGATCTCTCTGACTCTGGAAAAGTCCTCTCTATCTCTTTGCTGATGACTCCACTCTCTGCCACTCGATACCTCATCCCTCAGATCGGCAGTCAGCAGCCTCCTCACTCTCTGCAGACCTGGACAAAAATCACAGACTTGTCAAACAAGTGGAACATGTCTTTCAATCCTGACAAATCTCACACTCAATGACAAACACACATGGTAGCAGCACTCTACAGATAAGAAGCAAAATGGTTTGTGTCATTGCCGCATAACGACATATGCGACATAACTCCAGAACTTCCAGAAGTATCTGTTTGTGTGTTTATTTGTTTGTTTAACATATATTTACTGCTCAACCACTGGATGGGGTGAGTTAAACACTGCTGGTTGTACTCTGTGAAGGGTAAGGGTTCTAAATTACACTTTTTAACACTTAAAAATTAAATATGGTGGGTTTGAAAAGTTATTCTTCTTCATTTTTGATTGGCGCATGGAATAGTCTTGGAGCTCGTGATGAAAGATTCCACCCCAACTTCCCCATAAGGTTAACCCTCCCCCCTACTCCGTTGGGTTCATTTACCCCATAAGCTACAGGGACTAAGCTTTGTCAAAACAAAGAAGTGGATTACAAAAGTAATAAAACTGTTCTATTAATAGAAAAAGACCTTGATTCTAGGTT
Source organism: Myxine glutinosa (assembly GCF_964187855.1). Classification (NCBI taxonomy): domain Eukaryota; kingdom Metazoa; phylum Chordata; class Myxini; order Myxiniformes; family Myxinidae; genus Myxine; species Myxine glutinosa. The sequence continues at coordinate 69,632,323 of NC_136271.1, forward strand.
ATGCCATTTCTGTTTCACCGGAAAGGTTGCACAAATTATAATAGGTCCTCGCATCATGTACTACCTGTGTGGGATTTCGATGTATTTACAATGTATTTAATTTCAATATATTTTCTGTACTCAGAATGCATGCATTTTACTGAAGAGGGAAAGGGGGACCGCTGGGCCCCTTTCCCTTGTGAAACTTTGAGTTATTGTACAAACTCATACAACATATCTATGATGCAACCTTGAGTTCAAAGCTATTTCTTGCGGCACGGCTATCTCTCGAACCACTGTTTTGTTTCCTCCCTTTGAGGCTGCTTTCTTTCCCTTCCAAGTGTTTTTCCTTTGGCACAAAGGCCGTTCTCTCTCTCTAACTCTCTGACTACATATACAACTTGCTTGTTGAAATGCTTTTAGCAAAAGGGTTCTCAAGGCATATTTGGGACCTTTTTCTCCGTGTGCACGTAAAAGAGAAAAGGGCAATAAACAGTCTATTAAATTGTGGTTGGGTTGTTCTTCCAAGTGTAAAGACCATACCCGGTCACCTGTACAGTATTTTTACTACTTCCGTGCTTCTGCATGCAGATAATTCATAAACAGAAACCAGGGCACAAATAATGCCTAATGCACAGAAAACCTTATGTACTATCAGATAATTTCTTAACTTGTTATACATGACAGGCCTGTTCCCTTTACTTACGTATTTCCCCTACTCATGAATTAAATAATGTTTCGCAATTTTTTTTACAAACTCAAAAGCAAAACTTGTCTTCATTTACGGAAGTCGTGGTGGAATACCAAAACCCCTGTTTTTGATTTCTCTGTTCTGTGCATGGGAACAATTACTCTTTCTTGCTGCCAGTAACTGCCAGTTGATGCTCATTCTTTGTGTCAAAGCCCTGCTCCTCTTCTTGCTCTCTCATTTCTTGCATACGAAGAGGTGTTGCTTTTGCTTCTGCTTGATCCTTTGATCGGCAAACCGCTTGATATTTCACTTCTTTTGCTGTGAAATCAATTTCACGTGTCCGTGGAAGTAACTGGTCATCTCCCTTCCAACGTGCGTACTTCCTGCCATTTTCTTTGAAGTTAATTGTTTCGACATTCACAGACTGTTGCTCCGTCTCTTTTACCTTCTTCCTCCCACAGCAACAGAAAAGTAACACTTAAGGAAATATCTGCGTTCCTTCTTTTGGTTTTGGGGTTCTGACATCTGAGCGGGTGGTTCTCTTTGATTTTCCAGCGAATTTGTTCTCCGCTTTTGTTGCGGCAGCATCGGCAGCATCCACTGCATCTCTATGTAGTTTTGACAGAGCAAAAATTGAATCCGTGAACTGTGTCAATCCCCTCAGGCAGCACAATGTTTGCATACTTCAAGGCCTGTTGTTTCCGTGCAGTAAGAATCGGTTTGCCTTCATGCATTGTTGAAGAGAATGATGTCACCTTGGTCTGCATCTTCATTTTTCCCATGCGCAGAACAGAGAGAACCTGAAGATAAATAAAAAACAGGGGTTTTGGTATTCCACCACGACTTCCGTAAATTAAGACAAATTTTGCTTTTGAATTTGTAAAAAAAATTACGAAACATTATTTAATTCATGAGTAAGTAAGGAAAAGAAGTAAGTAAATGGAACAGGCCTGTCATGTATAATAAGTTAAGAAATTATCTGATAGTACCTCAGGTTTTCTGTGCATTATGCATTATTTGTGCCCTGGTTTCTATTTCTGTTGATGAATTCTCTGCATGCAGAAGCACAGTAGTAAAAACACTGCACAGGTATTATATGATGGGAGGACTTATTACCCTCGCCTGAGGAGAGGGTATTGCATTTGAGTCCATTTATTTGTCTGTCTGTTTGTTTGTTTGTCCGCACAGAATAAATATCGTTTTCTCTGCAACTGTTGGTCTGATGGAGAGGAAATTTTCACCATAGGTGCAACTCCACCTGTTTAATTTTTTTAATGATAATTATGACGTCATGTCACGTGGTTCGGCCGCCATCTTGGGAAAAACGAAAAAAATTGCACCTCTATATCTCCAAAAGCGCTGCATGGAAAAAATTGCGACATGGCTCATTGCAAAGAACTCTCCATGTTGAATAACATATGTTGATGATGTCAAAGATAATTTCTCCATTAGGACATCATAATTCGACAAGTCCAAAACTTCATCTGATATCATCTCGTGTGGAATCTTGGCACAAACAATGCGACACTACTTCCCACCATCATCAAGTGATGACCGAATATCATCACGGGATAAGTTGGTGGAGAAAAAAAACAATGATTACGTCATCGGTCATGTGGTTTGGCCGCCATATTTGTTTCAACATAAAAGCCTTTAGAACCACTTGGCAAACTTTAAAAAACACTTTAAAACCACTTTAAAACCAGCTTTTAAAACCACACACGTCTTGGCGAGGGTCTGCAATCTCTGATTGCTCTTTCTAGTTTTAATTTGTGCAACCTTTCCGGTGAAACGGAAATGGCATAACCTGGAATCTAGGTCTTTTTTCTATTAATAGAACGGTTTTATTATTTTTGTAATCTACCATCGTACTTATTTGTTTTGACAAAGTTTAGTCCATGTAGCTTTTGGGATAAATGAACCCCATGAGGGAGGAGGGGTGGAGGGTCTGACCAAACCTACCCCCCTTGAAATGAGGTCAGTTTTAACTTTTTTGTAACGGCTGTCATAATACTTTGTTTTGACAAAGTTTGGTCAATGTACTAGATGGGGTAAATGCAACCCCCTGGAGAGGGATTTTCAAGGGGGTCTGGAGACCAGACAAACCAGCTGAGAGGGGGGGGGGCTGCTGCCAAGCTTTTTGTGAATGACTTAGGTGGCCTAAGTAACTTTGAGGGGTCAAACCTCCTGGGAAAAATGGGGTGAAATTTTCCATCACGAGCTCTGGGTATATAAGGAATGAAATAGCCAAATATTGAAGGCACATAAAAATCTGTTACCAAGATAACTTGTGAACCAGCAATGGGATTTTGACCAAACTTGTTCCAAGTATATATGATGATGAAAAACCACCGTTTAGAGGCCATTTTTCCCGCAAAGCGGGGGTTGGCCTTTTCGGGGACCGTGGTTGTTGTTGTTTTTTTGGTCCCCTTTTTGAAGCAATGTTTTACGGCCGGATGCCCTTCCTGACGCCAACCCTTTTTGTCGCCTTTTTACGACAAACAGGGAATTACCAGTGAACTGGTACTCAAATAGCCGACCTCGGAAGGTAATGAACAGGCTGAGTCAACCCCCCTGGCGTTAATTCACCGATCGACTGGGATTCGAACCCAGGATCCTAGGATCCTAAGCTGGCACCCTAGCCGCTAGCCCAACACCAGGGCTCAGATGATGAATATATGATGATGAACTGATTATATTTCGGCATCAGAGGTCAGAGATCATGTCAGGTTAAAAAGATGCTACGTAAGAACAGCTGGTCAAAGGGATTTAAATGAAACTTGGATATACAAGTATGTATAATGATGTAATAATGTGGGCGGAGGCATATCAGTCGACATCATTACGTTGAAGAGTGTTGTTCTAGTTTAACATCTTGAACCTTATTGTGCAGCCAACAGTTTAACACTCATTCCGTCCGATGGTTTAGGAATGCATAAAAGTCAAAGCACACACACAAACAAACCCACAAACAACCCCACAAACAAACAGACACTTTCCAAATTATATATATTTACTAGCTGGAGTATTCAGCACTGCCCAGGAAAAAGTACCCAGCTACTTGAAATTATTTATAAGATTGTATTTATAAGGCCAGAGTTTCAGGACATGTTGGACATTAAATGAGTTATTGGCCTCATGGTGGTTACCTTTTGCCTGTGGGTTTCTGGCAGCACTGCCTGACCCTACATCCCAAAATACTCTTTATAGTGGCATTTGGTGGCCTCAAAACGGATGGCAAGGCCAATGTGCTGCAGTTTAAACCTTGCCCAGATTGTGAAGTACCTACACACAGAATCTGGGGTGTCCAGGAGCCAAGGTTCAGCCATGAAAGATTAACGTACAAACACAAACACTTGAAAATATTTATACTATTTCTCAATCGCTGTTCAATATAAAAAGCCGTCCCTCGCCGGAGACCCGGCTGCTCCTCATCCTTGGATGTTTGTTGAGTATAAAGCACTGACCATTATTTACACTTAACCCTGAACAAGTTGTAGCAACAAGCCATCTTTTTCCTGCTCTTACCTGGTTACAGGCTTGTTGTTCATCTGCAAAAAAAGGATTTAATTCTCGATCACACGAATTGCCACCTCGTTCTCTTCCTTACGTGCTGTTCATCTTCACAGCACCAAGTGTTGAAGGGCACATTAACGACCGTCGTCTTGAAACAATTTTAACACACAAATGGTATAAACAATGAGCTGAGAAACCTCCACTTCTTTGCAAGATTCATGGCCTAGGCCAGAAAGCAAACTGGACTTAACAGCACACTCCTCTCTGTCCAAGCCGGCAGCCTAATATACGTGATGCTTCTTTATTGTGAACCCTTCATTAGAAATGAAGGGAAAAAGCTGAATAGAGTGGTCTCCTGTAGCTCTCTTGGCCTTCAGTTTTAGTACTGCAGTTAAAAGTTTGCCCTCTTGTTTCATTCAGAGCATTCTTTACTATCTGCTCTGCCTTGTTTTGAATTTATACCTCTGCCACGAAAGTTGGCAAACACTCGCTGCCAAACATAGGAGCACCAACGGCCTGAACTGGATTAATGAACAGGATTAAATGACGGCTGTGAAGATTAAATTATTTAATCCTTTTCATTAATCTACTTGCTTCACTACGCCCCCAGTGGTGTTTATAATAGAGGACATGGATTTGTCCCCCTTTGGTGGAAGACCCTCTCGTGTTCAGGCCGTTGGTGCTCCTATGGTTGGCAGCGAGTGCCCCGGAAGCATTGACGGAAAGAGAGTGGCAATCATATGTGTGGAAAATTGCACGCTTGGTCAGGGTCGCCCAGATAGCTCAGATGGCGGAGCACTGGTACGGTTTTCCAGAGGACCTGAGTTCGATTCCTGGTCTGGGAATATAATTTTCCCACACAAATCAATGTAATACGATAATGTTTCAAGTGATTCTTTCACAATATTGAGAGATAGGCATAAAAATTATATATAACACGATATCTCAAAACTATGTGGATGGGTTATATCAAAACTTGGTGGATTATCTGGGTAAGAGGAACAAACTGATTAGATTTTGGTTCAGGTTGCGAATCCAGATCCGGTCGATCAGTGGGAAACAAAATGTAAGCTGTTCATCCTGGCGGATGTATGCTCTCTTCCGAGTGTTAATTAGAACGGTACTCGGTAGAGTGCGTACCTCTGCCAGGCTGAACAATTTACATGTTGTAGCCCGCCGATAGGCCGGATCTGCATCAGGACCTTAAACAAAATCGTATCGGCTCGTTCTTGTCACCTACCCAACTCATAGTCACTTACCCAAGTTTTGTCATAATCTGTCCATAACTTTTTGAAATGTACTATACAGTATATCGTTTTAGCACTTTCTCTCAATGCTGAAGAATCACCTTAAAATTATAGTATCCGGATCCGAATCTTCACTAAAATCTCATCAATTCGTCCTTGTCACACACCCAACCTGTGCACCAAGTTTCGTCCGAATCCGTTAACTTTTTGAAACAACTTGCTTACAGACAGACAGACAGACAGACAAGAGTGAATACATAACATCTGCCACCGAACATGAAAAAGTTTGTTGATGTTTAATAATTATATTAGGTGTACATACCGGAACGTAATGTCGTTTTTCAAAGAGGATTACACAGCTTAAAAAATAACGGCACTACTTTCCGGTACACCTAATATATTCCATCCAATAGAGCAATTGTTAAAGAAAACTTGCAATGTGTTTACTTGCTAATTAGATTAGATCGAAACATTCTCACATGCATCGTTAGCTGAAATGTACTATTGAGCTCAAGTGTTCCGAACATGTAGTTCAAGTGTTCCGAACATGTAAGTGGGATGCTTTGAGGGGTAGAGATAAATATTCAACGTGAGGGATTTACACCCACGCCCCTTTGCCTCCATTTTCAAGGAGCGCAATGACTGGGAAAAAGTACCTCCATAACATCTCATATATAACGCAATGAATTTAATACATCTAAAATAATAAATACAGGCACAGCACTTGATAAATAAATGACAAGCAATTCATAACCTTATGGAAACGAATCCTACTTTTTCCTTACATCAGACATGCAATGAACACTAAACATCCAAGACCTAAACATAAACTCAATCAAGTGGAGCCACAAGCCTTATTGATCACACAAGAGTTGGCTGGAAGGAATGGCAGGAATATAAAAATATGAAAATGAATATAAGTGAAGGCTGGTTAATAAATGTTGGTTAGACAAGGGTAATAAATAAATGTAGGGTAATAAATGTAGGGTAATAAATGTAGGGTAATAAATGTAGGGTAATAAATGTAGGGTTATGAATTGCCGTCCATAACTTTTTGAGATATCCTGCTCACAAACAAACAAACAAACAGACAGACATAGACTAGACGGATTTCTGAGAAATGTGAATGTTAGGTGCATTTTTGGGTAAAAGTTGGGAACCTCACTTTTTAACATAATTAGTGTATGCTGAATTCGATTGACGCAGTTCTCAAGCCGAATTTTGGGTCTTCGACCTTCTAATTAGCATAAACAAAATGGCCGCCAAATTGCCATTTTTGGACAATTTATTTGAACAAGCATATATATATCATGTACATACATGCAACTCTTTTACTTTAACTTTACAACTTTTACCGCAAAATGCACCTAGAAGCTTATACATAGCCTTTTTTCATAAATCCATCTCGTCTATATTAAGGTTGGCGACATATTGAAAGAGACATTCAAGCTGATATTGAAATTGGACACTATAAAATGGGAAATGGTTTTAATAAGACAATGTTTCATTCAACCATTTATTCTAAAATTAAGTATACATGGCCATGAAGCACAAACATTCAGGAATGTCACACATGTTGTTTTGCCAAACTACATCAAATTCATACAAGGGGTCTGATCATCACTCTGTTTCTGACAGGCACACATTGATGTGTACCTGAACTCTGAATAGCGACATTTGCAGCGTCGAGTCTTGCATTGCTTCTGGCATGCACAACAAATCATCTCGAGGCAACTTTCTGCGATTGGACTCAGTGACATCAGAATAGGCTCTAGTCCTGAATCACCACGTTTCCATCCCATTTCCACAGGTGCAGGAAGGTCAGGTATGGCACAATGAGCATATCTCCATGCCATGGCTTGATAGTGTACTCGCATCAAATGGAAATGAAAAGCTTCACTTGTCGGTGACATTGCTTCTGGTTTACCAGTCTTGGAGAACAACATATGTCGTGCTGAATCAACAGAGGTTGTTCTGTGCACATTATATATTCTACAGACGAACGCTTCTGCAGATTTGATTGTCTCCTCTGTGAATTCACCAATGCCCAAGTTCTTCAGCAGTTTATTCAAAACTCAAAAAAAACAAAAAACCTCAAAATTCTGCTTGGGAACCGGGTTAATCGAATTCAGCATACCATAATTATGTTAAAAAGTGAGGTTCCCAACTTTTACCCAAAATGCACCTCGAAGCTTATACATGGCCTTTTTCCATAAATCCATCGTCTAACAGACAGCAGTGAAAACATAACCTCCAACCACCTATAGTGGCGGACATTATAAGAATTCAACATATTCTTAAAACGTAACATTAACCCTCTCCTAAACTTCTCTAGAAATCTGCTTGCTGATTGCTATATATTCTCTTCTCTTTGATCCTCGCTCCTTATCCACTTCAATACTTGTTGCATCCATGTGTTGTCTCACTAACCCCCACTGGCAGTGCATTACTTTCTGTCTTCTGTAACCTTGCTCTTCCATAAGCCTAGATTCTGTATCCTTCTCTGATTCTGTTGTACCATCCTCTGTTACAGAGCGTCGGTGCTGCTAAAGCAGTTTATCGGCAAGATTTATACTACGTGGTTTGGCATTGTCTTCCCAGCAGTAGTTATGGCAGGAATTTGGAATTTGTTCATGGTGCCGGCGATATGGCAGATTATAACTTGGTCGGGCTTATAACCCAGGTTAGACAGCTTCGAGGCGAGTGTGCGTACATCTACACTATTCTGGCAGGGTTTATGTTGCGGTATCGTTATAAAACACCAAAACAGCATTAAATCCATCTAAGTAAACCTGTAGGAATCATTCTTGACATTTCCATTGTAGTGCTCCGAATGGGAATCACTCACGTTATAGCGCTATCCATGAATAGCACTATTGAAATGGCTTCACTCATTTAAAATCAAAACTTTGCTGTGGCTGCATCTTCGCTTTACCATATGGCACATGTGAATAAATTGTTCCATGACCACTGAGAGGTAAATGCATCCAATGAGTTTCAAACATGGCTTTTTATCTCCGACACCAAAGATGGATGGAGGTTATGTTTTCACCCCTGTCTGTTTGTCTGTCCGTTTGTCTGTGAACAAAATATCTCAAAAAGTCGTGGACGAATTCGGACGAAATTTGGCAGAGATGTAGCGTATGTGAAACGGATGAAATGGTTAGATTTTGGTAAAGATCTGGATCTGGCTACTGGAATATTTTAAGTGATTCTTCACCATTTGGGAGATAGGCCCAAAAACGATACATAGCAGGATATCTCAAGTTGTAGACGGATTTGGACGAAACCTGGTGGACCGGTTGGGTGTCTGACAAGGACGATTCGATTCGATGTTGGTGAAGATCTGAATATGGATTCGGATATGAGAATTATTTAATATTTAAGTGATTCTTCACCATTGGGAGATAGGGCCAAAAACGATCCATAGCAGGATATCTCAGAAAGTTGTGGATGGATTTGGACGAAACTTGGTGGAGAGGTTGTGTGTGACGAGGAAGAATCCATTCAATTTTGGTGAAGAATCCGGATCCGGCTAGTATAATTTTTAAGTGATTCTTCACCATTGAGTGATATGACCAACCAGGTGGAGGTACGCTCTGTACTGAGTGCCGTTCTAGTTACAGATATGTAGCAGGTTGTTTGTGAATAAACAACATCGCAAATGAGAGTGTATCGGAAATACAACAAAAATATTGGTTTGATTGTTCCCACATAATCGTCAGGTTAAAGTTGGAGTAATGACCTCTTCAGTTCAGAGCTCTACGTGACATCAGGCACATTAAGTTTTAAATATTCACCTTTCCCAATGTGTGCTTGCAACACCTTGCGGAACTTCATGGAGATTTCGCTGCATCCAGGCACTTCCCTCATTGAGAAACATAATCATTTTAGTTTGCTTAATGTGAAAATTGTTCTACTCGCAATTTTCATTCTGCTTCCTAATAACCCCTTAGTAATGGCTGGCCATCAAATATCCTCCGACCATCAAATATCCTCCGACCATCAAATATCCTCCGAAAAAGGCCAACCCCTGCTTTGCGGGGGAAAATGGCCTCTAAATGTGGTTATATATTTATTATATACTGGAGCAGCTGGAACCTTTTAATCTAAAACAATATTGGCACATTATAGATTATACATTCATATTGGAATATGAAGAAGCCAATTAATAATTAAGGAAAAAAGGAAGAGTTAATGAATGAAGTGTTAAATGATCAATGTAGCTTTGTCCAAAGACCTCCATCTCCATCCTTTCCTGATATTCATGCAGGTGTGTATTTGTATGCTTGCTTGATGCACTTAACACACAATGCTATTACTGAAATTTCTCATGGATGAATGATGTGTTAATTTTGATAAATCTGCTCTTGCTTTGCCCACCATTGCTGCTGTTAGACTAACATGTCTTTTCAAACAAAGTTTTGTTTCCGAGCATTTGGTTTTCCAGTTTTCCAGTTGAATATCATTAAATATTAATGACATTTTCCAAGCAATGTGATGGCTTGAGTGTATCTAATTTCTGTCTGCCATTAATAGTTGATGCGCTATTATTGTTGTGCAAAGGAATGTTCTTAATGCTGTCCATCAGGTGACGGCTGTGAAGTTAATTTGGAGAGAATTAATCAAAGGTTTTCCAGTTGACGTCTCTTGTTTTCTTTTGCAGCCCCCACGCTCAGCCCTCAGACAGGTGAGCAAAATCTCTTTTAACACCTGTTACACAGTGAAAGGGTTACATTGTCACTACATGTGTACATATCGGTATTCTTATTAAGCAGAAATTGTATTACATTCATAAATTATACTAAAAGATGAAAAGTTGAATATTACACTCATTGCCAACTTGTGGATGTTGGTCAAAAAATATTATAACAGCAAAAGGTGAGGCATTGCACAAACGATGCCTTGTAATGGGTAGATGGAACTGGAAAATAGACAAATGTAGATCAAACTAGAATAGCACTCGGTAGAGAGCATACATCCGCCAGGATGAACAGCTTACATTTTGTATCCCACTGATCGACCGGATCTGGATTCGCAACCTGAACCAAAATCTAATCAGTTTGTTCTTCTTACCCAGATAATCCACCACGTTTTGATATAACCCATCCACATAGTTTTGAGATATCGTGTTATATATAATTTTTATGCCTATCTCTCAATATTGCGAAGAATCACTTAAAACATTGTCGCATTACATTGATACGTGTGGTTTGAAAATTACATGCCCAGGCCAGGAATCTAACCGAGGTCCTCTGGAAAACCGTACCAGTGCTCTGCCATCTGAGCTATCTGGGTGACCCTGACTGAGCATGCAATTTCCCCACACATATGATTGTCACTCCCTTTCCGTCAATGCTTCCGGGACACTCGCTGCCAACCATAGGAGCAGCAACGGCCTGGACACGAGAGGGTCTTCCTCCAATGGGGGGACAAATCCATGTCCTCTATTATAAACATCACTGGGGGCGTAGTGAAGCAAGTAGATTAATGAACAGGATTAAACCATTTAATCTTCACAGCCGTCATTTAATCCTGTTCATTAATCCAGTTCAGGCCGTTGGTGCTCCTATGTTTGGCAGCGAGTGCCCCGGAAGCATTGACGGAAAGAGAGTGGCAGTCATATGTGGTGAAATTGCATGTTCAGTCAGGTCGCCCAGATAGCTCAGATGGCAGAGAAGTGGAACGGTTTTCCAGAGGACCTGGGTTCAATCCTGGTCTGGGCATGTAATTTTCCCACCTATGTCAATTTAATTATTTAATCCTGTTCATTAATCTAACAGAGTATCTGGATCCGGATTTTCACCAACATCTAATCAATTCGTCCTTGTCACACAACCAACACATCCACCAAGTTCTGTCCGAATCCATCCATAACTTTTTAAGATATTGTGCTCACAGATGAACAGACAAACAAACAGTCGAAAACATATGTTGGTGGTGGTGGTGGTGGAAAACCACCTATGTTGGCAGAGGGGAAAATTATAATAATATCTTTGTTAGATAATTCATTTTATACTATTAGTCTAATACCTTTGTTGGATAACCTGAAAGCTTATAAGCTAATGTATAAAAAATAAAAATAAAAACCACCTTTAGAGGCCATTTTTCCCCGCAAGCAGGGGTTGGCCTTTTTCGGGGACCGTGGTTGTTGTTGTTTTTTGGTCCCCTTTTTGAAGCAATGTTTTACGGCCGGATGCCCTTCCTGCCGCCAACCCTTTTTGGCGCCTTTTTACGACAAACAGGGAATTACCAGTGAACTGGTACTCAATTTGCCGACCTCGGAAGGATGACAGGCTGAGTCAACCCCCCTTATAAGCTAATGTATAAAAGGCTATATTGTGAACTTCATGAAAATTAGCAAACACACAACTCTTCAGCATTGCAACCACAACCACAAGTGAGCTCATGGTTGTGTACAGGGCTGTCCACAAAATATTGACACATTTACAATTGCGATCGAATCTTTTAAAATTGTGTATAAAGCAATAATGTATTCATCAAATATAAAGGATATTATTTGTTGATTTTCATGAACAACATCTACAAGTGTCCACCATTTTACCAATGCATGCTTTCCATCTGCCTGGACGAGATTATTCCCTACTTTACGACACAAGTCTTTGTCATTATAAAAAACAACCTTCATCCATTTATGCCCATTATAAAGTCCTTGTTAAATTTATGAATTAGTTAATAAAAGCAATTGTTCAGCTTTTGCCCTCAATTCCATGAGAGTTAACGGATTTTGTGTCAAGGCTCGACTCTTCAGTTATTGCTCTAAAAATAATCGCCTGGATTAATTCAGCACTACGAGTGGACCATATCATTCCACTTGGTGCCTCTCTGGAAAGCTGTGAGAAACGAGGCAATCTTCACGAGCTTTATGGACAAAGTCAAGGACAACGGCCGCATTTTATGGAGTTATATTCTCCTGCATGGCAAAACACAATCCTTCACGAACATCGTCCTTCTGAAATGCAGTGGGAAAAAAAATCGTTTGGAAGTAAAACTAATTCCAGACTGAATTAAGTTTCTTCAGCAAATATTGGATCAACAGGATCATGGTTTGGCAGTCATCATGTCTAAAAATGCATTGAATGTTTTCTTTACCCCAAGATTTTCTTGAAATACAATGCAATGTATTTTATGGTTGGAACAAAGAGAAAAGAGAGCCATCGCCATTTTGTTGGCCACCCTGTTCGAAGGGGAAAAAAACCTCTTTTTCCCCAAAAACGTGAAGAAATGGTTTTGGGAGATGGAATGCTCATGTGTAGTTTCCAGACATTCTCAACACATTTTTCCCAGTACCAGGTGAATATCCTGATGCCGTTGGAATAGGAGTGAATGGTTTTGGCTCCAAAACGTGAACGTGAACCCAGGTGAATATCCTGATGCCGTTGGAATAGGAGTGAATGGTTTTGGCTCCAAAACGTGAACGTGAACCCAGGTGAATATCCTGATGCCGTTGGAATAGGAGTGAATGGTTTTGGCTCCAAAACGTGAACGTGAACCCAGGTGAATATCCTGATGCCGTTGGAATAGGAGTGAATGGTTTTGACTCGAAAACGTTTTGAAACGGTGAAAAACTATTTGAATCCTCTCCCTCCTCCTAAAGCAATTAATTTAAATGTAAATCCATAAGATTGCTTCACTGAGTGAGATATTATAATGTTGTTACCTCCGTAGCCAAAGGTGGATGGAGGTTATATTTTCACCCCTGTCTGTCTGTCTGTCTGTCTGTCTGTCTGTTTGTGAACAAGATATCTCAAAAAGTTGTGAACGGATTCAGGCAAAATTTGGCAGAGAGGTAGCATATGTGACGAAATTATTCGATTTTGGTGATGATCCGGATTCAGATCCAGACAGCGGAATTTTTAAAGTGATTCTTCACCATTGGGAGATAGGGCCAAAAACGATACATAGCAGAATATCTTTAAAAGTTATGGACGGATTTGGACGAAACTTGGTGGACAGGTTGGGTGTCTGACAAGGACAAATAGATTCGATTTGATTTTGGTGCAGATCTGAATATGGATTCGGATATGAGAATTATTTATTTTTTAAGTGATTCTTAACCATTGAGTGATCGGGCTAAAACCAACATATAGCAGGATATCTCAAAAAGTTATGGACAGATTTGGACAAAACTTAGTGGACAGGTTGTTTGTGTGACGAGGAAGAATCCATTCGATTTTGGTGAAGATCCGGATACGGATCTGGCGAGTAGAATTTTTAAGTGATTCTTCACCATCGGGGGATAGGGCCAAAAACGATACAAAGCAGGATATGTCAACAAGTTGTGGACGGATGATTTTGATTAAATGTGATTCTGTATTGTGATTTTCTGGTCTACTCTAGGGTACTAAACGTAAACTGTTCACCTGGCGGAGGTATGCTCTCTACTGAGTGCCGTTCTATTTAAAAGATGGATTAAGCTAAAAAAAATGTTTTGAAATTCAACTTGGTTTAATTGAACCCGCTAGCTTTACATAATTCTGTAATAGTGTTTCATTAAACCAACTTGTATTTCTCTGAACTGATGCTCTTCAGACATTCCATTGGACGTGCACTACGTTGAGTTCACTTTGTTGGATTTGTGCCGCCAGTACCATTAAAAATTATATATAGCCTGATACAAAATTAAGAGTGACATAAACAAAACTGTTTGTTATTTCTGACATTTTCAAACATAAATTTTGACATAGTCCTTTTCTAACACATTTACCCCTTTCAGTTATTTTTTGACTTGTATCTTATGCCACATACCTGCTGATTAATCATTTTAAAATTACATCAACTGTATAATTATATTTTTTTGTCGGTGTGACAAATTTAAGTACCTATATTTTAAGGTTTAATAAAATATAGGAAACGACACTGGCATTCGGTAGAGCACATACCTCCGCCACGCTGAACAGATTACGTTTTGTATCACACTAATAGGCCGGATCTGGATTCGGACCTGAACCAAAATCTCATTTGCTTGTTCTTGTCACCTAACCAACTCATCCACCAAGTTTTATCATAATCCATGCACAACTTTTTGAAATATCGTGCTGTGCTGTATATCATTTTGGCCCTATCTCTCAATGGTGAAGAATCACTGAAGATTTTCTTTAAATTATCTTATCTTGAATTGATTAAAATCGTCCCTGTCACACACCCAACCGCTCCACCAAGTTTCGGCTGAATCCTACCACAACTTTTTGAGATATCCAGTTCACAGACAAACAAACAAAAAAGATGTCATGCATAGCATGACCAGCTTTAGAGGCCATTTTTCCCCGCAGAGCGGGGGTTGGCCTTTTTCCGGCACCGTGGTCCCCTTTTTGAAGCCTTTTTCCGGCACCGTGGTCCCCTGGTCCCCTTTTTGAAGCAATGTTGTGCAGCTGGATGCCCTTCCTGCCGCCAACCCTGTTGGTCACCTATTGACACACAGGGAATTACCAGTAAGCTGGTACTCAATTTGCCGACCTCGGAAGGAATGACAGGCTGAGTCAACCCACCAGGTGTTGGATTCTGCAATCGACCGGGATTCGAACTCAGGATCCCAGGATCCCAAGCCGGCACCCTAACCGCTAAGCCAACACCAGGATGTCATGCACAGCATTATACTTGCAAAATCCAAATATGCAATAGTTGCTGGGGAAACAGCAATTTGGTAATTTGGAAAATTTGACCTATCATGTGTTTTACATGATGGAATGTTTTACATAACTAATTTAGTTGATACATTTTTGAATTGCCACCAAGTAGGTGTTTTACATGTTTTGAATGTCATTGACCTTTGACTAGTTTTAACCAGATTTTATACTCATGCATACCGTACGTACAGGATGTGTAAGCTTCAATCTAATTTCTTGAAAATTTTCTGAGGTCGGGTAATAATAAAATCACCAAAAAAAATCCCATTTGATTAAAATGTGGTGAAATTGTTGTCATGAACACCATTTTGTCTTTGCCATGTGAGACTTTTTTCTTTGCCACGTGGAACTTTTCTCTTTGCCACATGGGATTTACCCCTTTGCCTCGTAGGACTTGCCTCTTTGGCACGTGTGCCTTGTCTCTTTGACACGTGGGACTTGTCTCTTTCTTGATCTTTTTTTTTTTTCCCCCACATGGGACGTTTCTCTATGCCACTAAACAAGATGAGCAGAAACTGAAAAAAGAAAGAGAAATCATTAATGAATCAGTTCTATTTGGCAAATTCTTACCTTGGCACTGATGTGATTTACCAATGGGGGCCTTTTGATTATGACTGGTGTTATTGTTATGACTCAAGTGTTATTGCAGAAGGCTCTCAGACAGAAGGTCTAACGGGGTCTATAGGGTCTTGAGGGACTATTAAGTTTCTAATGGAGTCCACAGAGTCTTAGAGTCCTAAAGGGACTTCGAGGTCTTAAGGGTCTTTGGGGTCTTAAGAGCCTTTAGGAGACTTGGGGTTTAAAAGTTATTTGGGGTCTTAAAGGATCTTACAGGTCTTAAAGGGTATATAGGGTCTTAATTGTCTTAAGGGTATTCGAGTTATGTAAGGGTCTCTTGGGGTCTAAAGGGTCTTTAGTGTCTTTGAGGTCTCGAGAGTCTTTGGGACGAAAGGTGTCTTAAGGGTCTTATGGGTCTTCTATGTCTTAAGGGTCTTCAGGATATAAGGGGTCTAAAGGTTTAAAAGGTATAAATGATCTTCAAAGGTCCAAAGGTTAAAAATGTTCTAAAGGGGTCTAAAAGGTCTTGGAGGCCTAAAATGTGTAATGGGCTAGTTGAAGGTCTACACATATAAAGGTATGTTCCTTTACTCCTTAATTAATATACCTAGTCAAGGTCCAATAATAAGTAATTAATGACGTACTCACGGCTCAACACACGTTCAAACAGTACGTAATTATTAAACATACTCACAGGGGTCGACCAAGACCACCACAACGAGACCTATTGAACTCAAAACAATGCACTTCCAGCTTGTCATTACCTCTACCAGATGGTGAAGTTTCGTGAAGATCGGAGTAAAGATGTGACCTGTAGGTGATTGACATACAAACAAACAAACAAACAGACAGAAAGAATCACAGACCAGCCCAACCAATACACTTGCGAATCTTTGATTTTAAGGATGACATTTTGCCAGCATCATGTTTTGAAAACCTCGTGCTTAGAGGCACAACATTTTCATTGCTAAAGTAGTTTTTTAATTTGATGCTGCTTCTTTCTATTATGCGCTATACTTCAAAGTTTTGCTTTACTATTATTTTATTTATGTCTTGCACCGCAGCTCCCAGTGAATAAAAATTTTGCGCTATTCATTAATCATGAAAGTTCCAGTGAGGACAAGTTGAAACGCTTTGAGGTCACGTGGCCAATAAAGCAAACGCTTTTTCTTTTAATGTCTATGTTCAGCTTAAAGAGTACCTCCTGGGTTGACTCCGAGCATACCTGCATTGTGGGAAAGGAAAGGTCTCAAATACAGTGCCCTCCATACGTATTGGAATGGTGAAGTCAAATTTGTTATTATCGTTATTTACTCAAGGAATTTTGATTTGAGATCCTAAAAAAAGGGGTACTGAACATAAAAAGTGCTATTGGTCTGAAATGGTAAAACATATATCCATAGAAATACCAAGAAATAAAAGCTGACCTTCTGTACTCTTGCCTCATATTCATATTTCGATCTCAAATCCAATTGTTTTGAGTATAAAGCGATATGAACAAATTTGACTTCACTCGTCCAATACATATGGCGGGCACTGTATAAATATGGCAAAATAAGATGATTGATTGAAATTATCGTTTAAAATTGGGATTACGGTAATTATTACAAGGGATGGCAAAACATTAACAGAGATCAATAACTAGAATTGGCAGAACAATAAGTGCTTGCGAAAATGAATCGGATATGGAGATCGAGGAGCATGCTGGTTATTTCCTTTTTTTAAATTTTTTTAACAGCTCTCATTATTCCCACCTTGTGCCCCAGCCTAACGTTCAATTAAGTTGGCTAGAGCAGGAAAATTTTAATTTGTTCATGGTAGTTCACCTACTCTTTGCAAAGGACACCGTGGGCGAGTCTTTGACGTCCACCAACTAATGCCAGCGGAAGAGACGTCCAGTTTATCATCCATCCGAGGGACGGCACGTGTCGGTGCCTCGCCCTGTCTGCAAAACACCGGGGTGAGAGTTTATAGCTGGGCCGAGATTCCAATCCAGGTTAGTTGGCTCAGAGGAGAGTGTGCATACATCTTGGCCCGTATTGTCGTGTATCTACTACACATGATCAAATAACCAACAAAAAAGGATCCCCAACAAGATATATGAGATGAAATAGGCAATTATGACAGCTTATTAACAATCTTGAAGAAACCAAGGCTTAAATGTTGTGCACATCTGACAAAAAGCACAAACTTAGCTAATACCATTTTACATTTTATGTACGTCTTCAATAAATGAAGGTTATTTAACGACAAGATGGGTTTGAGGACTAAGCCTGCTGTTGGCTTAGCAGTTAGGGTGCCGGCTTGGGATCCTGGGTTTGAATCCCGGTCGATCGCAGAATTAACGCATGGGGGGTTGACTCAGCCTGTCGTCCTTCCGAGGTCGGCAAATTGAGTACCAGCTCACTGGTAATTCCCTGTGTGTCGCAAGAGGCGACCGACAGGGTTGGCGGCAGGAAGAGCATCCGGCCATAACACATTGCTTCAAAAAAGGGGACCAAGGTGCCCGAAAAAGGCCAACCCCTGCTCTGCGGGGGGAAATGGCCTCAAAAGGTGGTTCTTCTATAGGTTTGAGGAATGATTTCCCTATGTGCCAACTGTCATACTATTTTGTACAATGGGATTTCATTATGATGTTCTTAATGTAAATAAGGTAATCCTCAAGAGTGTACATGCTGAACTCAAAATTATATATGCATTTCATCAGGACAGTAGGCCTAGTCGAATGTGACGTCTTGCAATTTCTCAATAACATTATGATCACAGCCTACTCACACTGAGACATACCTCCTCAAAGTGTCCCCCTCTCCCCCAAGGCCAGCTTTGCCACACTATGCTTTGTGATTCGCTCTTCCACAGGTGATGCGTCATGCAGTTTTGAGGACGAGTCACTGTGCGGATTCAGGCATGACCCAAGCGGAAATTTTAACTGGACCCGGCGGAATGCCGAAAAGAAAAACCCGAACACCACCCCTAACACAGGCCCTTTGACTGATCTGGCCGGATCTTCCAAGGGTATGTTGGCAGCCGATGTCCCTTACTCTCCTGGCGGAACCCCAGCAGGTAGAGATGCCTTCTCTGCAACCTCCAGCACTTTACTCTCGCTTCTCCTGAACCCCTCTCCCCCCCCCCCCGCCCCCTATAGCAACTACAACTTGCTGATCATTCATTGCAAATTCCCTGTCATCTTTGGTTCGTTTTATTCTCTTCATTGCTCTGTCTTCAAAGTTATGTCCATTTGGTCTGTTTCACCATTTTTTCTATCCGTCCCATCATTTTCAACACCACCTGTCCCTAAAAACTTGCAGAGTAGTTTTGACAGTGAATAAGGCTTTCTCGGTATGAGAGATTAGCACCGCATGTTGCTACAACTACACTTTTTCACACGTCCCTTGACATACTGTTGCATTTCAGCTTTTATTGATACCAATAAACTAATTTTACGAGTTTGTTCGATAAAAGGAAATGGACTATAAAACCTATTATGCATTGTTGATTGATGCCCTACACGCGCTAAATGGGATTCCTTTGGGGTTGGCAAAATGATCAGTGTTGTTAGCAGATCCTGAACAATATGGGACTGATGGTTTTGATTTTCTCGGGCATTTCATTGCCTTTTGGAATTTGTCAAACAGAATTGTAGATTCAGCTTGATCTTCCTTGGTCACGGTGATGCGATGCTTGTGGATATTGCATCACTGACTATTGCTCTATCATCCATGACAGCTGCACGAACATTGGGCGATTGATGCAGGCAGAGTTTGGTGATCTATTACATTTTTTTTTTTCTCGGATGAGTTTTCCTGGGCGATTCCAAATGCTCACAATGATACTGCAAGTGGGATTTCTTCTTTGCATATGACTGCTCTCAGACTCTTGGCATCGCATACGCAGGCATAACCTGATATTAAATCCCACAATGCATTGCCCCTGATGCATCATTCGATTCTTTGAGAAATAACTGTGCACGCCTTATCCGATTGTTGGAGTTTACTATGGTTTGTGCCATTGGTGCAAAATGTTACACTTTTCTTTTTTTATTTTGTGAGCTTAACATTGGTGTTTTTCTTAACATGATATGATCACCTGAATTGCTAAGTAGACTTGTGTTTGGTGTCTTGCTGATTGTGAAGATTTTTCATCATTGTTCTGAAAAGGATATTAAGTTTTGTACTATTGTCATCTCGTTTTTACAGGTCTCGTGAATAATTCGATATATTACATGATGATTAAAAGTTATTTGTATTCTATGGTATTTTTTTTTTTTTGCATATATTGCCTGTTTATTTTGGCTGGGAACTGTCGTATATTATTATATTCTTCAGCCCTTGACAAACGATCCAGCTTAAATTATGCAATTAATTGTTCAATATAATATGCACTGCCTCTCCTCAAGATAACAACTACCTTTCCCCTCCACCACCTTCACGAAGTCCCCTGCAGGTAGAAAAAATTCACACTAAGCAGAATACTATTCATTTGTCAAAAGTGAAACAACGCACAGAAAACCATCAGAATATCAGCTATTAGTGCTATAGCAACATCCAAAAGTACGGAGCATTTCACTGCTTCAACTATTCAAAATTGGTGATTATGGTTCCCGGGGGGGGGGGGGGGAATGCAGTAAGTTCTTACTCTTGGTGTCCCGCTTTTCGAAGATTTTTTTCCATTATTTAATTTTTAATTAACTGATTTCTGTTTTTTTCATTATTTAATTTTCATTGACTTAAAAATTTAAATTATTTAATTTCCCCCATTTTCAATAATTTCGTTTTAATTTTTAATTATTTATTTATTATTCAATTGTCAATTATTTAACTATTTTTCCCCTCGCCTGGGGAAAGGGTATTGCATTTGAGTCCGTTTGTTTGTTCGCAAAGAATAAATATGATTTTCTTTGCAATCGTTGGTCTGATTGACAGGAAATTTTCAGCATAGGTGCAACTCCACCTGTAGAATTTTTAAATGATAATTATGACGTCATATGTCACGTGGTATGGGCGCCATCTTGGAAAAACCGAAAAACTTTGCACCTCTATATCTCCAAAAAAGCTGCATAGAAATTTTTTGGACATCGCTCATTGTAAATAACTCTCCATGTGGAATAACATATGTTAATTGTGATGTCATAGGTGCCTCCATTATGACATCAAAATTCGTACAAAAGTACAAAACTTCATCCGATCAAGATGAAATTTCCTGAGCATCATCTAGGGATAAATTGATGGAGAAAAAAATAATAATGATGACGTCATTGGTCACGTGATTCGGCCGCCATATTTGTTTTAACACAAAAGCCTTAAAAAACACTAAAACACATCCTGGTAAGGGTCTGAAATCTCTGATTGCTCTTTCTTGTTCATTTTGTAATTACGTATTTAATTTTCCATTATTTAATTATTTCTGATTTTATTTCCCCATTATTCAATTTTTCCTTCTTTTGATTTTTCCCATTATTTTATTTTAATTTTATTTTTTTCCCCCATTTTTTATCATTATGGTTCCCAGAAGGCGGCATCAAGTGTTTCGTCTTGGTGTCCATGGTGTCACCTTTTTTGAAAAAAAACAAACATTTATTTTCATTATGAGGCAGAATTTCAAGTGCGACTAATTGGCGAATATTACAAGTTGGATATAACAGGAATCATCAGCAATCTCTGATTGCAGCCTTCTAGTTAAACTAATTATTCCATTTGGGCCTACCTGCTCGGAGTAACATTTGCAGTACACAGACGTAGAGAATCATCAGCTGCAATATTTTACATTATAAGATAGATAGAATAAATAAGTAGGGTCTAAAATACAATGAAGCTGCCATTGCATATTTGTCTGGAAGTAAGCTGAACCGTTGCACATCTGATTAACCAAACAAGTCGTAATTACTGGATACAAGTCCGACATGGTCTCCATGTACCCATATTTTGCATTCAACACTTTGGCGCATGTCCATCTGTGCATCTTCTTTCCATGCGTGTCCTGTATGTTGGGTGGGCCTTGTGTACCCACACCATAACTATTTATGTAACGGGCAGTCTCTTGAAGAACACCGTTGAACTTCACACAGGAATGACTTCTCATAAAGCACTTCGTGAAAGTCACTTCTAAGCTTTGGTGTTACCATTTCCAAGAAGTATTTTTAAGACAGACTTACCTTCCACTCCAAAAACAGCGATATAACCCGTTTGAGGTTGTTAAAAGTGTTTACTGTGCTGCCATTTCTTTCACAAAAGGGAATAAAATGCTACATTTCACAAAGCTTCAATCTGCTGATCTTTAATACCTGCAGGCACCTTGCAAAAAAAATTTAAAATCTTAGTGACCAGAAATTGCTTCTCACACACCAAGCGGATTAACAAAAGGAGCCATCCAATTTTTTCTCTTTGCCCTTCGTGCAATTTCAATAAAATTTGGGTGAATTTTTATTTCCATGTGATTAATTAGGTGTCATGATATTTATATATCACAAATTTTGAAGTATTTTCAATATAGAGGTCAAGGTTCCTTGAAAATCTGTATGAGTTGTTAGTAATAGTATATACTCGTAGGGTAATCAAAGTGCTGGATGTTGGCAAACTGCCAAGAGCGGAGGGTAGCAGGCTGAAAAGGAACACATTTAAACATAATCAACGTGAGTAAAAAGGCTGCAGGCAGGTATAAGCACAGGGCTAGTGAGATTAGAATAGTTAGTTACTAGGTATGGTAGACAACATGTTTGTGGTGGGCTTCCATCTTGAAAGACTGAATGGAAGATCACAATAACGTAAACTCAGAAAAGTGATTCCACAGTCGAGAGAAATAGAGGGAACAATGGAGTGAAGATGAGATTCGACTTTGGAACGTAACAAGGAAGGGGTGACTCGATGAACGAACGAGTGTGACCTGGTAGTGCTGGGGAAAGGGAAAAGGGCAGATTGAATATCTGTGCCTTTCCAACATTCGACATCATGTTCCTGGTGGTTGACCAGTTTCTTTCTTTTTTCCAGGCCAGCACAGACAGGGATGATGCAACATTAACCTTCCTGGCAAAGGGATGAGAAACTGTCTGGCATTACATGGAGGCATCTGTGAAATGGTGCATTGGATTTTTGTAGAGAGAAGCACAGAGGCCATTATTGTAGGCCAAGAAGAGGGTTAGTTCCTGAATACTACCTTTCCGGGTGCCAATCTCCAGGAGTTAAGCAGGAAAGCTAATGTCATCCAAGGTAATGTGCTGCTTGCAAGAATGGAGCATGTACCAGCCAGTTAGAGGATTCTGAAAGTCGTTGGAAAACACCTTGGTGATGGGAATATGCCAGATAGAGTGCCAGATAGTATCACATGCTTGGAAGATATCTAGTGAGATTTCCCTGACCTCGTGTTTGAGGTACAATGTATCCATCCATTTGCTGAGAAATCAGGAAGAATATTTCGAGTGAAGTGGCAAGAAAAGAAATCATACTGATGATATGAGATCAGAGCACTGTAGAAGAAGGTATAAGGTGAGATTGGAGGTATAAGGTGAGGGCGGACTCCATTATTAACTCAACTGGACTACCGTCCAGTTTAGTTCATCACATACTGAACCCCCCGGCGTCCGGCATCTGTCATCGTCGTCGTCGTCTGTTGTCCGTTAACTTTTCGACGTTAACACTCCAGCGTCCACAAATATCAACCGATTCTGATCAAACTTGACATGCAGCATCCTTACCCCAAGGACCAGGTTGGTATTACATTTCAGCCCGATCCGTTGAAAAATGGCGGACTTAGGCGACCATTTTGTTTTTGGTCATGAAAACGACGTTAACACTCTAGCATCCACAAATATTAACAGATTTTGATCAAACTTAGATGTTTAACCCTTAGCACACAATGTAGGTTGCTATTGCATTCCAACCCGATCCGTCACAAAATGGCCGCCATAGGCCGCCATATTGTTTTCAGCTCCGAAACGACGTTAAGACTTTAACGTCCACAAATATTTATGCATTAGGATTGTGGAATATTTCATTTATCTAACAACTGACCTACTTTAAAGTTGTCCAGTCAGTTCAGTTGAGTTCTGCTTCCCTGGAAGCTCTAGTTTTACTTTTATTCAGAAGATTGGCCAAACTCTACTAAAGAGGATCTGAGGATCTCTCCAGACATACTTTTTGGGAATGTGATTTTGACAACTTTTCATGATGATAGCAAGTGGCCATCTAAGAAGGACATGGAAAAGAATAAAGAAAGGGATGTGGACAGGGCGGGTGGCAAAGCTGATGTTACCTGGATCAGCAACTAAAAATGTCAAAGATGGCCAGCCGTTTTAGGTAAAAAGCTCACTTTTTCTAAGACTCCAAGCGGAAGCTAGGAGAGGATGTGGGCCAGAATTGTTGGGGACTCAATGTTTTTGAAATGGATGGAAGTCAGATGCTCAACTTTTGTTTTGACTTTTGTCCATCATAGTACCTTAAAGAGAAGATGAAGGAAGTTGTGCAGTGGCGAGCAAGAATCACATGTTAATCCTCGAGAGCATCTTTGTAACACAGGATATGTTCATCAACATGCACGTATTTATACATTTCCGAAATGAATTTCAATATGCAATACAAACTAGATCGGCGCTTGGTGGACCGAGTGGAAGCGAAACTGCACACACGAATAATCCACCATGATGCAGTTTTTATTAATTTCACCGCAAAGCCGTTTCAGTGAGTGTGGTTGGTATAAGATATAAGATATAAGCTGTAAAGTGGTAATTCATCATTTGTATGCATCTGGTTACCATGGTAACCATGCATAATATAATGCTATGTAATGTATACCAATGTAATGTTCATATATCAAGCAACATGTACATATATAGTTTTGCATATTTTCAATCAAGACATTTTATCAAAATGTGCATTACTGTGATTCAGTGTTGTTTTTACTGTGTTCAGTGTAATGGGGAGCTTATATCTTCTCTATGACAAGTCCATTTACGTTCAAACTTGGTACATATATACAATACTAGGAAACAAACATTTTAATTGATGCATTTGTATATTTGTAAAAAAAATGTTGTTTTTTTGCCTTCAATGGTATAATGCCCCCTTAAGGGGGAAAATGTACTTATACAGGAGGATGGAACTGTGGCTCAAAGTACACAGAAACTCATTTAAAAGCAAACAAGTTTGATAAATAAAGTGAGTAAGAAAAACAAATGGCTGGACGGCACTCTTAAATAGACGGTAACAGTATCTCTGTTAATATCTTATCACTTACTTAACCTGGGCTAGACGCATTGGGGAAACACAAAACGAACGAGTGAGCGAGGGTGTGTGTGTGTGTGTGTGTGTGTGTGTGTGTGTGTGTTTTTGTTTCCCCTGAAGCGCCGAGCGGACACCTATTCCGATCTGTTCTCACCCTTGGCTATCTGTTGCTGAGTCAGTGGTGTTCATGCTCTCTGTTGGGAGTAAGGATGGGAGAGTGCCTGGCCAATAGCTGGGTGTTATAGATAATATTGTGCCCACCTCTGTAGTATCATTAGCACAAAGGCATGGTCCATGACCTCTATTGCCATTCTCTCTCTCTCGCCCTCTCCCCCTCTCCCCCTCTCCCCGTCTCTCTTTTCCCTCTCTCTTTTCCCTCTCTCTTTTCCCTCTCTCTTTTCCCTCTCACTTTTCCCTCTCTCTTTTCCCTCTCTCTTTTCCCTCTCTCTTTTCCCTCTCTCTATTCCCCTCTCTCTATTCCCCTCTCTCTATTCCCCTCTCTCTTTCCCTCTCTCATTCCCTCTCTCTTTCCCTCTCTCTTACTCTCTCTCATTCCCTCTCTCTTTCCCTCTCTCTTTCCCTCTCTGGGTCTTTTCATCATTTCCACAGGTATCTTTCTTCTATTTAATCTGTCTTCACCTTTGTTTTCTTTTTTTATATATATTTCCCCTTCCAATTTCCTTCATTGTCTATTTCTTCTGTTTTTTATTATCTTTCTCATTTCCCTCCCACACCCCTCCTGCTCTTCCACTCACTCATCCCTAAATTGCATTTGTTCAATTTCTGCAAGCTTAATTTTCATATTGTCATGCTGTGAACCCGGGTTAGTTTCAGCTCACTAGCTCTGCACCAAAGGATTTTGTTGAATATTTATGACCAGCATTAATGTTTTAGCAAAACGTCAGCAGAAAAAGCAGCAGAGATTTATGAGCGAACCATGCACCTTGCGCAAAACATGAGGATCGTTGAACCAGTGTTGAAGTATCACTCCTCACTGTTTCTCCAAATCTCATGTTCTAACAGTCCCAAATATATCATTTGCAGATTTCATTATTTTCCTGCCTCTTTACTCTTGTATGTCTTCTCTCTTTACTTTTTTCCTCCTGCCCCCTTCCTTTTCCATACATTTATCAGCAGCCAAATCACTTGAAAGAAGACCGATATGTATTTGCTCAGACCTTCCATTGGTTTGTCTTGCTTCCCAAATACTGTATATAGATAATAGATTGTAAATTACTCTCCACCTTTACACAAGTAATAATGATATATATATATATATATATATATATATATATATATATATATATATATATATATATATATATATATATATATATATATATATATATATGTATGTATATATATGTATGTATATATATATATGTATGTATATATATATATGTATGTATATATATATATATATATATATATGTATGTATATATATATATATGTATGTATATATATATATATATATATATATATATATATATATATATATATATATATGTATATATATATATATATATATATATATTGTTGCAGATCTCCGGGCGTCGGCTCGCCCCTCATCAAGGGGGGGTTAATCCCCTTGCCCTTTTATCTGGCCGACGCCGAGTCCTGGACGTTATACCGTCCTTCCCAGCGTGGCGTTAGGTAGGGTTTGTTAGGCCTAGGGGTTCACTACTACCTAATTACTAACGCCGGCCGGAAACGAGGGAATAACTCCCGCTCGAACCACGGATATGATGGAAAATGCCGAGCGGATAGCAATCTGCGATCCGAGCTATTAACAAAGGACTAAACCCGATTCTGAGCGGTTCCTAATCGTGCCACGTTTACCCAATTAGAGAAAAGACGGATGCGATCGGATAAAAGGAAAACCAGGAAGAACAAGTAATTTATTTACAATTTGTACAAGGAGAAGAGGAAACGAAAGGAATATACAAGATAGGAAGAGGAAGAAGCAGCACAAAGGGCAGTCTTAAAACAGTCTTATCCTTAATACCCAGGACAACGGGCCCGTCTCAGACATTCACACGGGGATTGTAGATGGTAGGGCGGAAGGTCCGGCGATGGGGTCCAGGCTCCGGTCGGCTCAAGTCCAGGCTCCGGTCCAGCGGGCGAAACCTGGCAGGCAGCTCCGCGTGTAGTTGAATGTGACTGGACAATTATATAGCGGGGGGAAGCTGGTGTCCTGCGTATGTAATATGTGCACACTTGTGCCAAACGCCCTCTCTCCCCAATGTCCTCTGTAACAAGCGCACCCTTCTTCTTCTCAGTCCTTCTCCAAGCCACCCTTCCAACACGTCCTCTTTAGCAAATGCCGGCGCATGAGTCTCTGGTAA